>NC_138182.1:24826905-25231803 GCF_964194105.1 Spermophilus citellus
CCCTTGAATGGGCATCCCTTGCTTTATCCCAAAGGCTTCTCACTCTCACATTCTCCCTTCAATGTGCCTCCGTTTTCCTAAATAAACCTCTGTCTGTGCCTCTGACTGGCACATGCTACAATTCTTTTCCTTCCCATGTGCCAAGAACTCTGCTCGTCCTGGGTCCAGTTCCTCCGTCTCTCTGAGAGCTCCTTAGACCTTTCTTTGGAGTCATCTCTTCTCCAAACTAAGACACATATATGAAGTTCTTACAAACCTGTTTTTGCTCACTGTGGCCACAGAAAGATTCTTTTTATTTAGAGATAAATTCCCTAGCTGCCTTGATAATAGATGGCCCCTGGTTATTCAGGAGTTGTTTCGGGGAGTGTTTTGGGGGGGGTATTGGTGCTGAGGATTGATCCCAGGGCTTTGTGCATGTGAGGCAAGCACTCTACCAACTGAGGTATATCCCCAGCCCCCTACTCAGGAGTTTTTAAGACCCTTTTATCATGCTAGGCAGATATGTCACATTGGAAAAAGAAAAAAAAATACTAATCAAGTTTCTACCACATTTTATGAACTATTATTTTGCACTTGATATTTTTCTGCATACTCCTTCAAATAGTCCTATGAGAAAGATATTACTAAACTTGTTTTATAAATGATAAACTGTGAATCAGATGTTTTCATAAGAACTTGTCCAAAGTCATCCATCTAGATAGTGAAGAAACAGAACTTCTGCCTGACTATGTGACTCGCCATTGTTACCACTTATCCTGTGATAAGGTGGCTCTGATTAGTTTAAAAAGCATAACCTGACCAAATAAAATAGTCTTCAGTGTTTATTGGTTAACCATTAATAAGAAAGTCTTAAAATACAAACTGTTGGCTTTTCACTACTTTTCAAGCAAGTTGCATTATCAAGCTTATCACTGACATCAGCAAAGAAAGAAACCATGCCTTTGCCATTGTATGCTTTTTAAAAATAGCGAACATGAAACTCTTGTATCTGTTTCCATTTTAAAGTACCACTAATTAGAATAAAGTATTACCTTCAGAGTGAATTGAATTCCCATTGAATCCTGAGACCTGATCCGAGTCCTGGTGTATCTGAACTTCTCTTGAACCAGGCATACTATGAAAGAGAAATTCGTTCATTAGTTACATTTGTCTTCTGAGCAGACATTCTATTTAAAAAAAAATAAATAAGTTCATCAGAGAAAGGATTCCAATTATAAATGAGTTTTTAAATTAAAAACACACAATCAACATGTCAAATTTTTGTCTACATTAGAAACATCTGTGTGCTTGGGCCTGCTGGTCTAACTAGGATAAGTGATCTCTCAGTCCTTGTCACATGACAAGCTGAGTGTTGAAGTTATACTTTATAAAAAAGAAATGAGACTTCGTGAGATTAATACGATTTGTTAAATCACAAAGCTAATAAACACCAGAACTAGGAATCACACCTCACTCTTCAATTTCTAAACTTGCCCATTTTTCCTTTAAAAGCTCAAGTGTAATACAGATCTACAGATCTTCTATAAAAACCGAAGGGCTTTGCCATCCATTTTTGTTGGTTGTTGATTTGGTTTTTTGTTGTTGTTGCTTTTTTGAACCCAGGGCTTCATGCATATGAGCTACACCCCCAGTTGATCATCCTTTTTTAAATTTTGTTTTTGTGAAACTCATTTCCCTTCCCTATGGAAGTAACGGTCATAATGAAAATCTCTTTAAAACTGTATTGTATAGAACTCTTCACTGAGGAATTCTGCACCAATTATCGTGATTCAATTTATTCCAGTGTATGAGTTTATCCCAATTTACAATTTCCTTATCTTTTGAAATAGCTTCATGCTTTTAGGTCACAAATATTTCAAAATTAATTGTTTTGAGGCATTTAACACCCTGATGATCAAAATGAATCAAAAGAGCTAATTACTGCCAATGAAGTGCTGGTCATACACATCTGACTCTTAGGATAGATTCTCTCTTCTAGAGTATGTATGGAGGTGTAGTTCAGTGGTAGAGCATATGCTTAGCATGAAAAAGGTCCTGGGTTCAATCCCCCATACCTTAAAAAAATATGCATGATATTATATAATTTTCTCAGCTCTAGAGTATGAACTGAGAAATGCAGATAAAGGGGAAGATTGGTGTGATGGGTATACACAGGTAAGGGCAAGTATTCACAGACATGTATGGGAATCTTTATGGGGCTCTGTGGCTTTAAGATGCTGTATCTCCATGTAAGAGTTTAAAGTTTGGGAATCTCCACTCATTCTTAAGAGACTCCCAAAAGAGAAAAGTCTCTGACAAGTAATTCTACCTTCAGAATAAGGAAGAGCTTTCACCTATGCAGAGGAAAAAGAATGCATTGTGGGGGCTGGGGTTGTGGTTCATTGGTAGAGTGCTTGCCCAGCATGTGTGAGGCACTGGGTTCAATTCTCAGCACCACATAAAAATAAACAAACTAAAGGTCCATCGACAATAACAACAAAATTTAAAAAAATGCATTGTGGGTGGAAGAATGCCTATGGATCAGTTCAGATAAAGCTGCTGTAATGCTGTGATGCAGGTCATCAGCCAAAAATTTCAAGGCTGAGGAGCATGCCACCAAACTCCTAAAGACTTCATTTATGCATACTTAAACAATAACTCCATCAGGATCAAGAATCACTCAGGATCCACACAGGTGGCAGGATATACAACACAGAGCACAGAGACAAAGTGACCACTAGTTTATGTTCCCATGATATGCCAATCAATCCATCTTAACATTTTAAAACCCAATTTATGAGTTTAGACCCTTTTGTGCAACAGTCCCAGGACTTGAGCTATTTTCTATGAGTATGCCAAGGACATTGGAAAAGGTCTTCATTCTTTCTACCAATACCTGTGTGGCAACCAGGAAACCTAAAAGGTTGGATTATGAACCTTTCTCAAACCAAGGGTTTCTAGGGTATGATTTAGGCAGGTACAAAGGGACTGGCTCAATAGTAACTGCACTGAAGGAAAGGAAAGGTGTTATGGTTCCAAATCAACAGGGAGACTACAGCAGCAGTTGGGGCATACATTCCACGACTACTTGTAGATGCCTGCAAGCACAGATAGTGCCAAACCCTATATATACTACATTTTCCCTATACATACAAGACTATGACAATGTTTAATTTATAAATTAGGCATAGTAAAATATTAACAATAATTGCAAAGTAGAACAATTATAACAATATACTTTAATAAAATTATTTAATACTGATTGATTTGTTTATTTCTGGACTTTCTCCCATTTAATATTTTTGGACTGCAGTTGACTAAGCATAATTGAAGCTTCTTTCAGCAAAACAACAGATAATGGGGGACCACTCTAGATCTAAGATAAGTGACTTGTCTTAGACTCCTGGATCACACAGTGCCTTTAGAAACTGGCTACTGAAGAGTATTTATCCATCACACCTTTTCTATGTCCTGTATAATAATGAAACCTTGGCCCGGCTTCTTACCTGGAATTTGGATGTGATTGGAAAGTGGGATAAAAACTGAAATTGTGTTCCTTGAAAATCTCTGTCCATGTCCTATGGAATTTTTCTCTTTTATTTCTTAGGTAGTTGAGGAGATCACCATAGCAACAGTATTCAAAAATCAAGTAAATTGGTCCTGAAATAGTTACAGTTTTAATTATAGATGTACAAACGCCATATTGTTTTTTTTCAGAAATCTGCACAACATACAACATACTCTGTGAGAGCTCAGTTCTCCCCCAACTTTGGGCAAGTATATTTTCTGAGCCTATCTCTTCTTATATCTTAAACTCAATTTTAGCTTTCTGCCTAAACTTTTTTTGGAAATTAGTATCTCCTTGACAGTCTATTTGGCCCTTATATACATGGCTTCACCAAAACCACTGGCCTCCTGGCTTCTCCACTTTGCAATGGGGAATACATGCCCACTGTATTATGAACACCTGCTTGGCATGCTAGTTTGAATCTTGAACATTCTTGAAAGGCCCATGTGTTGAAGGTTGGTACCTAGACAACAGTGCTATTGGGAAGTGGTGTAATCTTTGGACGTGGAGCTTAGTTGGAGAAATTTAGGTAAATGGGGTGCAGGACTGGGGCCCCTTCCTACCTCTCTCTCTTTCTCTCCCCCTGCTCTCTTGTTTTACAAGAACATTTATAGAAGCTTTATTCATAATTTCTCAAAACACTATTATTCATGCTAGGACCAAGGAAAGAGGGATATA
Organism: Spermophilus citellus; assembly: GCF_964194105.1. Lineage (NCBI taxonomy): Eukaryota > Metazoa > Chordata > Mammalia > Rodentia > Sciuridae > Spermophilus > Spermophilus citellus. The sequence goes on from NC_138182.1 coordinate 24,831,131, forward strand.
GATTTAAAAACTGTGGTCTATCCATACAATGAAATGTTTCCCAGCCATGAAAATACTACTACATATAACAGAAAATGGCCTTGGAAATATCAAGCTAAATCTCTTTCTTTGTTTCCCAGTAACCAAGAGTGAACAGGCTTCCTCCATCTTGCATTCCTACCATCTTGCACTACGCCACCACAGACCCAAACTGACAGGGTCAAGAGACCATGAATTAAACCTCTGAAATCATGAACTGTAATAAAATTTTCCTCCTTTTAAATTATCTCAGGTATTTTGTCATAGTGATAGAAAGCTGACTAACATACTTGGTAAATATATGCTGCCTCATAGTGGGATTGGGATAGGAAGCATGAGAGGAATAGACCAATTCTAGACGGAGCAGAGGGGTGGGAGGGGACAGGAGGGGGCATGGGGTTATTAATGATGGTGAAATGTGATGATCATTATTATCAACCAAAAAAAAATAATATGTGAGGTGAATAGGAAGCCCACATCCTGGGAACAAATTTTTATCCCTCACACATCAGATAGAGCTCTAATCTCTAGGGTATATAAAGAGCGCAACAAGACAAGCACCAAAAAAAAAAAAAAAATCCAATCATTAAATGGGCCAATGATCTGAACAGACACTTCTCAGAAGAGGATATACAATCAATCAACAAATATACGAAAAAATGCTCATCATCTCTAGAAATCAGAGAAATGCAAATTAAAACTACTCTAAGATACCATCTCACTCCAGTAAGAGTGGCAGCCATTATGAAGACAAACAACAAGTGCTGTCGAGGATGTGGGGAAAAAGGTACACTCATACACTGCTGGTGGGACTGCAAATTGGTGCAGCAATTTGGAAAGCAGTATGGAGATTCCTTGGAAAACTGGGAATGGAACCACCATTTGTCCCACTGATTCCTCTTCTTGGACTATACCTAAAGGACCTAAAACCAGCATATTACAGGGACACAGCCACATCAGTGTTTATAGCAGCACAATTCACAATAGCTAAACTGTGGAGCCAACCTAGATGTCCTTCAGTGGATGAATGGATAAAAAAAATGTGGCATTTATACACAATGGAATATTACTCAGCAATAAAAAAGAATAAGATCATGGCATTTGCAGGGAAATGTTTGGCATTAGAGAAGATTATGCTAAGTGAAGTTAGCCAATCCCCAAAAACAAATGCCGAACGTCTTCTCTGATATAAGAGGGGTGACTCAAAATGGGGTTGGGAGGGAAATAAAAGGAGGAAGATTACCTCTAGATAGGGAATAGGGGTGGGAGGGAAAGGGAAGAAAAAGGGGAATAGCATGGATGGTGGAAGGAGACCCTCATCATTATACAAAATACATATATGCAGATGTGAATTTGTTGTCAACATACCTTATATACAAACAGAGATATGATAAATTATTGTATAATGGTATATAAAGAATTGTATGCAAAAATAAATTAATTAAAATAAATAAATAAAAGTACAGGTACGAAGACACAAATGGATGTGAATATACTATGTATACAACCAGAGATATGAAAAATTGTGCTCTAAATGTGTAATAAGAATTGTATCAAACTGTGAAATATGATATATCAAGAACTATGTAATGTTTTGAACGACCAACAATAAAAAAAAAGAAAAAAAAAGAATTGTAATGCATTCTGCTGTCATATAAATTTTAAAAATATATGCTGATTTATTGTTTGCCAGAGGAAAGAGAAATATGTTTCCAGTCCTCTCTTAGATCCATTTTCTCATTTTCATCTTCTTTTACTTCTAGCCCCAGCCCTGCTGTCCCAGAAAGGACCACCTTTGGGTACATTGTTTGACTATTCATAGAGAGACATGAGAGAATTAGAGACCATGCCCTTGAGAATTCTGGGAAGGTAAAGTTTCAAACCCCACCTTGACTGTGACTTGTTTGAAAGCAGCCTATTGGAAGCACTGGCCAAGCTCTGTACCTCTTTTCACCACTACATTTATGCCAGCTCCACAGCTGGGGAGAGAAAATGTACTTGCAGGATTGTTGTTTCTAAGCATGTTAGATTTTTTATGTGACATATCCCAATGGATCAGATACAAAAGGGGTATTCGTTATGTTCACCCATTTGAAAAAATGGAGTGCTCAATGTCTAATTCCACTTGAAATGGGGGCCCACACTACGTCTGAGAAAAGAGCAAAAAAGAATGAGAACAAATGTCTTTTTGGTCTTCAGGCTAAACTATTTTGCATTAGGTGTCTTGGTGGAAACTGATTACCTGACAGTGTACATGCCCCCAGCAGATTCACAATGTTCTCATGATGTCCCAAGTGAGTCATCATTTTGAGTTCTGACATGAGTGCCTCTTTTTCAGAGCTGTCAGCCTTTTCTGTCAATGGAGGAATAACAAAATGTCAAACTCAAGTAAAACAGTAATTTTATGTTGTTTAATACATTAAAAATTTCCCCAGTTCAGAGATGATTTTATTACCTATCTAAATTCAAAACCAAGAGAAAAAGGAGACATCAAAACAACACATGAATTTTGAATAATAATATGTTATGCCTTCAAACGAAATTTCAAGATTATGGTACAAATGCTGAATATAATAATATGGCTCTCCATGCTAGGGATACGGCTCAGGGCTCAGTGGTAGAGAACTTGCCTAGTACATGCCTAGCATGCATGAGGATTTGGATTCAATCCTCTGCATCAGCAGCCCCCAACACACAGTCTTTTTACCTAGATTTACAAAAATCCTTGGTTGTCCCCCAAAACATACAACCAAGTAAAATGTTAGTAACACATGATTTTCCTGCATAGTAGAGATAAACAGATGAAGGGAGAAACATACTTTTTATGTATTTATTTGTTTTGACTCCTGAATTTGTTCAAGTCATTGAAAGACTAACAGTAACAGCAAAGATAGCTGCCTCTAGCCTCTGGTCCTGGTTCTCAGGTCTGGAATCTTCCATTTGTCAGTAAGCCCAACAAGAGGAGGTCAGAGAGGACTAATTCCTACTAATCAAGTTCTCAAGAGTCTTTAGTTGATGGTGAGAAATGTCACTGCCATGCACACTAGCCTGTGTCAGTTGGCCAATACATTCTCTCCCTGGAGAGAAGTCCAGACAGCTTGACAGAGTGCACACATAAGCCTTTCTTGGACACATCGTGAGGGCAGTTATTGATGAATTCAAAGGGCTCCTGTCATTGAGGCTGATGTGTAGCTGCTCAGGGCACCAGGAGCACCAGGGGTAAGGACAGGGTCTTTGGACTTGCTACTCCAGGCTCCAGGCATTGGCTCCTGTAACACATCCTTTCTTACTGCAACAGGAACTTTTCTTTACATTTAAACTAAAGTCTGATCTAATTTCCAGGTCCCATTATTTAGTCCTGGACTACATTCCAGTGTTGACATCATTTATTTTGACGTAAGTGAGCTCTCAGGGGTGCGCTTGACTTTGAGAGGTTGACTTTGTAGTCAGACCCTCCTGAGACCCAATAGCACAGCACATCTTCAGCTACTTCACGCTTTACAGGAAGTTGTGACTAAACTGTCCATGTCCATGTGTCTACCATTGAGCGACACCCCTAGCCCTTTTTTATTTTTATTTTAAGACAAAGTCTCAATAAATTGCTGAGGCTGGACTTGAACTCAAAAATCCTCCTGCCTCAGGCTCCCTAGTCCCTGGGATTATGGGAATGCACCACCAAGACTGACAGTAACATATTTTATGACATGCTTATCTTTTTCAAAGCACATTCATATACTATTACCATTCATTCATTTGTTAAATAAGTATCTGTTTAGCACCCATTGTGTGTGAGGCAACATGCCTGCACCTGGGAATGAAAGATTACCGAAGCACAACCTCTGTCTTCCTGGCACTTAGAGTCTCCTGCAAAGGGGAGCCATGTAAATAAGCTATTAAAATATGCAGTCTGCCCTCCATAGAGAGTATCCACGGATTCGAATGGCCACAGATCAAAAACGTTTGTGGAAAAGGTGTCTATACAGACTAGTTACTCGGCACTTACATGGTATTAGGTACTGTAAGTCATCTAAAGGTGATTTAAAGTACTGGGGAGGCTGTGAATTGGTCTACCCCATTTTATATAAGGGACTTGAGCATCTAGAATTTTGGTACCCTCAGAGATTCCTAGAACCAATTCCCCATGGATATCACGGGAGTACAATGAATGACATGTGACAAATGAATGCTGAGTGCTGTGGGTCACACAAGAGGGGCAGTGTCCAAAGCCCCAGAGGGGTATGGAAAAGGGCGCCAGACGTCTAAACAGAGACCTAGAGAAAAACAGGAGGTAGCCATGTGAAACTACAGCGGAGGGGGCTGGGGGGTGAAGAATACTGCAGATTGAAGTGACAGAAGTGCAAAGGTCAAAAAAGAAGAACCAAACAGATGCCTCCGTGATGCTGATGGACTAATGTGGCAGATAGGACCATAACTGAATAATTAAACAAAAATATTATCACAATTGTAATACATTCTATGAGAAAAGTCTACAGAGAGCTCAGGTAACATTGCAAGGGACTTGATTTTGGCTGGGGCCGGGGGCGGGGGGAGGCAGTGCTGGAGATTGGGCCCAGGGCTTCATGCATGCCACCCAGTGCTCTACCACTGAACTACACCCCCAGCCTCAGGGGACTTGATCTTGTCTGTGTTGTGAAATACGGGGGGCTTCCCCAAAGGAGTGGTTTAAGTTGAGAGTGAAGGGGGAGTTGGAGGTACCTAAGAGCAAGGTGAAGGGCAAGCGGAAGGATCTGCCTGTGTGGAGGCCCTGAGGTGGGAGAGAGTATGGTGCTGTGGAGAATGAAAGAAGGTCAGCCTGCTGGTGGGCTGAGAGCCAGAGGTGGAGAGGCTGAGCAGTGAACACATTCCTCAAGGCTGTGTGGATCATTTTGAGAACAACTGAAAGCCACTAGGCATGAAAGTGATATGATCTCCTTGAGTGTCCATCACTTGGACCTCAGCATAGAGAGTCCAAAAGGAGGTAAGAGTAGACAGAGGGTCCATGCTTTGGAGGTTGTTGTCACTGTTCAGGAGGGACAGAATCAGACTAGGGTGGAAATATAGAGAAGATGGATCCAATAGACAGTAAGCAGGAAACCTGATAGGAATCAATCTGGGGTGTTAGAAGACAGTTTCAGGCTGGGTCCTGGTTGTGGTGTGTCCAATCATGTGGAATGTGGCTCCTCTGGCACGCAATGCTAATCAGTAAGAGGGAGGAGTATTGATGGAGGGCCAGGGTTGGAGGATTCAGTTGGGATGAGCTGGGTTAGAGGGGCTTTTGAGACATCTGAGAATTTGGACACAGGAGCCTCAAGCTCAGAAGAGAGATGGGAGGCTAGGGGTGTGGTGATCAGCAGCAGTGAACATGTGGGGTGGAATGGGAGGAGGACCAGGAGCAAGCCACTCTGCATCCAAAGCTGGGTGGAAGAAGCTGAGCCAAAAAAGCCCTGAGTCAGAGGAGCAGGAGGAAATCCAGAAGAAGATGGCAACCAGGAAGCCAAGGAAGAAAGCATTTTGAAGTGGACAGATGGTCAATAATGACAATGTATGTTGAAGACATGAAGACTTAAAGGCCCATTGGACTTAGTTGTTTGGAGGTGTTGAGGCTCAGAGAACACTAACTTGAACCCCAAAGAGTGGCAACTTGGGGCTGAAGGAGCGGCTTCAAGGTCTCCCTGTACATTCATGCCTCCCTCCCTCACTGAGCTGCCTCTTAATCTTCTTTTTCTCCCACAATGCAGAGAAGGGCCTTTTGAAATCCCCTTACCTGAGAGAAGTTCTTTTCCAAGAAGGAATGTAATTCCTATGAAATCTCCTTAGCCAGGAAAGATTACCTCTCAGGGAGGTCAAGACTAAAAGTCTCCATGCTCAGGGCAACCTACCCAGAGAGAGTTTCATGTATTGGAAACTGTAACCTAAGAGGCTTTATATCCATAAGACAGACAGACAGCCAGACACACACACACACACACACACACACACACACACACACACTGCATTTCTTCCTTCCCGTCTCCTGTAACTTGTCTTCACTGTACTCCAGGAAATCCAAGCTTCTATTCCTTTCTGTCAATCAGAATGGCATACAAGCTTCAACCATCTGGCCTTTCTTGGAGGTGTGTGCTTTGTTAAGCTTGCTGTACTGAGATTTCCCCATGTGCGTTGATAAGTTTGTGTGCCTTTTCCTCCTGTTAATCTGCTTATTTCAGTGAACTTTTCAGAAGGTGGCGGAGAGCTCTTTCCCTTTACCCCTTCAGAGGTCACTGTCCATCTTAGCAAGAGAGCCAGCTGGGGAGACTTCTGCTGAGTGAACAGTGGTAAGAAGAGAGAGGGGTGGAGGCCAGATTGGACTGGAAGGAGCAATGAATGGGAAGTGAAGAGACAGAGGGCCCCAATTTGCTCTTCTACCCAGAATCTATGTCAAAATGGAAAAAACAACTTCTGCCTGCAGTGACTGTATCCCCAAATACTGAACCCAATAAAAACTAAACAAAGAAAGAAGAGGAAGAAGAAGTAGAGCTTTGTATTCGTGACTTGTATTTTATATTTAGCATGGTTGATCCTAACAACCACCCCCTCCTTTTTAACCCTGATGTATGGCGAACTATAAAAATGATAGAAAAGAGAAGGGGTGAGTGGGAAACTGGCTCCCACCTTTGTGCATCTTTGTTGATCCCCTTCCACTGCACATACCGTACCTTTCAGCATTTTGACTGCAACTTGGATTGAGACTCCTGTTTTACTAATTCCATAAGCTGTGGCATTCATCACTTTCCCAAAAGCACCCGATCCTAGTACCTTCCCTGCAAAGATACACTGGAAGTCAGTTCATTTGAAAGGTTTTCCGAAGAAAAGGAAATGCTATAGAAGTCTCCGGAACGTTCAATTCTTACCAAACTCTAAGTTTTCTCTTGGAAACTCCCATTTGAGGTCATACTCATATTCTCTGAAATCAATGTAGAAATACTCATTGTCCAATGAGCCGGTCACCTGTACCATTTGCAGCTGGCTTTCATACCTAAATTGCTTCAGAGACGAAATAATGAGTCAGTGAGCAATCCGAAGTTCTGCAGATATGGGAAACAATAATGAACTGTTACCCCTTCTTTTACCTTTTTGTACTTGTGACAAATTAATATGGTTAGAACGGCAATGAAGGGGAGACAAAGCCCAATCGTTGCATAGAATGAGATGTTGTCCTGGATGAAGGGGAAGGGGCCTGCAACAGAGGAGTGTCACTAAGCAATGAAACAGAATTCTTGTTTGCCACTATAAATAGTAGACTGCTCATTATAATCTCTCACATCCTGTTTGAGTAACCACTATTTTCAGTCCTTGCAAACACTCTGTGAATACTCTACTCCCCAGAGAAAATCAGACGATCTTCCTATAAAGGATAAGCTTCCTTCCTAGAAAATCCTAAGTGATTCTGAGCTGATTTTTAAAAAATCATTTACTAGGGTTGTAACCCACAGAATGTACAAGTAAAATTAAAACAAAAACAAATTAGGTCTGCGTTCCTTCTGTGAACATATCACATGAATGGGGAGAAGCTGGTTCTGTGATGCTGGTGATTCTAAACTAGTAGTGTTTCATTTCGGAGAGCTCTAAAAAACAAAAATCACAAAACAGCAGGCTAAAGGTAAATAAGGAGATTAATAAAAGGGAAAATTAAAGAGACCCCAAATTACTTAAACTGCTTTGCTACAGTTGGATCTTTTGGTAAACATGCATCATACGGGGAGTTTATGGCTCTCTACATCACTTTAACTTTTGAGTCATAATAATGTAGGTAGAACTTTGCCCTGAAATGCAAAACAGCACAGTGAATGTCAGTGGGGATTCCTGCCTGACTCAAAAAGCCTTCTTTACTCACACACTGAACCTGTGCTCTCTTGTAAAATTCCCCCAGTAAAAGTCAGCCACTGGGACTAACTTCTAATGGGGAATTCCAGGTGGTGGAATATCACAATAGCAACCATTCTCATACCTGGTGAGTTTAAAAGGATTGTTTCACAAGACGTGCCCATGGAATTGTACGCACAGCACTTGACCAGGAACCCTTTTACAGCTTCACTCATGTTTAGGGTACTGCTCGATATCCACTGTCCAAACACTTTCCTGTTAGCCTTTTTATTCCAAATTCCTTCTGTGATTTCTTCAGTGCAGCTGAAAAGAAATGGCAGACAGAGAAGTTAAGACAGACAGGACTGTGTTGTAAGAGTGGAAGTCGGGGTTTCTGCAGCAAGTTCTAAAAGTGATTTATCTATTATAAGTTATCAGAAACCATCTATGGCCATGGAGAACTATGAAAGTAAGCATTTAAAACATGTCATTATTTCTTCTGAAATTGTATCCATGAAAAACAGCCAAGATGTCAGAGTTTTAGGTTCTTCCATGAAAAGAGATGTCAAGGTTCTCATTACTTGGGAGACTTGTCCAAACACTTCTTCCACGTCCAAGAGGGTAATGGATATCCATCTGAAGAGCAAGACGCCTGACTAGCTGATGTTTCAGCTAGCACTTGAGGTTTCCCTGTAGAGAATGACAAGTAAAATAAGCTCATGGAGTATGGTACTTTCCAGAAATGGCTCATTACTCCACTGCAGTTGTGCTTCTGGGAGGTTTCTCATTCAGGATACCTCAAGACTTTGGGTTATTAACCCTCCCTCCACCCTCACCTCCACCCCCACACACCCTGCCATTCTGACAGACAGGCCCAAGGCCTCTCTGCTGAGCACCACTTTCCACCTTTTCGGCTCTCCTCTATCTATCTGCACACCTCTAAATCATTCTTAGCTTCAGAAGAACATCTGAAAAAAGTCTAGTGAAATGTACTCTTGCATCTTTTATTTTCTTTTTCTTTCACTTTACTTTTATGGTCTTATAGACCAAAGAAAAGAAGATCATTAAAACAAATAAATGGCAAATGATTTGGCTTTTCATTAATATGACCTTTCAAAGTAGTAAAGTCAACAAAGTCACAACACTAGTCAGGTGCACATCTGTAATCCCAGTGGCTCAGGCAGGACGATTGCAAATTCAAAATCAGCCTCAGCAACTTAGAGAAGCTAAGCAACTCAGTGAGACCCTTTCTGTAAATAAAATATTTTAAAAGTGCTGAGGATATAAGCTCAGTGGTTAAACACCCCTGGATTCAATCCCTGGTACCAAAAAAAAAAAAAAAAAAAATCAAACACTAAAAGCATATGCAGAAAGGATATGGAATAAATCTTTTAGTTTCTGAGTAACCTTTCTAAGTAACCTTTCTAAGTAAATCTTTTAGCTACTGGTAACCAAAACCAGTAGATAAGGGAGTAAAATTCCAAAATACTTCATCATTCAAAAACAGTTCTATAGCATCCCTTCTAAGCCATGACCTGGCTCTTTCAGATTAATATTATTACTGAATAAAGTAGTGAGAACACAAAAATAAAATTCTTGGCAATATAAACTTACTTTTTATATTCAGCGTAAACATTTTGGTGAACTGAGCATCATCATTTTCTGCATGGAATATATATTCTCCTGGTTGGTGCTTATGGTTGCAAAACTTAGATATGCTGTTTGAGAAAGAATTAAATATAGATTTAGCCTGATTCTTACAGTAGATGCTACAGTGAAAGATGGTATGCATGGGAAGAGTCTTCTGCAAGGCTATTCCCAAGTTTCCTGGACAAGAAGGTATCTGTAGTCTAGACCCTTGCTACTCAAAGGGTGGTCCATAGACAGGTAATCTCAGCCTCAGCATACAGTATCATCTGGGAACTTGATAGAAATGTAAAATTCGGAACTCACTCTAAACCTAGGAACTCAAAATCTATATTTTAAGATGATCTCCATGTAGTTTATATGCCCAATGAGGGAACTACTGTCCCTATTGTTCTATACATTCTGGAAAGTCTGACCACCCCCAAAGAAAGACTTCTGCGGGTGGATGAGTTTTCCTGCTTCCTGAAATGATTGATTTGCTGATGATGATCCAAGGCAGAACCCATGACTAGCCCTTGATTTACACAGCAATTACAGTGTTGAGGACTCAAATTCACTGACTTTATACAGAAGTATCTGATGGTTTCCATAGCCTCTAATACCTACTTGGAATGCTCATTAAGCATTCACTACCTTTTGTCATGCCTAACTTGATATTGGGGCTTATTTGCCATGTCTACTAGTACTATGTGATGTTGGAGGTTATCGTGGGGGATGTTGGACAGTGTAGGAGAACGGGAAGGCTATAGGCTATTAAAAATGGTTTCATGCATCCACTGTAACAAAACTGGAGAAACAGACAAATAAATTCCCTTAACAAGGAATAGGAACTATTAAGGCCTTTAAAAAGATATTAATTAGACCAGAGATAACTTGAAGTTTAAAAAAAAGACCATGTACAGAATGGACAGGACGAAGAAGATCTGCAATGGAAGACAGCAAGAAGATCTGCAATGGAAGACAGCAAGAAGATCTGCAATGGAAGACAGCCTGAATCTAGGAGTTGTGTAGGATGCAAAAGCCTAAAAATATAGATCTTGTGTTTAGTCAGTTTCCCATCACTATAACAAATACTTGAGATAAGTCAACTTATAAAGAGAGAAGTTTTATTTTGGTTCATAGGCTTGTAGGTCCCAGTCCTTGAATGGTTGGCCTTCTTGCTCTTGGGCCTGTGGCAAGGCAGCACATAATGGCAGGAGTGTCTGGTGTACCAAAACCACTTATCTGTTGGCTAAGAAGTGAAAGAAAAGAGGAGAAAGGAGCAGGAATCCCACTATCCCCTTCAAGGGCACACTCCCAGTGACCAGAAGACCTCCCACTGGGCCCTACCTCTTCAAGTGGCACCACTCCAGGAAACAAGATTCCAACACACGGGCATTTGGGGACATTTAAGATCCAAATTATTTCAACTCCTATCCTAAAAATAGAAAGTGGGTAAAAACCTACATACATGGAACAGTTAAAGCATTAAACTGAAGATATGTAGACAATCAATGGAGTAGAGGTCAGTGCAATGAGAGAAGTTCAGTGGGCTTCACAGAAGCAGGGCTTGAGGGGCACCCCCACCGCCAGATGAGCTGGTTTAGATAAGAGGATAAGAAAAAGAGATCTAAGAAGGAGGCGAGGCTGTGACTGAAGGCCAGAGACAGGAACTCACAGGGCTACGTAAGGGGAACAGCAGACTCTTGACTGCAGCAGGGGATATGCTGGGCTGTCGGAGAGACGAGGGCAAAGTGGATGGAATGGGGCCAACTGATTGGGGACCTTGAAAAAGAAGCAGAAAACAGGAGGAAGGCGTTTGGGATCCATGAGGAGAAGGTGAATATCATGAACAGTATTTTAGATTCCTTTGACGGCAGGAGGAAGGGTTCACTGGAGGAAAGTCTGGAGGTAGCAGTAAAAATCTAGCAATTTATTCATTCAACGGTCAGTGGTGGACCCTATTTTGTGGAAGGAATTAAGGATACAACAAGATATTTGGAAAAAAATGGGTTTCTGTTCTCAGTATTTTACAGTTTGGTGGTAAAAGCAAACAAGAAAAGAAGCAGTTATGGTAGAGTGTGGGAAGTTCTACAATAGGAGAAGTAAAAGTTCAGATTTGGGGTTTCGGAACATGACAAACTAAATGTCATCTAAGGTAGGGAAAATGGGAAAGAAGAGCAAACCCAAGTGGCACCAGGAAAAAAAAAAAGGCAGGTCCTGAATTGGATGAGGAAAAAGGAGGCAAGAATAGAATCCCAGTTGATCCCTATGATTTGAAACATACAGCTAACTGATTAGTGACAGCTTTTGAGCCCATGCTGATCTGACACTGATGTTGGGTGCCCTTAACTCCTGAGTGGAATAATAACTCTGTCTAGTGATGAAAGGATTCATTTCCCCATCAAAAGTTTCCAGCAATTAATGAGCACTTGACAAGTTTTTAGATGCTTTGTTAACAAGAAGCCCAGCGCATAAAAAATGTTGCTTGCCCTGACCTTTTCTCTTTCTTTCTTTCTTTCTTTCTTTTTCTTTCCTTCCTTCTTTCCTTCTTTCCTTCTTTCTTTCCCTTTAGTACTAGGGATTGAACCCAGGGGCATTCTACCACTGATCTACATTCCCAACCCTTTTCATTTTGAGATAGGGTCTCACTAAGTTGCCCAAGTTGGCTTGGAACTTGTGATCCTCCTGCCTCAGCCTCCCGAGTCTCTGGGATTACAAGCGTGTACCACCAGGCCCAGCTCTGACCTACTACTGGACCACAAGGAAGAAAGGGTGAAGTGGAAGTGATAGAAAGATTGGCGGGAAAGTCACATGAAGCCTGCGGGGGAGAAGAGGAAATCTAGGTACCGTGTGATTCCTAAACTTCAGGAAGGCAGCGTTTCAACAGTCCAAGAATAGATGTGAGTTTCTAAAAGGGAAAATGTAATTGTCTCTGAGCAATGGCTAAAGACCTTGAAAAGGAAGGAGAAAGGAGATTTTTAAAAAGAAAGGAAGGAAGGGATAGAGATAAGGAGGTAAGAAGAGAGGAAAAGAGAAAAAGAGAACTCCATGTGGCTAGCCAAGGACCACGCCACAGGCGTTAGTCAATTTGGCAGAAAGAGCAATAACCAATGCAACTGTTTATCAGTAAGTGGACCAAAGTGAAAGGTTTTGTGAACATTTTTCTCCTCAGTCTTTTGTGTTGTTTTTATGGAGTGTGGTTTGCACAGAGATAGCACCTAAAATGTTTTCACTCTTTTGAACCATTTCCATGTAAATAATCATGTAAATAACTGGAACACAAAACTGAATCTCTGGGTTGTTTGAAACTGCTCTTTCCCTCTCCTTTCTAACAGTCAACCCTAGCAACAACTGTGTGGCTGAACCTGGGAATTCCAAGGGGAATAACCAATTAGATGTCTGGGAGAGCCAAAGCTTCCTCCTCCCCCAAGGGTTTTTCTAAAAATGGCCTGTCTTGCATGGGCAGGAGATCAGGAAATTTGAGTTCACAGTGAAACAATACCTTGGAGACTAATAAGATGTATGCTTAATACAACTATGAAAGGGTTTTCTCCTCTGTCATCAGATTTAGGTCATTTTATTTTCTACTTAGTGCCCAGAGGGGAGGAATTGAGAAAGGGCAAGCTCTTTCTAGGAGCTTCAGAGAATAATTTTACTATTGGGTTAAAAAAAAAAAGATTTATTTAACGAGCAAGAGTCAAAGTCAAATCAGAGGACAGAGATTAACTAATAAAGAATGTATTGGTGACGTTGAGAGCTTGTGAAAGTGCAGAAGGAAGGGGTGACAAGATTGAAGGTGGCTTTCCACAACACAGAAAGATGGTGAATAAGGAAAGACGGTGGATCAGGAAGCCTGGAGACCTCATCTAACCTCAGGCTACAGGGTGGAAGGCCTGAACACAGCCTGGCCAGAGTTAACCCAGCTTGGCTATAGTAAGATCTGCTCTGTTCAAATTTCTGTTCTGAGATAGATGAAGACGGTGGGGGTGTGGGGGGTGCTGATGATTTCGTAGCTCTCTGTACAATACCATGCTCATTTTAAATTTCAATTCAGAGATGCCCACAAGCCTGGTGTACAACCATTAAAGATTCCATAGCAAAAGATGGCACATCCCATGCAGGTTAAAAACACTTTTATTTTCTCAATAACCAAAGAACATATATGTATCTCTGTTTTTTCTTTCTTTCTTTCTTCCTTTTTTTTTTTTCTTTTTTGCAGTGCTGGGGGTGAAACCCAGAGCCTTGTACACACTAGGCAAATATTCTACCACCAACCTACACACGTCCCCAAGGCCCAGAGTATTTCTGTTTTCTTATACACTGGGTTTGAGAGCCTCACATTTTTGAAATGAGTTTGTGTCAAGAGGCCTTATAGAGAAATGACTAAAACCACAAACATCAGAGCTCACTATTTCTGCTAGAATCCCAACACTGCTATTGCTTGCTGCTGTGAACTTAGGCAAGTCAGTTTCCTCATCTGTAAAATGAAAGATTAAAATAGTATCTACCTCATCTGCTCATTGGAAGAGAAATTTTCAAAAAAAGCATTTTTTGTATAAAGTGCTTAAAACAGTGCCCAGCAGATAACAGACAAAATGTACGTGAGGCTCGTTATACCTAGTAATCATTTTGAATAAAAAATAAGTGTAAGAGCTGATGTAGCTCAGTTGTATAAAGTGCTTACCTAACGTGTGCCAGGCCCTGGGTTCAATGCCCAGTACGGGAGAGGGGAGAAAAAAAGCAGTGAGAAGTTTTTACTCTAGGATGTAGAGTAAGTGCGGAAACCACATTAAAAGAAAAGGAAGATGTAAAGGGAGAAAAAAACTCAAGTCAATGCCCACGAACAGGAGTAGTTTAAAAATTCCTAAGAAGTAAAATACTATGCAGCCATTGAAAACAATGATGTAGTATAATAATACAACTATTAACATAAAATACTTACGATATTTTTAAATGAAAAATCATATTACAAATGACATGATTTCATGTTTGTACAAAAATCTATACTTTACACTTCTATCATGATGGTTACATAGAAAAAGTAAAAAAAATATTATCTCTGGAGATAGAATCATGGCTGGTATTTCTACTTTATTAAAGACAATCTCACAAAACGAGAGTCAGTGAATGGTAGTGATTTTGCCTTATATGACTGGGTAGGTAACAGCCTCAGTTTCCATCTTTTTAAAAATGGGACAATTAGGATTAAATAAGGTAACCCATATACTCTGCACATTGTCTGGCATGAGGTAAAAGTTCAAAGTACCTTTCAGTTTTAATAAGTGGCTTCATAGGATGTGAATGAGAACTTAAACCTGAGTGGGGTCTTTGGGGAAAAAGGGACCCAGGCTCTCAGTGGCAAAGAGCAGAAGTAAAAGGGAACAGGACTTAGTTGGGAGCGCTTGGTACTTGACTAGGCCCAAACATCTTCTCCCTGTACACACTCAGGCTCACCTCCTGTACCAAAAATATTTAAAACATTCTTCCACAGGTTCTCCAGCCTCTGCTGGGACATAGCATTCACTGTTTTGAGAGCCTACTTTTCTGTTTGCCCTTGCTTCTCTAGAGCAGGCCCTGGCTCATCATCCAGAACCCACACGACCGTCAGCCTGCTGTGTACCTAGAAGTTATCACACTGCAGTTGTTGCCTGGAATGGGGGTGGGAGGGGTAGGCAGAACTGAGATTCATAGAGAGTAGAAAGATGAGATATTTCAGGGAAAGAAACTCAAGACTTGGGCCAGGCTAAAGAAGAATCTTTCAGAAGAGATGCCTATATAATTACAATGATCTAATATAAGTTTTTCTTTTTTTTTTTTTACCAAGAAACTGGAATAAACTAACATAGATTTGGTGTTTATGATGAAGGTTATAGGTAGGAGGTTATGCCAAACAACAGGTGAAATATCCTGGAAGCTTTTATCAAGACCAGGATGCCAGGACAGCTGGAAAATTACAATTTCATCAAATGCAGACACACAAAAGCAAGCCCTACTGAGCGCTGGGGGTAATATTTGAGGAAGTAAATTGGAGAAATGAAGCTGTGAAGGTGGGGAAGCTGACGGACTTCTGGCACACACGCCATGACCACACCAAAGCTTCTGTAGGAGTCATGTTGTTACTTGGGCTTTCGGTTACAGATTTAAAAAAAAAAAAATCATGTCTCTTTACCAATAAAATCATCTCTTGCAACACGATTAAAACAGGACACTTCACCATCCACATTCAATTCCATTAAATTGGGTTAAGGATGCTCACGGCACTGTTCTTTCGGCTTATTAGTAAATGTGAGACTTATTATCATCAAAAGATGAAAAGAACTCAATCTCCATGTAGATCATGAGGTGGAGAGGAAAAGACACCCAGAGTGCTCAGAGACGTGCTCAAATTTTCTGTTGTTCAGATTTTGTTCAGTCGTTTTGAGCATCTTTCCTTTGCCTTGGGTATTCAGTGGCCCATATTATCTGGTACCTCCAGAGCACTAAAAAAAACATTGTAGCCTCTTCAAGAATTTTTAAATCAAAGAAAGACTGAGTGTTGTGGTCAGTGCCACTTGTGGTCCCTGTAGTACAAAGAAGATGCCATTGACTCATCTTTGTCCCAGACTCTGTGTTTTGAGCTGCTTTCCAAGGACGAGGATGAATTCATTCATTTACTAGACACACATTTACTGAAGAAGGCATTGTACAGAGACAGAGAAATGGCAGAGCACCTATCCTTGTGGAGATTATAATCCAAGAGGTGAATTCAATAGACAAAGAAGTAACTCTGCTAGCAGATAATTAGGAATGACAAAGATATGGAACACTGTGGGAGTCAGGATCTGCTCAATTCATTAATTTGGCACCTCTGTAGGAAAACTACTAGAGTTCAGGGGTGGAAATTGTAGCCATCGTGTGAAATCATTAACCAGCCCACAAGATTCACCCACGATTATGTAAAATCTCAAAGACTATGCAAGATGTCACTAGCACAGCAGCAATCTGTGTAATTATAGAGGAGAGGGAGAAAGATATTACCTTATTCACTCTTGTATAAATTTGATGCTCCTAATAGTATCAAACCCAACAAGAAGATATTACACTAACATTTGTTGAACTAAATTGAATTGATCTTTATTTCTTTGAATGGGATTCACAATCTAATCCCATAATGCTAGAAGCTTATCTAACATTTTGTTAGATAATGCATTCACATAATACAAAGAAGGGAAGGGACAGTAATATACTGCTAAACTTTCTGAACATCGGACAATTGGTAATCTACTCAACTAGGGTAGAGTGGAGTCAAATCTCTGACCTGCTACTTGTATAATTGTGCTGGTGTCAATAAGAGTTCATGATGATAGGGAGATCCCTAGAAGACAGTGCTCCTCAATAAAAGGCCATTTTTCCTACCAGATAATATCTGGAGTGATATTTCGTCATCACTACCAGGAGAAGGGAGATATGCTGCTGGCATCCAGTGGGTGGAGGCCAGAGATGTTGGTAAGTATCCTATAATGTACAGGATAGTGTCCTCTAAAATAAAGAACTATCTGGCTGCTGTTGAGAAACCCTGAGCTGGGGGAATGCATATTTGTCAGCTCCCAGGTCAAAGGTAGCATTTTTAATTACCTTGACAGTGAATCCTTTGAATATTAAGGGTTTGGGCAAAACAAGGTAAAAGTTTCTTTGAAAATCGGATTTGCAACTCTTTCTAAAAATCCAAACAGGGTTTTTATATATAGCTCAGTAGCAGAGGGGTTGGCTACCATGTGCAAGACCCTGGGTTCAATCCTCAACATCACACACACAAAAAATCTGAACAAAGACCAGAGACAGGTTACAAATCATTTGAGAAATAAATAAAAGCACAATAACCATGACACAAACACTTAGAAGAATCAAGGTGAAAAGAACTTTATCCAATAAAATAAGTGAGCCATGAATGCAAGACACATATGCCAACTTTAAATTCTTAGTTAGCTGTGTAAAGAAAGTAAAATGAAGCAGGTAAAATTAAACTGAATAACTGATTTTGCTTAACTTTATATATACAAAATATCATCCTCTTTACATGTAATTAATATAAAATTCATTAATGAGGTAGTTTACATTCTTATTTTTCATACAAAAAGTCTTCAAAATTTGTTGTGTATTTTAGAGTTGTGGCACATCCTAATTTAGACTAGCCATACGTGGCTAGTGGCTACTGTAATGGACAGCACAGAAATTACCAACAGTTCTTATTAAAAATTCAGCATCAGGCCTGAAGTCCCAGGTACTTAGGAGGCTGAGACAGAAAGAATGCTTGAGCCCAGGACGCCAGCCTGGGCAACATAAGAAGACACTGTTTCAAAAAAGAAAAAAATAGGAACTCAGACCTAATTTTGTTTCAGCATGTCTGGAATAGACGCAAGGAACACACATTTTGAAACATTTGCCCAGACGATTCTTGTACAGTTGGTTTATAAACCACATACTGATAAACAAAGATTTTATTCTTGAGTATTGTCTTGTTAGAGAAAGGGCATGTTCCTCTCAGTTGCTCGTAGCCCAACCTGAACCACAGCTTTAGTCACACTGCTTTAGTTTTAAGAGATCAGAGGGGTTACAGAAAACCATGGAAGCCACAGAAGACACAGTGGGTAAGTTAGGATTTTGTTTTCTAAAGAGAGAATGAAGAATTACTTCCGTAAGAGAATCTGGAACATGGTTGTCCAAATGCTCTGGAAAAGCAAGTTTTCCTTTCAACACTATGGTTGGATTATTTCTGCATTTATTTTTTAAAAACATACATCAATACACCTATAGGCAATGGGTTCTGTTTTTAGGGAGTTTTACTTCCTCAGTCATCTGCAGCGTACTCAGGAGACTCAGTGTACTACAGTGTAGCACTCTCAAATAGGAAGTAACAGTCTTATGACTCAGAAAATGCCACAGAACCATACTATACTAACATGATTCCGTTTTTCACACAGTGGGCTATACTCTCTGAAGTGATTGTAAGATTGCTACTATAGCCTCACGATATGCCTTTTGTTTTCTTGTCTTCAATTTCAACTTTAGAAATTTGTGGGACTAGGGGTGTATGTAGCTCAGTGGTAAGAGCACATGCTTATTGAGAGACTGAGGCAGGAAGATGGTGAGTTCAAAGTCAGCCTCAGCAACTTATGGAGACCCTGTCTCTTAATAAAATATAAAAAAGAGCTGGGGATGTGGCTCAATGGTTAAGCACCCCTGGGTTCAATGCCTGGTACTAAAAAGAAAAGCGCATTTGCTTAGCATGTTTTGGGGAAAAAATATATAAATATAAATAAATAAATACATGCATGTATCTATATATAAACTCACAATTAGAGAATTTGCTTCCATAAGTACATGTGGACCCAGGAGGCCAGCCTGGGCAACATAAGAAGACACTGTTTCAAAAAAAGAAAAAAATGGGAACAATTTCTCTTGAGGGTAATGAGAAAGGAGAATCATGCTAATAATGGTAAGTCTGAGAGCTCTGTGTTGTCTCACCTGTATCCATCTTCCAGACCCCTTTGTTCACATGGAAATGATTTTCGAGAGAAGGTCCATGTACATCGGATTTGTGGGTATGCTTTAAACCTGACAGAAAAGCAAAAGTCTTCATATTGATCAATTTCATAATCTTCACTTGAATTGGTAACATTTATAAATCCCTTTTCTGAAAAATAAAGAGGCATTTATAAATTAGATAATGGCATTCAGATGAAAATGTATTGAGATAACAAAATGAATTTTTATTCATACATTTGATGCAAGAAAGCTCAGAGGCTGGCATGCTGCAGGTCAGGTTTGAAACTCCCAGAAATGGAAGAGTCTTATCTCCAGTTCTAAGCCTGAGCTCATAATCTTTTGGAGTCAAAATTCCTTGAAGAATGGGATATAGGGGCTGGGGCTGGGGCTCAGGGGTAGAGCACTTGCCTGCCACATGTGAGGCACTAGGTTCAATCCTCAGCACCACATAAAAATAAATAAATAAAAATAAAGGTATTGTGTCCATCTACAACTAAAAATAATTATATAAAAAAGAATTGGATGTAAATAATTGATCCTTTTCCTAGACAAATACATAAATAAACCTACAAGACTTTGCAGACAATATCAAGAGGCTAAAGGGTTCCCCCACTGCCAGCCCAACATGTATACACTGAGAACAAAGAATGGAAAACTCTGCTCTCAGCCAGAGTAAGTCTGTCAGTCCTGGGTCCCACATAAAAATGATCTCGAGGTGGCAAATAAAAGAGCAAGCTGGCTGGCAATATTCACACGTTGTTCTTGCAGAACATTTCCTTATTAGTTTGTTAAGAGAATTCCTGCATTGCTTAGCATTTTCATTTTGGCTAGGGTCTGCGTCCTAATCCGAGATTACTTAAGCATAATTATTTTGAAATGCTACATAGACCACCCCCATTTCCATTCAGCTCAGTGCTTATACAGTTTACATAGTAATGCCTGGCAGCAGGTTCTTAGAACATGTATTTATTAAGAAACTATTTGGTGCCAGGCTCTGGCCCAAAGATAGAAGGGGTGTCCCTGTCCTTAGGAAACTTACAGTCTATTGGAGGACAAATGCATACAAACAGATGGTCACACTACAAAGACTGTGGCATTCAAGTGAATATGATTTACCTGGGAAAGGAAAGGAGTAGGCAGCTTATCTTTGAAAAACTGTTCTAACTCAATTTATTTTTCAGTGTTTAATGGTAACATCAGATTGAAATCAGCATTTGTGTTACATACCACACATTCCACACTAAAAGCAACTACAAATGATGGATAAAGATTGCATGAGCAGCCTGCATTACCCAGGATGGTAACCAAAGCTGACTGACTGGGATGCTCAGAGGAGGAACAAGTGTAATATCCAGTGTCATTTCTTCCCACTGATGATACAAAGGCAAACAGAATCCGGATCATCGTTCTGTTTCTTGAATAGGTACTCATCTCAAAGTAGCTGCCCTGAGTGTTAATAAAACAGAGTTTGCATTTAGTGATCTCAGCTGTGCTATTACCTCATTGTTCCTGCGTTTTCAGAACACAAACTTGTCACCTTACCTCCTCGAGGACTTTGTTTTCTAATTCCCAGGTGAGCCCAAATCCGTGGTTCACATGAATGGCTTTGCACCTTATCCATAAGGGTTCCCCCACTTTCAGGAATAACTGGGGAAGTGTGGTCTGAGGAGTTTGATTTAAATCTAGAAAATGAAAACATCACAAGTAAGAAAAAAAAGTGATTTTTTTTCCTCATCTCAAAAATATACACTGAGTATCCTGAAGGACAAAGGTTTTTTTTTAAAAAAAATTTTATTTTTTCTTTTTAGTTATACATGATAGTAGAATGTATTTTGACATAATATACATACATGGCATATAATTTCCCATTCTTGTGGCTGTACATGATGTGGAGTTATACTGGTCACGTATTCACATGTGAACATAGGAAAGTGATGTCCCATTCTTTCTGCTGCCTTTCCTATGCCCATCCCCCTCCCTTCCCTTCATTCCCCTATGAGGACAAAGATTTTAACATCTCCAGTATTATTAATCGTATTAATGAAATAACCTTTTAGAGGTTTACTACTCTTTGGTGAGAAATCAGTTCTTACAGCATCCATAATTTCACATTTTAAATGATATAAAGGGGCCTGGGGTGTAGCTCAGTGGTAAGAGTGCATACTTAGCATGCACAAGGCCCTGGATTCAATCCCCAACACTTAATCAAATAAGATAAAATTAAATGCTATGAAAAAAAGACAGAGGGGCTGGGATTTGGTTCAGCAGTAGAGTGCTTGCCTAGCACGTGTGAGGTGCTGGGTTCGATCCTCGGCACCACATTAAAAAATAAATAAATAAAATAAAGGTGTTGTGTCCAACTACAACTAAAAAAAAAATTAAAAAGAAAAGATAGAATTTCTGAAGCTGAATGATTACTTGATTGCTGTTAGTCCCAGATAATTTCTAAGGAAAATAAAAAGACATGATAGGGTTAAGGTGTAACTCCGTAATAGAGCGTTCACCTAACATGCCCCAAGCCCTGGATGCATCCCCAGCATGGGAGAAAAAATAAATAAAAAGGACATGATATTAGAGTGTTACCTATTGTGAACAGCTTGGTACATTCTCTGCCCAGTTCATTTCTTGCACAACACCTTATATCTGTTCCAAATAATTCATGTAGTACCTTTTCCTCCTTTTTAACAACAGCTGGACTTTCTTCTTGACAGCTGTAATTAGAAAACAAAGGCCCTTTGGCTAAATATGGTTTTAAATGACTGCTGTGGGCTGGAGGTGTAGTTCAGTGGTAGGGCGCTGGCTTTGCATGTGTGAGGCAAAAAACACAGCATCTCAAAAAAAAAAAATAGATGTATGTTTGGGAGTACAGAGTTACAGGTTCTTGAACCTGTCTTAAGGAGCCAAAAAAAAAAAAAAAAAGAAAAGCAGATCAAAAAGTAAACAAACTGGGCTCAGTGGTACACACCTGTAATCCCAGCTGCTCAGGAGGCTGAGGCAGGAGGATCTTGAGTTTGAAGCCAGCCTCAGAAAAATGAGGTGCTAAGCAACTCAGTGAGACCCTGTCTCTAAATAAAATACAAAATAGGACTGAGGATGTAGTTCAGCGTTTCTGAGTTCAATCCCCCATACCAAAAATAAGGTAAACAAACAAATTTATCGCTTCAGTTAAGGGTTCCTAAGGGAACTAGCTGGTTACTCATTATCTCAATTTGTTAGAATAATACTACATCATAAACAGTTAAAATTTTCTTTTGCTTGGCAACGTTTTGGTTGCCTTTTAAAAACAGGGAAAGGAAGAACTAAAAAGGAAGACAAAAAGGAAAAAGTCCAAGTGTCACAAAGCCAAGCCCATCTCAGTAGTCCACAGAGCAACACTGTCTCCGGCCTCAGTACAAAGTGGACTTTGGTTCCCGAACAGCGTTTCCCTAATACAGGCTTTTCTCAAAGCAGATAAAGGTTTTGGAATCTGTGAAGCATCACTCTTCTCTTCATCCCTAGAATCAAGTCACTCTTTTCTTTGTGTATCCTTCCTTGAGTTGTTTTTAATTATAAGACAATAATAACAGTTCATTGTATGAATGTTGGATAATACCAAAAAACCCAAAGAAAAGAATATGAAGTTATCCAATCCTATCACTCTGAGATAACAACTGTTATTATATTGATATATATCTTATCAATCTTTTTTCTCTGTATCTAATGTATATATGTATGTTTCAAGAATCTTTTTTTGTACTTCTAAAATTTGAGATCACATTCATATCATTTGGGAACCTGGCTTTTTTTCTTTTCCTCTTTCTATTTTTTCTCATTTTTCAACAAAAAATGGTTCAGTAGACTTCAACTAGTTCAAACCTCAAGAATTCTTGCTTACGGAGAGCTTAGAGCACATATGGAAAAAGAATAGTAAACATTTACTCTGTATTTGTATCTGCCAGAAACTGTTCTATGTGCTTCATGAGTAATCAACTCATTTAATCATCATCATAATTCTGTATGATACTTGTTAACATTCTCTTTCTTCAAATGAAGCCCAGAGAGGTTAAATAACTTGTCCAAGGCTACACACTAGCAGGCAAACCAGGGTTCAAAGCCAGGTTCTCTGGCTTTAGATTCTTGATCTTTAAACAATTATATTAAACTACGTTTCCAGAACAAAAAATGACCACAAATTAAACATTTAGTCACAGGGAATTTCTTACTTATAAGAGATTATATTTTAAAACCAATATCTTTTTTCCCCCAACCAGATACTCCAGAAATCAACAATACCATAACTCATGGAGTATGATGACAGGGAGGAGCCTGCAGTTGATGTGGGCAGACCTCAAAACCCTCTTTACCAAAAAAAAAAAAAAAACAATCCCCCCCCTCCCCCCTGTGAGGCCCGTACTATTCATTCTGTACATTTAAGGAGTCAAAGTTTTCTGTTGAAATAGAGACACATTCCATTTTTAATACATTGTGAGGTCAACTACATTAGAAAAAGACCAAAAATTAATAATCATAGCAGTTATCTTTTCACATCTCATACCTTTCACCCTGCGAATCACAGAACACCCATTCCACGATCGGTTCTGGAACACTTTCAGATATACAGACCAGGGCATCCTGATTTTCCATTTTTCTAAAGTAAGGTCTTCTTAATGTGTAAAGCAGTGTATCTACAGCATCATAAATTATTAAAATATTAATACTTATTAACATTTTATTGATATTTTTAAAAATCATTGTCTTAGCACCCCCCTCAAAAAATCTGCATCATTAAGAAACGTTAATACTTTATATTATAGCAGTATACACTTCCCCCACACCCAGGCAATACATTAAATTCAACTATAGCAGCAATGTCAACTTCAACAATAATCCTCTTGGTCAATTTCTTTGGACATTCACAAATCCACAGATAACTAAAATAAGTAAAGTAATGTGAAAATGGAAATATTGATGTGCATAAAAAAGGGAAACTTGCAGCAATAATATACAGCTTAAACCCTTTATTTAACATTCAGCTTAAAACCACATTCTAGCAGGGCGCAGTGGCTCAAAGCCAGCCTCAGCAAAAGCGAGGCACTAACCTCACAACTCAGTGAGACCCTGTCTCTAAATAAAACCCAAAATAGGCCTAGGGACGTGGTTCAGTGGTTGAGTGCCCCTGAGTTCAACCCCTAGAACCAAAACAAAAAACAAAAACCAAAACCCTCAACTTTCTTCCCATAATTTCATCTACACCAAAGTATAAATATATTATAATGTAGAAATGTAAAAATATGAGTAGAATGGAGTTAGAATTGGAACAGAATTTAGAGGCTGTTCACAGTGGACCATCATACAACACACACACACACACACACACACACACACACACACACACAAGGCATCCTCCACTCCCAACCATGCCCCACATATAAACTTTTCCACTCCTACTTGGACTTTTCTAGGAACTGGAGTTCAAATTACCCCGCCAAGGCCGATCATTTTCTTTCTTTCTTTTATTTTTAACCAACTTTTAAAAATATGAAAATAAAAGCTTCCCTAGACTTCTTATAACAAATTTCAATTTAAAATGCTATGCATTGTTTGATATATATGTGTATGCATGCATATATGAAGGAATAGGATGTATCTTCTGGTATATATGTGTGTATAAATGAAGGAATATATGACATGTAAATTGTGAAGCATAATGATTTTAACAAATCCTCCTGGACCCCTGACCTAATTCAGTAATTTGAATATTAATAAATACATTTTAACCTAATTTTATGCTTCTCCCTAACTCTCAATCCTAGGTAACACTTATCCTGAATTTTGTACTTATCATTCTTGCACTTCAAAAAATAGATTTACCACAAAAATATGTGTCCCCAAACGATATATTAATTTGTCTTGTTCTTGAGCTTCAAAATATTGTATCACTCAATATATTGCTTCTACAACTTCATTTTTTTTCATCCAACTTTTTTTTTTCTGAACACAGGGGCAATTAACCTCTGACCCACATCCCCAGCTCATTTTATATTTTATTTTGAGACAGGGTCTCACTATGTTGCTTAGGGCCTCGATAAATTGCTGAGGCTGGCTTTGAACTCATAATCCTCCTGCCTCAGCCTTCAGTGCACCACCATGCCAGCCCAACCTTATTTCTTAAGATTCAGCCGTGGTTTTGCATGTTATCCTTCGTTGTTTTTGTCTTTGTTTACAGCTATATAGCATTCCACTGGTAAGTAAATCACCATCTGTGTTTTTCATTTTCTTGCAGTGGATGTTTGTTTCCAGTTTTTTAAACATTCCACGAATTTCTACCAAGACATGTGTGTAACATTTCCTTTAATAATACAACCCAGGAGTGGAACTGCTGGTTTAAATATATGAGCATGTTCAATTTTATACATAATGAAAATTAGTTTTCCAAAGTGGTTATATTAGTTAATGCTTATTCAACAGTTCCTATTCTCTGTATACTTACCAAGACTTCTTAATTTTCAGTAATCTAGAGGGTATAAAACAGTATCTCATTGTGGTCTTAATTTAATAATTAATTTAATGTGTATTAAAATAATTCGTTGGAAGGCCATTGTACTGAGATGGCTCCAGTGCCCTGGGTTCCTACATAATCAAACCAAACCCAGCTCCGTGGAAACAGCACAATGAACTTAAGTGTAACCAATTAGAAACCGCCAACCAACCTCTACCTAGAAAATTAGCCAAATTAAAACTGCCAACTAACCTCTAACTGGGGACTTTCCACTTTAACCTATCAAATCTCTTCTTTGTCTCTTCTGTGAATGTTTTTTAAAAATTTTCCCCTCACAACTCCTTAATGGAACCCACCACTTGCCCAATTCATGAATCACTGTCTGTTCAAACTCTTAAAATTTTAATTTTAAAGTTTATCTTTTAACATGTGTTTATTGACCACTTCAGTTTCATATTCTAGAAATAAAATGACCATTTGTCCTTTTTGTTCATTTTCTACTGGGTTTTGTTTTGCTTTGCTTCTTACTGATTTACAGAAGATCATTACATATTATGAACATTAATCTTTTGTTGACTGGGAACGGTAAGTACCTTTCCTATGTTGTGGTGGTTTTTAACTTTTCATCCCTGTAATTTCTAATGTTGAGTCCCAATTTTACCCTCTACAGCGTTTTTTTTTTTTTTTTTTTTTAAGTCTAGCTTTGCTTCTACATGGTAGTACTTCAAATATTTAAAATAAAAACTGAGGTCAAGAGAGATAATTACCACCCAAGGCATTTTAACTAGTTAGCCTAGGTTTCCTGACTCAAAATCCCAGAATTATTTCCTCTATATTTCACTATAGTCAATTGCTACTCCTCAAAATATTCCCTTCTCTATGCCAAACATCCCCAATTCCCTGAGCTGCTCCTAATTTAAGGAGTTCCAAATTATTCACTATTTTTTTGTTGTGTTTTAACCATATTTATCTGAAAAAATGCAGAACTGAAAATAATAATCTATTCATTTCCTTGGGCTAGACAATATATTTTCACATATACTGCCAAGGTTCAAGTTTACTATTTTAGCAACCATGCCACACTCTTAGTTAATACAGAGCTTGTGATTGTCTCTTTCACACTGACTATTGCCAAGTCACTCCCACCAGTTTTTTTGTTTTTGTTTTGAACCCCACCACTCAGCAGAATACTTTTTAAAAAGTCCTAATTTAATTGATGGATTGTTACTATATTTTTACACTGTAAATCTAAATATAATAGGGCTACAGCAGATGCCCACTTCCCTTACATAATTATATGCCCTCCACAAAAAGAGAGAGCAAGAATTTCTTATCCTCTTCCAGCCTGGAGCACATAGTGTCCAACAAAGAGGAATAAGGAAGTAGAGAAGCTCGTGAATCAAGATCGAAAATCAAAGGTAATTCTTGATTTTGCTTTTCTAGCACTATGGTCTTACTAGTTTCAGAATAATTGAAGGGATTTTCA
Organism: Spermophilus citellus; assembly: GCF_964194105.1. Lineage (NCBI taxonomy): Eukaryota > Metazoa > Chordata > Mammalia > Rodentia > Sciuridae > Spermophilus > Spermophilus citellus. The sequence goes on from NC_138182.1 coordinate 24,858,109, forward strand.
AATTTTGACTTTACCTGATTTTTGTCTTGGGGACTAACTTTGGAACCTAACACCCCACGGTTGTACCATGACCCAGTACCGTGACCCTTCTGGGAATGTGAAGCACTCTCTGTAGTCAGTATCTCTGACTGCAAGGCCACACTCTCACACACAAAGCCCAGTGCAGCATAGTGTGAAGAGTGTAGACCTGGCTTAAATTGGAATTTAGCTGTGACCATTATCATGTCTCAGGAGTGCCTATTTTCACATCTACGTGCAGGTGGTTGGTCACTGTGAGCATCTGAAGTGATACAGGTAGAACACCCTCAGCAAAGGGTGATTGTGGCCATTCCTGACCCAGGTGCCCTTATGGTCTGGGCACACAGGCACCACATCCCAGCTTTGTGTAGAGTCACTGACAAGAAAGAAGGGAGCCTGGCAAACTGCACCAATGTGTCACCAGGAAAGCTAATTTAAAGTGGCATTAACCCAGAGTTTGTGGAGCAGTGCCCTGGCCCCCTAGAGACACATGAACTATGTTACCACAGTTACTTTTATTAGTCATGTAAAGTAAAACAGTGCACTCAGTGTGCACAGCATTAAGTCTGTGCAAATGCTAGGTCTGTGCTTAATGGGGACAAAATGAGATGCCAGAAAGCAGATGGAGGCGGTGATCCAACATAGCTGTCTCCCTGGGTAAGGACATTTGGATTGTTCTGTACAGTTTGCACAGCCCAGCATTTGTATAGACCTGTACTGTCCGATACAGTAGTCATTAGACACATATGGCTTTAAATTCAAATTTTAATTAATTAAAATTAAATGCAATTGAAACTGTCTCCCCAGTCACACTAGGGACATTTTAAAGTATTTAACAGCCACATATGGCCAGGAGCTACCATATTAGACAGAGCAGACAGAACATTTTCATCACATCAAAAGTTCTATTGGGGGGGCTGGGGCTGTGGCTCAGAGGGAAAGCGCTTGCCTAGCATGCATGCATGGCTCTGGGTTCGATACTCAGTACCACATAAAAAAGTAGAGTAAAGGTATTGTGTCCACCTAAAACTAAAACAAATAAATAAATGTGTTTTCAAAAAAAAGTTCTATTGGATCTTGCTAAGACCTTACAATCTTGTGAGATAGTTTATCCTCCTTTTACAGATAAGGAACTCAGGCTCAAAGAGATTTAGTCACCTGCCAAAAGGAGCAGTTTTGGAACTGGAATTAGAACCCAAGACTTCTAATTCCAAGTTCACAATAGTTTTCCAATTCTTCCCTGTCATCCATTTGTTTACTGAAAGAAAAAAAAGAGGATCCCTGAATAGAGTTATGTCCTAGGTCTTCAAAGAGCATTCACATTCTGAGAGTCCATAGGAACATGGTAGCTTCTCAGTTCTCAGTAGATTATGTGGAGAAAGGAACAAAATTCAATCAACTCAACTACATATTGAGAGAAGCCTGAATATTATATCTTGAGTCATGGGGTCAAAAACAAATGGGTTTCATATTGTGCACAAGTATATATATGTAACAATGAATCCCATATTATACATAATTATAATGCACCAATAAAAAATTTTTTAAAGAATCAAATGGGTTCTAAACTACTTCTGGAATACTGGGAATGCCTAGTAGCAAACTGGACTTACTTCTTATACTCACTGTAAACAATATTGTGTAATTGGTAGCTTCACTCTGAATAAAAAGTAGGTATTCTCCAGCTTGGGTCTCTGTCATTTTCACAATGACCATGGAAATAACTCCTCTGTAAAACAGGAAAGAGAACTGGTTACTTTGGCAAAGGTGTGAAACTAAAAACAAAATTTCATACTGAGTCAGAAGGTGGCTTGGTGGCTCCCTGTGACTGTGGCACAGACGGCTGCTTAGTGGAGAACAGTTTCTGCCTGTGCCCAACACTCAGCCTGACCATTATAATACGCCAGGGACTTCCCACCCCTGAAAGTGAGTGAGCTCCATCCTAGCCATCAGCTCATGTTTCCTGAGCCCCTTGGAAGGAAATTTCCCATTCAAAATTGCAGAGCCTGAGGGGCACATGTGCTTTGGTGTCCCTTCCGTGACAAAGCACCTTCCATGATCCTGTTTGCCCCATCACCTGGTCACCAGCTTCAGTTCCTCAATGGCAGAGCCTGATGGCTGTACAAATGAGATACCCTGGGATAAAGAACATTCCTCTGGTGTGGGCCCTCTCTCTCTAACCGAAATAATTTGAGTAAATCTGACATGAAGCATTTTCCTATGAAGTAGTAATTTCACCAACATACAACATAGAAGCAGAACAATTCCTAAGTGTCAGTATGGTTAACTTTTCAGATCATTAGTAAAGGTCAATTTGGCCAGGGGTCTTCCCTTCAGAGGTACTTTTGATGTGGATTTAGCAATACCTATTCTCTTTTAGTGCTCTCTAGCAGTTTATTGAATGGTGTAGATTTAAATTTACACTTTGTGATTTTTTGTTTATTTACTACAATGTTGGGAATGCCTAGTAGCAAACTGAACTTACTTCTTATATTCACTGTAAACAATATTGTGTAATTGGTAGCTTCACTCTGAATAAAAAGTAGGTATTCTCCAGCTTGGGTCTCTGTCATTTTCACAATGACCATGGACCACTTTTTGTGGTACTATGGATTGAACCCAGGGGCACTTTACCACTGAGTTACAACTCCAGCCTTTTTTATTTTCAGACAGGGTCTTGCTAAGTTACCCAGGCTGGCCTCAAACTTGTGATCCTCCCAACTCAGCCTCCTGAGTCGCTGGAATCATAGGCATGCGCCACAGCACCCAGCCAATACTTTCTGACCTTTAAATTCTTACAACTCAAAGTGTGGTCTTTTTCCAACAATGTTAGCATCTGTTGGGGGTGTGTCCATGACAAAGATGCAGAATCTCAGTCCCCATTCAGACCTACTGGATCAGAATCTGCATTTTGACAACCACCCCAGGCAATCCAACAGCAAGCAGCATTTGAGAAGCCTTGCTTTAGGACACGCAGGAACAATTAAAGAACTCCTGTGCTTGCACCCATGGTTAGTAAACGAGTAGGATATACACTTGATTTGCATCTGCAGATTGATTTTGTTGATGGGCTATCTTTCTTTGAACAACTTACTCTCCTTATCATTTGTGAACTTTTTAAAAAAAAAAAAATTTTGGTGCTGGGGATGAAACCCAGAACTTCATGCATGGCAGGCAAGTGGCTTTATCACTGAGTTACTACACCCCTAGTGGTCATCTGTGAACTCCTAGAAGTGTTCTGCCTATGAGCGAGTCCAGATATAATTTTTATAATTCTCTACTATGAAAAAGTCACAGGGCTTGGGCTGTAGCTCAGTGGTAGAGCACTTACCTAGCATGTGTGAGGCACTGGGTTTGGTCCTCAGCACCACATAAAAATAAATAAACAAAATAAAGGTATCGAGTCCATCAACAACAAAAAAAAAATTTTAAAATAAAGTCACGAAAATATGTTTTGATACTAAGTAAACTAACCTACAGGGCAATTATGACTTTAGTTAACAAGCTGGCTGCCTGCCTTAGAGCGAGAACGTGAGCTCTACTGAGTGAAGTAACCCTACCTTGTTACTTTTGTTTTTTGGTCTCAATCTGGTGAGAACTTCTGGGGCAGAACATTTCTTTAAGCCCCTCCCCTACCCATTTTTTCTTTTTTTCTTTTCTTTTTTTTTTTTTCAGCATTGGAGATTGAACCCAGGGCCTTGCATGCTAGGTAAGTGCTCTACCACTTAGCTATGTTCCCAACCACTAAGCCCAAATTCTTAAGAGAAGACTGCTTTGGTTTAACCCCAAGGTAAAAAGTAACTGAAAAACAGAAGTGAGTATATACAATCTCAAAAGAGGAAAAGAAAATGAATGTGCTCTAAGATTTAGAATTAATATTAAGAATTATACCCACCGTCCTGATAATTGCACAAGAGTTTATTTGACATTAAAGGACAAAAAAAAAAAAAAAATCCAGTTTGTATCAGTCACAGAGAAATTCTCCAACACCTCATCCAGGGGCATGACACCCATCTCTGGCCATTTGGGTACTGGGTACTGTTTTCTGCACTGTTCTTAGAAAGACAGCATTTTCTCTATAACTATTGGAACATCCAAATGTCCCCAAGAACTAAAAAGAAAGGCAGCCTTAGAATCATTAAGTGGCATATAAATGCTCTGTGCCCCTTGTCCTTCTCCTATAGGAGGAGGGCAGCAGGGTACAGTGTTCAGCAAAGAATTAGAGGTTTGGATAAGATCTTTTCTTCTGGATAGTGAGACCAATGTTCCTTACAGACAGATCAATGTCTTACTAAAACATTTTGTGGCTATCACATAATTCTTCTTATATTATGGAACAAAATAGATAAAACCAAATGTTCTATCCCCAAGCATTTCCAAGAAAGAAGTTTCTTATTACATTAACTGGAATGAAATGAAAACTTTCTAACTTTTTATCTTTAATTTGATAGTCAATTTAAAAAATGACACATTTTAAAATCCTAAGTATTTTTTTTCACTATTTGTTTCACATTCTGCCAGCTACTCAGTAATCACTGATTGCCCTCTTTCCTAACCTCAGCCCATGTTTCTCTCCCTGTATATGTAATACATATATAATTCTTATGTTTAGCATCCACATATCAGAGAGAATATTTAGTCTTTGGTTTTTTAAATTAATAGATTTTAATTTTAGAACAGTTTTGATTTAAAAAATAATTGAATAGAAAGTACAAGGAAATCCCATATATGCCTTTCTTATCACACAGTTTCCTATATTATTAATACTTCACACAGGTGTGGTATATTTGTTATAATTGACAAACCAATATTGATGCATTATTATTAACTAAAGTCCATAGTTTACATTAGGGTTCACTTTTTCTGTTGTACCTCTTATGAGATTTGACATACATAATGTCATATATCCATATTCTTAGTTCTAGCTTTAGTTTATTATTTTATTGGAGATAAGATAGACATGGATAGAAACTTTTTAAACTTTTTTTTTTTTAAATGGGGATAAAACCCAAAGATGTTTTACCACTGAACCATAGCCTCAGTCCATTTTTTTTGGTATTGGGTATTGAACTCAAGGGTGCTCAACCACTGAGTCACATTCCGAGCCCTTTTTATTTTTTATTTTGAGACAGGTTTTGCTAAGTTGCTTAGAGCCTCACTAAGTTACTGAGGCTGCCTTTGAACTTGTGATCCTCCTACCTCAGACTCCCAAGTTGTTGGGATTACAGGCATGCACCACTGCACCCATCAACATGAACAGAAACTTGAAGAGGAATTCCAAATGAATCAAGTTCTATGCAAGAAAATATTACTTCTAAAATACTTGTGATTGTGCATCTGACCTCTCTTACCTGTTGTGTAAATCAAAGTGTGGCTGGCAATTCAGGGAACTGTGTTTAAAGACCCAGAGACAGGAAATGTTCCCCGGGATGTTGACCAACACTTGCAGCGTGATGGATGAAGATACATCTACTTCCACGGTAGCAGCTTCATACACTGCCCCTGTCCTCTCAGGCCTCAAGGTACACCCCAGGTCTTCTGGGGATTCTGGTACCTACATTGTAGAAGGAACAATGTGAACTCACAATAATTTTATGTTTAATGCATCCTTTTCTTAGCAAGAAACCTGTAACAAATACATGCATATTGATATTCTGCATACAACACCCAAGCCTGCTGTGACCCACTGAGACTATATCACTCACTGACTGAAAAATCCTATTATTTAGAATTCTCTCAAGAGAAAATAACTTAAGGCTGATTTTTTTTTTCAAATTTTGAGCTTTATATTTTTATTATGTTTTATTTGTTCTTTTTAATATATATGAAATTAGGTATATTTTTACATATTATACATACATGGAGTATAACATCCTAATTAGGATCCCATTCTTGCAGTTGTACATGATGTGGAGTTTCACAGTCGTGTATTCAAATATGAACATGGGAAAATTATGTCTGATTCATCCTACTGTCTTTTCTATTCCTACCCTCCCTCCCTTCCCTTCATTCCCCTTTGCCTAATCCAATGAACTTCTATTCCTCCCCCACAGCTTATTGTGTGTTAGTATCCACATATCAGAGAGAATATTTGGTCTTTGGTTTTTTGGGACTGGTTTATTTCACTTAGCATGATATTCTCCAGTTCCATCCATTTACCAGCAAATGTAATAATTTTATTCTTCTTTATGGCTAAGTAAGATTCTATTGTGTATATGCACCACATTTTCTTTATCCATTCATCTATTGAAGGGCACCTAGTTGATTCCATAGCTTAGCTATTGTGAATTGAGCTGCTATAAACATTGATGTGGCTGCGTCACTACAGTATGCTGGTTTTGCGTCCTTTGGGTGTATACCAAGGAGTAGGATAACTGGGTCAAACAGTGGTTCCATTCCAAGTTTCTAACAAATCTCCATAGTACTTTCCATAGTGATTGCACCAATTTTCAGAGCCACCAGCAATATATGAGTGTACCTTTTTCCCACATCCTCCCCAACATTTTTGGGGGGTGGGTACCTAGGATTGAACTCAGTGGCACTTGACCACTGAGCCATATTCCTATCCCTATTTTTGTATTTGATTTAGTGATAGTGTCTCACTGAGTTGCTTAGCACCTTGCCATTGCTGAGGCTGACTTTGAACTCACAATTCTCCTGTCTCAGCCTCCCGAGCCACTGGGATTACAGGCGTGTACCACTGGAATTACAGGTGTGCGCCACTGCATGTGGCTCCTCGCCAACATTTATTGTTACTTGAATTCTTGATAATTGCCATTCTGACTAGAGTGAGAGGGAATCTCAGCATAGTTTTAATTAATTGCTAGAGATGTTGAATATTTTTTCATATATCTTTTGATCATTCATATTTCTTCTTCTGTGAAGTTAGGCTGAATTTCTAAAGGGTTGTATGGACTGTTGTGGGTTGAATTGGACCACCCTATCCAAAATTCATACACTGAAGTCCTAACCCTAAGTACCACAGAATGTGACAGGGTTATCTGGAGACAAAGGCTTTACAGAGGCAATCAAATTAAAATAAGGTCGTTCGGATGGATCTTAATCCAATATTACTGGTGCCTGAGAAGAGATTTGGAGACATACACATAAACCAATAATTTATATACCAATATCTATATACCAATAGAAGTATGCCATATGGGCATGAAGACTTCTACTTACAAGCCAAAAAGAGACCTGGAAGAGATTCCATATCACAGTCCTCAGAAGGAACCAACTCTCAACACCTTTTTGAACTGCTAGCCTATAGAACTGTGAGACAATAAATTTCTATTGTTTGTCACCAAATTAGTATAATTTCCATGTCTGCCCTAGCTAACTAATACATAGACCATAATTATAAAATCCATTATACATACTTAAATATTTTTATGATTATATCATATGTAGATAAGAATCGACATAGCAAAGGTAAAGTAGCGGGGCTGTTAGAGGGAATTTAAAACCCAGACTTTTCAGTGTGGATTTCCTCATAGACTCATTGCCACAACCACACTTACTGTCTGCTTTAAATAATAAAGATATATTGAGAGGTTCTGCTGCTTCACATCCCCTCTCTTAGCTTCTTAACATGTGTGAGTGCTATGCACGATCACGTGCACACACACACACATAAAAATTTCTTCAAGTGAAGAACAGCGTAGCTCTTTTGCTACTGATCTTAAGTCACATTTCTGTTCTTATTATTCCTTTATTCAGTAAGATCTGATAATAAATTCATTTAGCTAAAATCTGAGAAGTGTAAAACAGTCTGCTAGATACTGAGATCAGAAAGAATGAAACACTGATCTTGTCCTTAAAGAGTTTTGAGTCTACATGGAAGAAATGACTAAAACACAGGTGAAATATGATGTGCTCTGTAAAAAGATACCAACTACTTTAAAAGAAAAATTCAAGTACTCCTCAACTTCAGAGGAGAGAGACCTCCACCCTGGGATGCTTCACCCAAGTCCAACAGCAAAGAGCTTACAAGATGGACATGAGAGGAGCGAAAACCAGGTGACATACTAGAAGAAAATATTCACAGCTTATATTACAAATAAAGGGCTAATACTTCTAAAATTGAGAGACATGGGACCAAAAACATGATAGGAAAGAGGAGAAAAGAACTGAATAAACAGTTTACACACAAACAAGAGATGTATAGAGATAGCCTTTTCCTAGTTTGAGCTGTACAAAATCAGCTCGTCATTCTCTGAGACCTGAAATTTGAAAGTTTCTTTGAATCCTGAAGGCTGCAAATGGCCATGCAAAATAAATATATTGAGTCGCACTGTAAACGCTATGGATACCATTTGGATCAGGAGAAAAAGAGAAAGAAGAGTAGTTGAAAATCTCATGAACATTCAAAGAGGTCCAAAACTTTTTGATCTGAGGGCTAAGCTCTTCCATAGTGTCATGCTGAGAAAATGCAAATGAAAAAGCTGTCAGGGCTGGTGGTGCAGCTCAGTGGTACAGCACATGCTTAGCTTATGCAAGGCCCTGGAGTCAATCCCAGCATGGGGGGAACGTATATCAAGAAGCATGAAAAAAGAAATAACCAAATGAAAGGACAGTGAAAAGACTTCATGGGGAGAAGTACCTGCCTATCTGCTGGGCAGAGAGTCCAGTCCCAAGTGAAAGCACTTTCCAGCATAATTAAACAAAAATGAGAAGAAAAGGTTGTAAAATGAAAAAAAAAAAACCCTCCTCCATGGGAGAAAGTTCATTTTCAGGGAGAAAAATAAGTATTAAAGTTATTCAAACAGAGACCCAAATGGTGTGACTCTACTTTGTGTACAACCAGAGAAATGAAAAAATGTGCTCTATATATGTACTATGAATTAAAAAGCATTCTACTGTCATGTATAACAAATTAGAATAAATAAATAAATTTAAATTTTTTTTAAATAGACACAATATCTTTATTATTCATTCATTCATTCATTCATTCATTCATGTGGTGCTGAGGATTGGACCCAGTACCTCACAAGTGCAAGGCAAGCGCTCTGCCGCTGAGCTATAACCCCAGCCCCTAAAAAAATTGTTTTAAATCCCTCATATCCAATAAGTACAACTTCAGGTGTTATTAGCAAAGGTATTGTCATCGAGGTGAATGTGAGTGACCTGAGGAGGTAAGATTATCTGGGGGAAATATGCCCATGTTACCAAAATCCTAAAAAGGTGCATATCATTAAAATCAACAAGAATGTGGAGGGAACATCAAAGTAGAATACAAATCAAATTAATTCAATGGCATTAGAAATAAATTACAAAACTGTAGTGACAGGGATAGGGAAGAAACTAACTTTAAATAACTTTGGAAAATAATACTTCAGGTACTATCAGAGGAAAGAAAGAAAGCACTATACCTAGATACTGTACTCTATCTAGTTCATCATCTGTCACTTACAGGGATATTGATTAGCAATTCTGAAACAAGTTTATCTATGTGCCAGGATGAAATGAATGAATGAATAAATAAATAAAGGTAATGAAAGCCAAGTTTCTCACTCTCATAGAAACAGGAACAAAAAGTAAAGAGGAGTAAACTAGAATGAACTCTTCAATGCTATATTGAAATCAGAGTTGTTGGCATGAACTTGTAATGAGAGCATAGATAAAAATTATAGAAATACGCATAGCCCAGTTATGGGAGAATATACACACATAGTTCCTAGCTCTCTGCTGTGAGTTCAGAAGCAGTGCCGTTCCAGTAGTAATAAGCATATCCTGCCTAGATCTTAGTTTCTAAATGTTAGACCGTAGAGCTGGGGTTGTAACTCAGTGGTAGAATACCTACTTGCCTGGCATGCATGAGACTTAGGTTCCAGCCCCAGCACCTCAAAAAATAAATAAATAAATAAATAGGAAGTAAATACTATCCTTTAGGAAACCAATGCTTCCTTGTTTCCTGGAGAAACATTAATTATAAGACTGAGGCAAGAATAATACAAGATGAACCTCAACTATCTTGTAGTACCAAAAAAGCAAGTACTTGAAAAAAGATGGGAATACATTGAAAGGACATAGGAACCAAGTTGTAATAGCTCCCTGTAGCCAAAGCCAGCACTATTTGAGCAACAAAATAAATAAGGATAGTAATGAAATAAGGACAGAATGAAATAAACATCCATGAATCCATAGTGATCTAAATAAATAATGATATAAGTAAATAAAAGTTGGGAGAAAGGTCAGCTCTTCCTCACAAAATAAGTTCAATTAATAAATATAGAGGAAATGAAAGAAAAAGAATATCACCATCAGGTAAACACCATAGTAATGGGTGCTAAAATTAGTAGGTAAAAATTGGAGGATAAACAGAATATTTACATCTTCCCCAAGACCCTTATTAACTACTAGGGGGAAAACATAGTAACATCAGAGTGGAGGAATGTGGCCTAGTTTCTCAGTCTAGTGATGGAGACCATGTTGCTAGTCAGGAGACTCACTGATCTCCTACAAGGCCTGTTATGAGACACCAGGAAGGACACACGTTACTTCTGGGAAATTCTTGCCCAAAACGCATGATTTCAACCTCATTATGAGAAAACAGCACACAGATCTGAATTGGGAGATGTTCTGTAAAATAACTGTCCAGTATTTTTCAAAAATGTCAAGGTCATGAAAGACAAAACTGAGGAACTGTCACCTACTGAAGGAGACTAAAGAGACAAGACACCTGTGAGATGCTGGATGGGATCCGGGAATAGAAAAGCCATAGTAAAAAGGCTGGTGAAATTCAAATTAAGCATGTAGCTCATCATACTATTAGTTTTCTGGTTTTGATCACTGTACTATGGTTACATAAAATGAGAACAGTCAGGGAAGCTGGATGATGTGTATAGTAAAACTCCTTTCTACCTTTTTGTGTGTGTGGGAGGGTACCAGGGGTTGAACTTACAAGCACTAGGCCACTGAGCTACATCCCCAGCCTTATTTTGTATTTTTTTAAATTTAGAGTCAGGGTCTCACTGAGTTGCTTAGTGCCTTGCTTTTGCTGAGGCAGGCTTTGAACTCGCAATCCTCCTGCCACAGTCTCCCATGACACCGGGATCACAGACATGTACCACCGTGCTCAGCTCTCTTCAGCTTTTTTTATATCATCAAATGAAAAACTGTTTATTTACATATGGCGTACAATGTGAAGTTTTGTCATTGTATATATATTAATTATATATCAAATATACATACACACAATGTGAAATTATTAAATCAATTAACATTTGCATCTCACATCCTTATTATCAGATTTTGTGATGAGAACATTTAAAATCCATTCTTATAGAACTTTTTAAGAATACAACACTTTATTATTATTTAGTCACCATGATGCACAATAGATCTCCAGAACTTATTCCTCCTAACTGAAACTCTGCACTCTTTAACCAACACCTCTCCATTCTTCTTCCAGTACTATTTCTGCAACTTTTCTGTAAATCTCAAATACTTTCCAAATCAACTATTGTTAAAAAAGAGAAATGGGAGCTGGGCACAGTGGCCCATGCCTGTAATCCCAGTGTCTTGGGAGGCTAAAGCAGGAGGATCGAGGGTTCAAAGCCAGCCACAGCAACTTAATGAGGCCCTAAACAACTCAGTGAGACCCTATCTCTAATAAAATATAAAATAGAGCTAGGGATAGTGGTCGAGTGCCCCTGAATTCAATCCCCAGGACCCTGCCCCTCACCAAAATGAGAAATGGGTACCATTTTGAATAGATAAATCTAAGGGCCTCAGAGGAAAGAATAGTAAAGAAGAATTACATGATAAAAGCAGAGAGGTGGTAAGGCACCAGAGGCCCACAGCATTGGGATAGCCCTGAGCCCTGCCAGCCAGAACCTGAGGGATGGTTTAGAAGACCAGGCAAAGTCCTCAGTGCCCACCTGGGCTAAGGTGCACAGTTCCATGAGGCGTTGGTATTTAAGAGACTGTGGCATCTAAAACCTTAAATGTTAAAAAAAGAAAAAGTACAACTTCTGTATTAATGGTGAGGATCAATTCATTGATCATCTTAGAACAAGGAATTCTAATGAAGACGTGACATTGCTTAAGAAATCCCAACACAGTTGGCTGCTTACATAATTAAAACAGTTGGACAAGCTGTGAAAAGTCCAGAGACTCTACATATGGTGTTCTATCACAAAGAGAAACATTAAAATATGTCATCCTTTCTAAATTCCATTACAGGGCTGGGTGCAGTGACACACGCCTGTAATCCAATGACTCAGGAGGCTGAGGCAGGAGGATTGCAAGTTCAAAGCCAGCCCCAGCAATTTAGCTCTAAGCAACTTAGCAAGATCCTATCTCAAAATAAAAACTAAAAAGGGTTGGGGATGTGACTTAGTGGTTAAGCGCCCCTGGGTTCAATGCCTGATACCTAGGGAAAAAAGAAAGAAAGAAAGAAAAAGAAATTCCATTATAAAAAAAAAAAAAAACCTCACAAACAAACAAACAAAACAAATCTAGATCCCTAGAAGAGTGGGGTATGAAATGGCAAAAAAAGAAAATGAACTGGCTTATACAGGCTTCCTGCCCAAAAGACAATGCTATGGGAATCAGCGATTCCAAAATCAGTGATTTGGGGTCTTCACAAACAGAAAGCCTTTCTTTAAAAAATACTGGGGATTTTAAATTTTTTTTAAAGTTTTCTCAGAACCATGATACAATGGCAAGAGTTCTGTATAGAAAGAATTTGAGACCAAATGCAGCTTTAACTTTAACCCTGGAGGAAGAGAGGTGTGAGTGAACTTATGACCTATTTGGTGAGAAGAGGTCATCCTGAGAGTTGTGGTAGACCACCTGCCTGCTCTCACTGTTCACAGGAAGAAAAACAGCACATTTCCTCAGATGGTACGTGGGCTTGTTGTCTTTAGTAAGTTATTACTTAAAAGCAAATGTGAAGAATGTGTAAGAATTGGTCTAGACTGCCTGCAAGCAGTCATGAAAAGGGATTCTCAGAACTATCATTCCAGAGATTATAAATGATGGAAATATTCAGGTTTCAAACAATAATTAAATGGGTTATGAGAATAGTAAAATTATCTTCTAGGTTCCAGAAATATAGCTGAAGATGTGCTTGCTTATTTATTTGACTTGCATTCACAAGTTTTTTTTTTTTATTCTACTAAAGAGTGTTTGTTTATTCAAAAGTAGTAGGACTAGAGATTTCCAGAAAGATGTCTCATCTGAAAACTGAACTGTGGAAGAAATAAAAACATTTTTTTTAAACCACTGAAACTCTAATATGTTTACTTCACATTTAAATGGGAAAACATTCCAAAGGAACAGATTTAACTTCAATGAGATGAAAATGCACTGTAAAGACCGTTTATTTTTGCCGCAGTTAAAATCTGTATGGTCACTTATTTAATGTGGCCTAAAAACTAGTGGGTTTTTATGTATTCCTGAGTATTGCATAAGAATATAATTTACACTATATTAAAAAAATAATACAGGGGCTGGGGATGTGACTTAGTGGTAGAATGCTTGCTTAGCATGCGCTAAGGTTCTGGGTTCAATCCCCAGCACTGCAAAATAAATAAATAAATAAACGAACACAGGATTTATTACCAGGAATCAAGTCTGATTTTCATTAGATTTTTGTTTTTAAGATTGTGTTTTATAAAACACTAAATGTGTACAGCTACTTTTCTATACTGAACAAAAAATAACAGTGAAGTTTATACTCTCATAGCAAATAATATTTGCAGTCTGTGATCATTTCAGTTTCTTTCACTTTAGAAAGAGAGGGTGGGAGCCATCATGTTGGATGAATAGCATAAAAGAGAGGAATAATGAAAAACAAGGTTGGAACTTGAAGGAGCCAAAGCCGGATTAGGAAATAATCTGGATCCCACTCTAAGTAATGAGAAACCACTGACAGTTCTGAGCCAGGCGATGGAGGGGCATAGCTGGGCCTCAGGAAGACTAGTCTGGCAGCCATATCTGAGATGACTGCAGCAGGAAGAGGCTGCTTAAGATTTGTGAATCTGGGGCCTGGGGTTGTGGCTCAGTGGTAGAGCACTAGCCTAGCATGCGTGAGGCACTGGGTTCAATTCCCCCACACCAAATAAAAACAAATAAAATAAAGATAAATTAAAAAAAAAAGATTTGTGAATCTGAGGGAGTTAATGAAGGGGTGAACTAGGGAAGTGGCAGAGACCAAATATGAGGTGATTAAAATGAATTAGTTAGTCTTGGTAGCTGACAGAATGTGAGAGAGCGGGGAGGAGTCCAAAATGATTCTCAGCTTTTAGGCTCAGGAACTGAACAAGGGTATAAACAGAAGCTGGGTGCTATGGCTCACACCTATAATCCCAGTGGCTTGGGAAACTGAGGCAGGAGGATTGCAAGTTCAAAAGCAGGCACAGCAACTTAACGAGGCCCTAAGCAACTCAGCAAAATATTAAATAAACAAAATATTAAAAAGGGCTGGGGACATGGCTCAGAGATTAAGAGCCCCTGGGTTCAATCCCTGGAACAACAACAACAACAACAAAAAGATAAGTGGAAGTTGGGGAAAACAGAAATGAAATAAACTACTAAGTGGATTTTAATATATCAATGGAAAAATCCTATATCCAATTGGAGGTGGGAAATTAGGGATTCAGGCTTCGTGAGAAGCCTGGACTCTCTCTAAGGAGAAAGGAAAGTACTCATTACTTCTTCATTCTGGTATCAGTGTCCTTTATGAACGCACACCAAAAAGAGAACATGGATCTTCATACACATACACAAACACTCACCAACACACAGAGGTCTCAGTGCTGGAGCTTGAACCCAGAGGATCTTGTGTACTAAGCAAGTCCACTGAGCTGTGCCCCCAGCCAGAACACAATTCTGTGATGAAATGGAGTACCAAGTAGCTAGGAGTACAGAAGCCACAGCTGCACCAGATGTGAGTGAATAACACCTAAAAGCTCACTTAGCCAACAGCTTACAAAATACAGTCTTCAGAGAAAAACAGCTAAAGCTATCATTTCAATATTACTTTACCATGGGATACGATGACGACTTCTCAACAGATGAATCATTGTTCTTATGAGTGATCAAAACACATTTAATCACAGGCAAATCTTGATTGGTAATAGTCTCAAATATCATTATGGAGAAAATAGCTGTAAAACAAAATTAAAATAAGGATGTTGATACATGCACACCTTAAAAAGAAAATATTTTATCTTAGCACAAAGTGATAAAATATAACCAGGGGAAACTGACCAACATAAAAGCATGTAGGAAGTATAATTTTGTGAAAGCAAGTCTACCTTAAATCAGAATAGAAGTATGGAAAGCAGGGAGGTTCAACAGAATCAACTGCACTGATGGCAATGTTTCATACCCGTGCTGTCTGATATAGCAGTGATTAGCCACATGTGGCTCTTAAGCTTTTGAAATGAGGTTATCGTGACTGAGAAACTGATTATTTGTATACAAGCTGTTCTTTTTTTCTTTTCTTTTCTTTCTTTTTTTTTTGGGGGGGTACTGGAGATTGAACCCAGAGATGCTTTACCACTGAGCTGCACCCCAAAGTCCTTTTTATTTTTTTATTTTGAGACAGAGCCTCACTAAACTGCTGAGGTCAGCCTTGAATTTGTGATTGCCCTCCACAGCCTCCCTAACTAACTGGGATTACAGGTGTATACCACTGCACCGGGCCTACTCTTTTTTCTTTATGGATGCTCATAGAGTCTTTTCTTTATAACCATTGCACTAAAATTTTCAAAATATTGTGCCTTGTTGAAAGTCTATTTTCATCGGCTGCCCTGGGTACTCAGCAGGCCTTTTCAATCTATAAACTCATAACCCTCTGTTAAGAGTTTTTTCTAATTAGTTCTCTAGTTCCTTCTCTCCCCTTCACTTTCTGTTCTCCTTTTACTGTATCTGGATGTTTTTCCCAAACAGCCATCAATTCTTGGCAGTCTGCTCACATACAAGAATGAAGCACTAAGTGCCTATTGCAAGCTCTATGCACATGATGTGGCCTGTTGCCTGATCGTCTCTGGAGGTTGGGTCCTTTCTCATGAGCTGATCAGATTTTCCAGAGAAGATGTCTTTCTCTTGCCTGCTGCCCATGTGCTGGGAACTGATGCTGGCAGTTTACACTCTGGGGTCCAGCAGTAGAGAGCAAGCTGCTTTAATGCTATCAATTTTTGTTGTTGTTTGTTTTTGGTGCTGGGATTGAACCCAGAGCCTCAGCATGTTAAACAAGTGCTCTACCACCAAGCTACATCCCCAGTCCAAAGCTCCCAAATTTTACTTTCTTCTTCTTTATTCCTATATTCTTTATATGTTTATATCTTTGTTTTGGATGTTTTTAGAACTTCATTGCAGTATAATTGACAAAAACTACAAATATTTTAGCATACTTTGTGACATTTTGATGTATACATACATTGTAAAGTGAATACCACAATCCAGCTAACTTATCCAGCAGCTCACAAACTTATCATCTTTTTTGAGATCTACCATCTTAGCAAATATATGTTGTATCTTTAAAAACATATTTTGAATGGCTTATTTGGTAGAGGCAGTAGGTAAATATGGGTTCAACCATCTTTTTTCCTTGTAATCTGAGACAATCTCAGAGAATTGAAGAACTTTTCCTGTGGCACTCTTTAGTGTTCTTTTTCTCTCTCTCCTCTTTATTTTTAAAATTTTAGTTGTAGATGGACATTATACCTTTATTTATTTGTTTACTTTTATGTGGTGCTGAGGATTGAACCCAGTGCCTCACATGTGTTAGGCAAGTATCTACCACTGAGCCACAACTCTAGCCCTCTCTCTCTCCTGGTAAAATCTTTTTTGTTAATATAATTAACATGATAAATTATACACATTAAATATACAGTTGGATAAGCATGTGTATATAAAACCATCACCACATTCAAGATGATTTTCACCCTCCCCGCAGAGTTCACACATGACCCTTTGTAACCCTACCCTCCCCCAAGCCCAAGCAACCTCTAATTTGTTTTCAGTCATTATATATTAATTTGAATTTCTAGAAGTTCATACAAATGAAATCACACAGTAACTTTTTTTTCTTTACAGGGAGAGGGATTTTGCTTCCTTCACTCTGTGAAGGAATTTGTCCAAAATTGATGGCTGAGTAGAAATCCATTATGTAGATATTGTACGATATTTTAATCTACTCACCTATCAACAGACATTTGGGCTATTTCCATTTTTGCTCTTACAATGAAAGTTGCAGTGAACATTGGTGTAAAAGTGTTGGTATGAACATATTCTTTCAATCCTCTTAGGTAAATATCAAGGAGTTGAATGTCTAGGTCATATGATAGGTATATGCGGAACTTTTAAAGAAAGTGCCAAATTGTTTTCAAAGAGATTATATCCTTCTATATTCCCACTAGTAGCATATGGAAATTCCAGTTGTGTCACATCCTCACCAATATTTTGTGTATGAGACTTTAATATAAGCCATTCTAATAGCTGTGCTGCCTCACTGCGGTTTCAATTTGCATTATCCTACTGGCTAATAATTTTAAGCATTTTTTCAGATGCTTCTGTGACATACCTTAACTTCTTTGGTGGTGTGTCTATTCCCATTTTTGCCCAAATCAAATCTTTTTTAATGTGGTTATTTTGTTTTTATCTAGGTTTTTTAAGTTGACAAAAATTATATATATTCATGGAGGACAATGATGTTTTGACATAGTGATGTACTGTGGATTGATTTAAATCAAACAGGTTAACACATCCATCACTTTACATACTTATTTTTCTATGGGTAAAGAACATTTAAAATCCACTTTCTTAGAAATTTTCAAAATACAATGTCTGTTTTTTGTTTTTGTTTTTGTTTAAGAGATTGGCTCATGTGAAGCAGACGTGGTGAAGAACTCTTATAATCTCAACAACTTGGGAAAACTGAGACAGGATAATTTAGAAAAAGACCTGGGGATTAACTCAGTGGTAGAGTGCTCCTGGATTCAATCTCCAGTACCAAGGAGGTAGAGGAGTGTGTGTGTTTGGCTCTTGCTATGTTGCCCAGGCTGGCATCAAACTCCTGAACCCAAGTGATTCTCTCCTGCCTCAATGTCCTTATAGCTGGGACTACAGGAGTACACCACCATGTCCAGCTAATGTGTTTGTTTGTTTGTTTTGTTTTGTTTTATTTGGGGTACCAGGGATTAAACTCAAGGGCACTCAACCACCAAGCCACATCCCTAGCCCTATTTTGTATTTTATTTAGAGATAGGGTCTCACTGATTTGCTTAGAGCCTTGCTTTTGCTGAGACTGGCTCTGAACTCGCGATCCTCCTGCCTCAGTCTAAAGAGGCACTGAGATTACAGGCATAGGTCACCATGTGTTTTTTAATAGGCTCTAATGTGTTTTTTAATATGAACATTTTGACATGTATTTATTTTTATTTATTTTTTCACCTATCTATGAAACTAAAAAATTAGGAATACCCACAATGGCTCAGAAAAGAGAAAATACATCATCAAATCAAATGCTGACATTTTATTTTATACATTATTTTAACTATAGTCACCATGCTATACAATAGATCTCCAGAGTGTATTCCTCCAGTCTAACTGAACTTTGTACTCTTTATGATTGAGTTTTGATAGCCCCACACACACACTCACCCTGAGGTGCTGGGGATGGAACCGAGAATCTTGCACATGCTAAGTAAGTATTCAACCACTGAACTACACCTTCAGCCCAGGAATTTTTTCCTTAAAATATTCTGAACATAAGCCTTTACTAGATATGCAATTGGAGAATATTTTCTGCTAGTCTGTGACTTGTTCTTTTTTTAATTTTTTAAAAAAATTTTTATGTGGTGCTGGGGATTGAACACAGTGCCTTCCACATGCGAGACAAGCACTCTACCACTGAGCTACAACCTCAGCCCCCTGTGGCTTGTTTTTTGAAGAACAGAAATTATTAATTTTAAAGATTTATCAATTTTTCTTTATAAAACATGCTTTTGGTTTTGTAGCTAAAAAAATCTGCCAATCTGAAATCAGAAGTGTTTTCTTCTACAAATTATATAGTTTTAGGTTTTAAATTGTTTTTTACATTTACATTTTAGTTTTACATTTAAGTCTATGATCCATTTTGAGTTAACTTTTTATCCAGTGTGACATATTGATCAATTTGTTTTACATATGAATATGTTTAGATATGAATATCCAATTGTTCCAGCACCATTTATGTGTGTTGAAATACTATGGCTGTTCCACTGAATTATATTTGTATCTTTGTAAAAAATACTGACTGTATATTTCTGGTCTGTTTCTGGAATCATTATACTGTTCTAATAATCTATTTATCTGGATGCTAATTCCACATTGTTTTCATTAATGTTCATTTATTAAAAAAAAAACTTGAAATTAAATACTATAAATTCTTTATCTGTGTTCTTTTCAAAGTAGTGTTGGATATTCTAGGTCTTTTATATTTCCATGTGAATTTTAGAATCAGCATGTCAATTTCTACAAAAAGATCAACAGGGATTTTGACAGGGTTTTCACCGAATGTCTAAAATTATTTGGGCAAACTGATATTTTAACAACATCAAATCTTGCAATACATAAATAGGGCACAGTACATCTCTCCTTTTATGTAGGTCTTCCTAAATTTCTCTTAGCAATGTTGGGTAGTTTTCAGTATGTGGATCTCACCCACTTTCATCTCTGTTTCATATTTTTGGATGTTATTTTGGTATTTTCCACCTAAATTTCTGCTTGTTGGTTGCTAGCATATAAAAAAGACAATTGATTTTTCCACACTGATCTTACATCCTGCAAACTTACAGAACTCACTAGTTAGTTGCAGTCACTTTTTTGTAGGTTCCATAGAACTTTCTGCATAGATGATCATGTCATCTGTAAATACAGACAGTTTTACTTCTTCCTTTCCAATGTGGATGCTTCCCATTTATTTTCCTTGCCTTTTTACACTGGCTAGAATCTTCAGTACAATGTTGAATGAAAATAGTGTGGGCATGTTTGTTGTTGACCTTAGGGAAAAATATTTATTCATTTTAGCATTAAGGATGATTATTAGCTATTTTCATAAACACCCTTAATTAGTTTGAAGAGGATTGCTTCTATTCCTAGTTTATTAAGAGGTTTTATCAGGAATAAATGTTAAATTTTGTCAAGTATTTCTTCTGTATCTGCTGAGATGATGATATAGATTTGGTTCTGCTCTGTTGTTTCTTAGTGGTTTTTTCTTTCTTTCTTTCTTTTTTAGTCTGTGAATATGATAAAACACATTGATTGATTTTCAAATGTTAACCAACCTTGCATTCCTCGGATAAATAGTGGTTGAACCTGATGTACCATCTTTTTTATATTGTTGAACTCAATTTATTAAATATTACTAAGAATTTCTGTATTGAGTTCATGACAGTTATTGATCTGTGGTCTTTCTTTAATATCTTTAACTTTAGTATTAAAGTAATGCTGGCACCATGGAATGAGTTAAGGAATATTAACCTCTATCAATTTTCTGTAAGAATGTCAAAGGAGTTTTATTTTCCCTTATGTTTAGTGGATTCTCCAAGGACAGCAATTGCTCCAGTAATTTTCACTGCAGGAAAATTTTAAACTACAAATTCAATTCATTAATTATAACAATATTTAAGTAATCCATTTTTCTTGAACGAGCTTTGGTGGTGTGTCTTGCAAGGAATTTTTCCCCATCAAATCGAAGTTGTCAAAGAAAGGGCATAAAGTTTTTGTTTTGTTTTGGTTTTTCATTGCTAGGGATTAAACCCAGGGCTGCCTGTATGCTAGGTAAGGGCTCTACCACTGAGCCTCTCATATTATAGTCTAGTCCCTCATATTACTTTTTCTATCTATAGATTCTATAGTGTGTTGCTTCTCTCATTCTGGATATATGCAATTTGTGTCTTTGCTCTTTTTTTCCTGGTTGCTTTAGTTAGAGGTTTATCAATTTAATTGACCTTTTATTGTTCTTGTTTGCATTGATTTTCTCTATTTTTTCCTTTTCATTGATTTTCACTCTGATTATGATTATTTTATTACTTTTGCTTTTATGGGATAATTTGTTATTTTCCTTTTGTGTCTCATGGTTGAATTTGATGTCATTTATTTGAGATCCTCATTCCTTGCTAATATAATACATAGCAATATAGCATTATAGTTTAGTGCTTTAACTAATAATAATTTAATAATTAACTATTTAATAATAATATAATATATAAATTTCTGTTTAAGTACTGCTTTAGCGGCCTCCCACAAATTCTGATATACAGTATTTTCATTTTGATTCACTGCAAAATACATTTTAATTTATTTTTTGATCTCTTTTATGATCCATAGATTTTTCAAATTTTTTTAGTTGTAAGTAGACACAATACCTTTATTTATTTATTTTTACGTTATGCTGAGGATCAAACCCAGTGCCTCACATGTGCTAGGCAAGCACTCTACCGCTGAGCCACAATCCCAGCCTATGACCCATAGATTTTTTTAGAAGTATGTTATTTGGTTTCCCAATATTTGGGGACCATTTTATTATAATTCCAGATTATCTATTTTAAATTTCTAATTTAATAACATTGTTTCCAGAAGATATACTTTGTATGTCTTGAATCTTTAAGAATTTGTTGAAACTTGTTTTATAGTTTTGAATGTGTTCTATCTTGGTATGCATATTATGTACCCTTAAAAAAACCATACATTCAGTATTGGGGTTGTGGCTCAGTGGCAGAGTGCTTGCCCAGCATGTGTGAAACGCTGGGTTCAATTCTCAGCACCTCATATAAATAAATAAAACAAAGGTCCATCAACAACTAAAAAAATAAAAATTAAAAAAATTTTGAAAACTATGCATTCAACTGTTGTTGAATAAAATGTTCTATAAATGTGATTATATCAAGTTGGTTGATAGTGTTATTCAAGCCTTCTATACTGGTCTCTTTTTCCTTGTTCTATTAATTAATTATTGAAGGAGGAATGCAGAATTCTTTGAATATAATTGGAATTTGTCCTTTTCTCCTTCACAGTTCAATTAGATTTTGTTCAAGCTTTGTTATCAGATGCATTAATGTTTAGAATTCTCATGTTACTTTGATGGATCAGGTCTTTCAGCATTGTGAAATGATTGTCTTTGCTCTGAAAAATACTTTTTTGGAGGGGTGGGTACTAGGGATTGAACTCAGGTGCCCTCGACCACTGAGCCACATCCCCAGCCCTATTTTTTTTTTAATTTGGAGACAGGGTCTCATTGAGTTTCTT
Source organism: Spermophilus citellus (assembly GCF_964194105.1). Lineage (NCBI taxonomy): Eukaryota > Metazoa > Chordata > Mammalia > Rodentia > Sciuridae > Spermophilus > Spermophilus citellus. The sequence goes on from NC_138182.1 coordinate 24,880,372, forward strand.
AGAACCTTGCTGTTGCTGAGGCTGGCTTTGATCCTGTCTCAGCCTCCCAAAGCAGTGTGATCACAGGCACATGCCACCACACCCGGCCAAAATATACTTTGATACAATTATAGCCCCACGCACTCTTTCAATAAGTGTTAAAAGAATTTTTTCCTGTCCTTTTACTTTTAATCTATTTTGGATTGATTTCATTCATGTAGCTTATAGTTTGGTTTTGCTCTTTTTTTTTTAACCAAATCTGAACAATTTCTGCCTTTTAGCTGTGATATTTAGGTTATTCAAACGTAATCAGATTACTGACATGATTAAATTTAAATCTGTTATTCTTTGTTTTCTATTTGTTCCATCTGTTCAGAATTCCTTTTTCATCTTTTCCTGTCTCTTTTGGGAATAAATGAATTTTTCATAATTCTACTTTATTTCCCTTCTTGAGTTAATACCTATGATTTTTTTTGTTGCTATTATTTTATTTTTAATTTATTTTTTAGGTGTAGATGGGCACAACACAATGCCTTTATTTTTATGTTATTATTTTAATAGTTGTTTTAAGGTCTGCAGCATCCATGCCTACCTTAAAGGTCTACTTTTAAATGATATTACACCTTTTCATGCATAACATCAATACATATTTCCATTTAACCCCTTACAGTTTTATGGCATTGTTGTTATGTATTGAACCTCCACATGTTACAAACATCCACAAGACACTATTATTATTTTTGTTTTAAACAGTCAATAATCCTTTAAAGGAGTTTATAAAGTCTATATTTACTCATACAGTTACTATTTCCATTGCTTTTCATTCCTTTGTGTAGATCTAGGTTTTCATCTTGTATTATTTTCCTACTATCTGAAGGTCTGCAATTAACATTTCCTATTATGCAGGTCTAATAATAATTATGTCTTTCAATATTTGTACATCTGAAAAAGTACTTGTTTCTTCTTCATTTTTAAAAATATTATTTAAGTTGTAGATGGACATAATATCTTTATTTTATTTATTTATTTTTATGTGGTGCTGAGGATCGAACCCAGGGCCTCACACATGTGAGATGAGTGCTCTACTACTGAGCTACAACCCCAGCCCTCGTCTTCATTTTTGAAAGATATTTTCCTAGATAAAGAATTCTACACTCACATTATTTTTCCCTTAGTTCTTTAAAGATGTTGCTTCATTGTCTTTTGGCTCACATTGTTTATGACAAGAAGCTGCTGAATGGATGATCGTTTTTCTCTGGATGGTTTTAAGAATTTCTCTTTATCACTTGAAACAATTTGATTATAATGGGCCTTTAGAAGTTTTTTCATAAGTCATGTACCTGGGTTTCATTGGACTTCTTGGAGCTGTGGGTTTATCATTTTTATTAGACTTGGATATTTTTCCTCCAAACATTTCTTCTGTCCTCTTTTTCTTTACTCTCCTTCACAATTCTAATTACATTTGACCACCTGAAGTTCTCCTGCAGGTCCATGATTCTTTGTTCATTCTGAATAGTTTCTTATGCTATGCTTTTGATTCCCTAATTTTTCCTTATTCAATACTTAATCTGCTACTAATCATGTCCAGTGTAATTGTAGTTTTCATCTCTAAAAATTCATTTGGGGTAATTTTTTTTATATTTAGTATGTCTCCACTTAACAGATATAGTCTTTGTCTTTCATCAATCTTCAGAAATAAATGAAAGATAGCTATAAGAACTAATTTAACACTCTTTTTTACTAATTACACATTCTGTATCATTCCTGGGTCTGTTTTGAATGATTGGTTTTACTCCCTTATTATGGGTTGAAATTTTCTCCTTCTTTGTCTAGTAATTTTAAATTGGATGCTAGACATTGTGAATTTTCCCTAGTGTTCAATGTTTTGGCATTATGCTAATTTTTTTTAACTTTTCTGGTATGCAATTACATTTTTTGTGAATATTTTGTTCCCTTCGGGTCCAATTTTGAAGCTTGGTAATGTCTGAACAGAGTACATTTAGTCTAAGGCTAATTTTTCTTCACTGGTGGACTTGATAAAGTAATAACCTCTGTTCTTCAAGATGTTGTTAAGAAATGAAGACAAGCCATAGACCAAAGAAGATATTTCAGAAAACATGTCTGATACAGGATTTGTATCCATAGCACACAAATAATTCTTAAAACCCAATGGTAAGGAGATAAACAACCCAATAAGGATGGGCAATGCCAGAGCAGGGGTTCTAGCTCAGTGGTAGAGCGCTTGCCTAGCATGCTTGAGGCACTGGGTTCAATCCCCAGCACCACATAAAAAAAATAAAATAAAGGTATTGTGTCCGTCTACAACTATTATAAATGTGTGTGTGTGTGTGTGTGTGTGTGTGTGTGTGTGTGTTTAAAATGGGCAGTGCCAGGCATGGTGGTGCATGCCTGTAATTCCAGGGACTAAGGAAGCTGAGGCAGGAGGATTGTAAATTCAAGGCCAGCCTATGCAACTCAGTGAAGCTCTCAATTACTTATCAAGATGCTGTCTCAAAATTAAAAATAAAATGGGCTGGGGATGTAGTTCAGTGGTGAAGCACCTCTGTGTTCAACCCCTGGTACCAAAAAAAAGCGGGGGGATATTTTAGAAGTTACTTCACCAAATAAAATACAGAATAACAGGCAAGTTGCTTAACATCATTAGTCACTAGGAAATAAATATCAAAACCACAATGACATATTGTTACACCTTACTAGAATAGGTAAAAACAAAACCAGAAAACTAAATACTACATGCCCACAATGATGTTGAGCAACTGCAACTCTCATACATTCTTGGGGCAAATAAAAATGGCACAAACACTTTTAAAGTCAGTTTGGCAGCTTCTGATAAAGTTAAACATTTGCTTAGCATACAATACAGCATAAAAACCACTCTTAGTTATTGCCCCAAGAGAAATCAAAACCTAAGCTCACACAAAAACTTGTATTCAGGGCTGGGGACATAGTTCAGTTGGTAGAGTGCTTATCTCACATGCACAAGGCCCTGGGTTCAATCCCTGCACCACAAAACAAACAAACAAACAAAAACAAAACAAAACCCTGTATTCAAATGCTTATAGCTGTTCTACTCATAATTGACAGAAACTGGGAACAAATAAATAACCAGTCAGCTGCTTAATAGATAAATGAACCACTGAACATCCATACATTAGAATATGACCCAGCAATAGAAAGGAAAAACTACCAATATGTCACAATATGGATAAATCTCAAAAATTATGCTACGTGAAAGAAACAGACTCAAAAGGCTACATATTGTACAATTCCACTCATATAGCTGGGCAAGGTGCCTATAATCCCACCTATTTGGGGGATTGAGGTGGGAGGATCACTAGAGCCCAGGAATTCAAGACCAGCCTAGGCAATATAGTGAGATCCCATGTTAAAAAAAATCCAATTATATTACTTTTTTCTTTTTGGTGCTGGGGATTGTGAGGATTAAACCCAGAAACGCTTAATCACTGAGCCATATCCCTAGCCCTATTTTATTTTATTATTTTATTTTGATCTCATTAAGTTGCTTAGGCCCCTGCTAAATTGCTGAGGCTGGCTTTGACCTTCCAATCTTCTTGCCTCAGCCACTGGGATGCCATTTGGAAAAAGCAGAAATGATAGCAACAGAAGAGAGACTACCGGTTGGCAGGGTTTGAAGATGGGAAGTTAGGGTTAACTACAAAGTAGCATAAGAGAACTTTTGGGGAGAATGGAAATGTTCTATATCTTGATAATGGTGACCATTACAGGACCAAATAGTTTAAGTAAACTTATGGAACTGTACACTTAAAAAGGCAAAATTTAACTGGGCCTGGAGGCATATTCTTGTAATCCCAGCTATTCAATAGACTTGAGGGGAGGAGGATCACAAGTTCAAGGCCAGCCTGGGAAACTTAGCAAGACTCTATCTTAAAATAAAAAATAAAAAGTGTTGGATGTAGCTCAATAGTAGAGCACCCATGATTTCAATACCCAGTACCACAAATAAAAATAAAAAATAATAAAATTTAAAAAGGCAAAATTTACTATATGAAAACCATACTTCAACAAACCTTATTTTTAAAAGGGCCAAAGGAGAAAATTTGCCATCATCAATATTAAGGTTCTTTCCAAGAATCCATTTCAAAACCCTAGTGGAAATTCCCAGATTCTAGTTTCAAATCCATTTGGAGCAATAAGGGTGACTGGAATTGTAAAAAAGTTCCTAAACTGGTGTAGTTAAAGGGAAAGGACTGGCAAGGGTGTGGGGGTGGTTGGCATTAAAATAAAATTTCAGGTTAAAGTAAAATCTACTTTCCACTGAAAGAGTTACATACTTAAATGTTACAAAACAGGAGAATGTGAAAACACTTCATTTTCAAGTCAAGTCTTCTTTTTTTTTTCACTTTCTTTTTTTTATTGTTGGTCGTTCAAAACATTACATAGTTCTTAATATATCATATTTCACAGTTTGATTCAAGTGGGTTATGAACTCCCATTTTTACCTAGCAATCAAGTCTTCTTGTGAGGCAAAGAGAATCGTGTAAGAGTTGGAGATATTAGTTCTGAGTTCCAAGTACCTCCTCTAAAAGTTTAGCTTTGATAATTTCAAATTTGAGCAAGTTATTTAACCTCTTTGCATCCCATTTTCCTCTTCTGGAAAATGAGAGACAAAGGTCCCATCCACCCTAGTCATCCACTATGTTCTTCCTCTGTAAGTTCTCACCATCTTCTTGTACCTCTGTGTGAAAAGCTACATATCTGGGTAGCCTCCCAAGAACCTTAAACTCAAATTGAATTCACCTTTTCCTCCTTAAGCCCATTCCCACCTCTACCCTTCTCCCTGAGTTATTATCAACACATCCACTGTCATGGGAACCAGACACTCACAAGACTTTTTTGTTCTCCTTCATGCTCCCACCCCCACACGTACACACACACACACACACACACACACACCTCCTTTCCCTCCCTCCTTCTCCTTCCCTTCCTCTCTCCCTCTCTCTTTTTTCCAACAGGGTCTCACTATGTTGCCCAACCTATCCTCAAACTCCCAGGCTCCACAGATCCTCCTGCTTCAGCCTCCCAAGTAGCTGGGACTACAGGTGCACACCACCAAGCCCAGCTCCAGAAGCCATATTGACTCCTCCCCAACTTCACTTCCCTCACCCAAGCAACTGCCAAGGCCAATACTTCGACTTCTTAATTATTCTCAAATCTATCCTCAGCTCCCCATCTCTATTACCTTTGATCTAACTAAAGCCTTTGTGGTCCTCCCTGGCCTGGATTACTGCCAACCTCTTGCTGGTCAATCTTCCTGCCCGACATAGGCTGGCTGACCCAGTAACCATCCTTCACAGACAACAGAATTGCCTTTCTAAAACACAACTGCTTTATTTAAAACCCTCCACAACTGACAGCAATGGTTCTTACCCTTTTTGAGTCACAGATACCTTTGAAAATCTGATGAAAACAATTAATCCTCTCTCCAAAAGTAACTAAAAATAACACCCATGTGCATATGCATACATGGGCGAGTAAGCGCATGCACACACACACAACCCAGGGACCCCTGGAATCCTTCCAGGGGCTCTTGGCCTACATGATAAAGTCCAAACCTTTTACCATATTACCAAAACTTTCTTTACAAATAACACAGGATGTTCAGACAACCCTGATTTTTTTTTAAAGCTGTCTACTGCACAGTTTTTGTTTTTGTTTTGTTTTGTTTGTTTTAGTTGTGATGGACACAATACCTTTTTTTTATTTACTTGTTTTTATGTGGTGCTGAGGATTGAACCCAGTGTTTCACACATGCTAAGCAAGCACTCTACCACTGAGCCACAACCCCAGTCCACTGCACAGTTTTTAAACAATTTTCTATTACAGCTTCACAAATGATAATAAGTGTAATCCTGGAGACTATACATTGTGTCCAAGAAACCCAGAATAGTGTAAAAATTTTCCATCTACTCCATGTCTGTTACCGCTGAACCTTGTTCTTTGCTATCTTATTTGCAGGGAATGTCCTTACCCCCGATTTTCCCATCAGCTCTCACTGTTCTTTCCAACTATGACCCTGGCATCATCCTCTTGTGAGCTTTGCCTTCTTCTGTCTGGATTAGAGGCTAAGTCTCTGTGCATATTTCCAATATTGCACCATGATTCTCCTTCTGTGCATCTGACCTTTTCCCACTGGCACCTCCATTATTAGACTGTGAGCTGAGGGCAGGAACCAATTTGTGGGGTTTTTTTTGTTTGTTTGTTTGTTCTGTTTTGCAGTTCTGGGAATTGAACCCAGGGCCTCATGTCCTAAGCAAGTGTCCTACCACTGAGCTACATCCTCAGCCTGCTACACCCTCAGCCAAGTCCTAGGCATGCAGAGTGTTCAAAAGCCTCCAGGGAAGGACTACAGAGGAAAAGAAGGAGGGAGGGAAATCAAATCCTGCTAATTGACTGCATCCTAATGATTTTTTTAGACTTCACATATTTCTTTCTGCAAAGCACCTGTCTTAACAAGGAATGTTGCCATGCTCTGGTTATTACCTGATGAAGAAGTAAGATATCTCCTTTTTGCAAATGAGGAACTTCAGAACAGAAAAACTGCCAGCCACAGTAAAAAACACATGTTTCCTAACTGTGTTGTTAGTCCTAATATATGCATTGCCTCCAAGAAGGGAATATTTAACATTGGGAAAGTCATATCCCAAGTATTAAACTTTATAAAAACTAAATTTGGTGAATATCTTACCACCAAAATACAGCATTTGAAAGAAATAATGGCAATGTCTTGCTCTAGATGTAGACTGTAAATCATTCTACAGAGAATTCTTGGCTATCAATTGACTCTATAACGACAGCAGCAAAAAAAAAAAAAAAAAAAAAATTCTTACTGTTTAACCTAAAAAATACCAAGAGTTCCTCTTTTAGGATCTTATGCAATTCCTCTAGCCACAAAAGAACAGTGGTTGTGTCCTTTATATTATTTTTATATTTCCTTCACATCTGTTGGTACCCGAAGAACAATATTGCATGAGTCAAATTAACGACCATTGGTGACTTCTACTAAAGTTTTCCTCACTTCAGGACCTCTGAGGATACAACTATGGAAAGCATGATTCAAAAGTAAATCACTGGAGCTGCGATTGTGGCTCAGTGGTAGAGCGCTTGCCTAGCACTCTAGTGAGGCACTGGGTTTGATTTCAGCACCACATAAAAATAATGAATAAATAAATAAAATAAAGGTAGTGTGCCTATCTACAATTAAAAAAAAAAGTAAAACACTTAGGTTTAAGTTCATGGAGCCCCCAAAAGACATAGAAACTTTCTACCATATAACTATGGCTACCTGAGAGGTGGCCAAACTTTTTTTTTTTTGAAGTTTTGGGAAAACTTAAGGTCATAAATTCATCTGATAAAAATCGCTCAGACCAACTGCCTACCATGAGAGTCACAAGGGTATGCTCTTACAGAATGAACGGAGGACACAGCAGAGTAGCAAGATCAAGCTATAAAGAAAGCTGAGCTGATTTCTAGTCTTCCTTCTTTGAATTCTTACTCCTATTATCTGTAAGTTCCCTTCCACAAATCAAGAAAAAAAATGGTAAAAAAATGCAATACTCTTGAGATCATTTGCTTTTTTTTTTTTTTTCCTTCTTTGTCAAATCGAAATCTTTACCCAAAGGTTAGGGTGATTGATGTCTGGTGGGTACTTGGGGAGTCAGCAAGATGGCAATCTTGAACATTTCGTGATAGAAGCTCTTGACACATTTCTTTCTGAGTTTCATTAGAGAATGAAAACAGGAGAGAGAACACAGAACTGCAGATACTACAAAAGTGTATCCATCCTGTGGGCTTCTCCAGGGAGCAGGAATGCTCTCCCAGAATAAAATGTAGTCAGCAAATTTGTTCCAAGAATCATAGAAAATGCTTAGAAAACTGTTTCTTGCTGGGTGTTGTGGTATGTACCATAGTCCCAGCTACTCAGGAGGTTGAATTCGGGGGCCAACTGAGCAACATAACAACATCCCCAACTAAAAAAAAAAAAGCAAAAGGTGACCATACTTAACTCTGGAACAATCCTTTTTTTCTTTAAATAAAAGAGCATTTTCTTTCCCATAGGCATTCAATACAATCTAGCCATATGTAAATAGTTTTAGGAGGTAAAATGCCTAGAATTCCTATTCTGACTTGGCTGAAACTTTCTTCATTGAAGCATGCTATTTTTAATCTATAGATATTTGGTGATCAAAGTAACTGTTGGAATTACTTTACCTCCTCCTTCACCCACTCCAAAACATAGAAAAATAACCTTTGAAAGGTTTAACTAACTAAAAGAAAGATTCTTGCTAAAACACTTTTCCTGGGGAAACACAAATACCATGCATTGGCTAAGCAGAATAAACTGGTTATTTATACCAAAGTTCCCCTACCTCCATCTCTTTCATCTTTGTACCCTTTATACCTAGCAGAGAATAGGTATTCAACAAAGTTTGTTAAGTAAAAATGATTCTTTCCCTAATGCATGCTTTCTCTTTATTTTCCTGATCTGAAGTCTACCCTGGACTTCCATATTTCATATCTCATTTCATATCTCATCTTAAGTCTACCCTGGATTTCCATATTTCATATCTCATCACCCGATTATTTTTCATTTAAGTAGGTGATTCAACAACAAATTAAACAACAACAACAAAAAAATCTTAGCAGATTACTGTTACTGAGAGTGCTTTCTTATTTATAAAAAGTAGATCATTCTTTAGTGGATGGCAAGTACTTCCCAGTTAAATGTAAGAGGACAATTGACTGTAGATAGATACAAAGTACCCAAGACAAGTGAATAGCGAATCCAAATCCAAACCTAGATGGCCAGAATCACTAGACTTGTAGAGTTAGAGAGGACTTTAACAACAAGTCACCAGGTCCAGTCTCCCATCCAATCCAAACCAATCTGTGCCCAGTATCCTTTCCCTCCACCTTCTCCTGATTCATTGCTCCCTGGGCCAGAAGCTAAAACAAGCAAGAAAAGCAAAGGATGACTACTATATAGCTTGTAATCCAAGGCTTTGAATATGAATTTTCTGATACTAATGAAAGAGATAGTATCACAGTTATTGAAATACTGAAATCCTCCTCTTTTCCTAGTGTCAGTGCATATGCAGATAAGGCCCATTCTCCCAATGCCACAAGACTTCATAGGCATTCATGAAAGGCAGTGCTTACAACATAAAGGGGGGCATAACAATGGCTTCGTTTATATGAACTTCAAAGACAGGCAAATTAGTATCTGGTATTACAAGTCAAATGGTGGCTACCTTTGAGAATAGGAATTGAGAAAGGGTGGAGCTAGATCTGCTCCATATCTTGACCCCATAGTGGTTATGTGAGTATATTTATATAGGAAAATTAATGAATTTGTACTCAAGATTTGTGCATATTTACTGCATGCCAGTTAAACTTCGTTTATAAAAATCTGGAGAGAAAGAGATACAGAAATTTCTAAGATCTTTCCTAAATATAAAAAAACAATGTGGCTTAAATATGTTCCAAGTATTGATCTTCCATGTGCTCTACCACTGAGCTACAAACCCAGTCCCTTTTATACCTTTAGAATGTCTTTCATGCTACTGGAAAAGGCACTAATATCATACAAAACAGAAAGTTAACTTTTCGTGTTAGCAGAATCTGAAAAACATACTGTGCTATACATATGAAATGCAAACATTTACCTAGTAAAGATAAATGTTTAAGAAATGTAAACTTTGGGTTTTTTTTCCACTTTTCTCCTTATTTTCTTACTCTATAATTCTTAATTACTTGGGAATAAAACTATTGGAAATAATTACTGCATTTCCATACTGCTAATATTTTCTCTATTTACCACAGAGACTTTAAGTTGGAATCTTTCAATTTTGGAGCTGGAGGAGAAGCAGTAGTCGGTCAGATGTAAGAGGCTGGGGTGGTGAGCACGGGTCCCAAGGTTGCAGACCTAGGACAGGGAACAGAGCTCCCAGGCTACCAAAACTCTGTCTCGTCAAACCAAATTCGATTCAACCTTCTCATCTTTCCAAACAGAAAACTGACGTGAACCGGATCGGAAAGAGATTTTTTATTTTCAATCACAACTACGCTATCCAGCAGCTTATTTGGGGGGAAGAACTCAAAGTCCTTGAAAATCCCATTAGGGTTTAATCTCGGGGGAAGAAAATGTAGGAAGAAGGGGCGGCTGGCATTTTAATATGTAAATCCTGTTTGCATAATATTTCCAAAGTAACTAGTCGTTGATCCAACCGAAATTAGGTGGGGGTGGGGTTCGTTATTTGGGATGACTCGCTTTGGGAGAGGATGCTGGCGAATTTTCCCATCAGAGTTCACCCCATAAATCAAAACCTCAGAAGAAAAGTTAAAGTCACCCCCCACCCCTGGGCGTCTACAGTATCCAGGACTCGGTTCAGACGTGGTCCCGGGCCACCTGGAGCAAAGCTCGCGGCCGCAGACTCACACGGACTGCCCACCGCTAGACCCTGCGGGCCGAGCAGGCGGACGCCGCGGCCCCGGACCCGGCGCCGAGCCTTGGAGAGGCCGCCCGTGGAGTACGGGCCCGCTCCGGACCGCGGCAGTGACCCGAGGAGGGACGTTAGCAAGAGGGAGGAGGACGAGGGGTGGGAAAAGCTGGGGCCGTGGGCAAGTTCTGGGCGAGCCGGGAGGGCGCGAAAGAGAGGAGGGGCGCAGGAGGCGATGGAAGGAGCGAGCGTGGGGAGGAGCGAGGCGGCGGGGCCGGAGGAGGCGCGCGCCCGGGTCCCCAGTGCAGGGTGGGGGCCGAGGGGCCGCACCAGGGACTGCGGGGGTCTGCGAGCAGGCGAGCAGGCGAGCAGGCGAGCAGGGCCTTACCGAGCAGCGGCAGCCGGCCGCCGCGGCGCGCCAACGCCGGCATGGCCTCCAGAGCCCGGGGTCCCCAGGCCGCGCCAGCCCAACCCTGCGACGCCGCCCCGAGCGGCGCGCCCCGCGCTGCAGGTGGCTCGCTTAAGGATGCGCGTCACCGACCGCAAATTCCCTCGGACTGGTGCAAAGTGGAAGGGGGGAGGAACCCTCTCCCTAGAGGCAGGGGCTGAGGCGGGAGCGCCGAGGTTGGGCCCAGCGGGTAGCCGGTGCCTGGCGCAGCGCTGCGGCCGAGCCCACGTGCCTGCCGCGGTCCGCAGCCTGCGCTCTGCTGCGCCCGGGGCTCCCCGATTGCGGCGGGGGAGATAGGGCGCGGTCCTGCCGGGGAAGTTGCCCGGGCTCCGCGACTCTGACTGCTTTCCTGTCCCCAGAAGTCCCCGAGCCCCCTCGTTCGGATTCCGGAACGTGGGGACCTCCCTAGTGGAGCGCGAGGATCTTTGAGACCCCAAGAAGGGTGCTGAGTCTGTGCCCCACACTGGCAGCTCTATGGGTCTTATTCCATGCTTGGTAGCTCTTAATTATGAACTGCTTTCCTTTGTCTCCCCCTCCATCTCCTAGGATGCCCAGGACCCCTCCAGCAGTGGGATCTAGAAGAGCACCTCGGTTTCAATGTCAACCAGAACAACCGGGAGGATAACAAACAATACCTATACAACAGGCAGAAGGTTGTGAAATCCACTCCATAGCTCTTGTTCTTTGTCACACAGTATTTAGTGTTGAAAATTATTTTCTTTGCCTAAGGTTGAAGATTGGAAATCTCTGAACACCATTTCTGGTTTTTCCCCCTTAACTAGCCCCTTGTCCTCCACAAGCCACTTGCTGTCTGAATCCCAGTTTACTTCTTGTATATGACTGGATCAGATGGTCTATAAAGACTGTCCCAATTATTGGAATTCCTTGCTCTTGATCATTTTAATCATTTTCTAATAAAGCATGAACACTGACGGTGTTTATTCTTAGCCATACAATTTTTTTCCCCTCAGATGGAGGCTACAGTACAATAATTTTTTTCCTCTAGGGCATAACAGAAATTTTAAATGTGTAACCCATGGGGCTGGGGATGTAGCTCAGTGGTAGAGCCTGAGTTCCATTCTTCCTACCACCACCTCCACCAATAAAGGTGTCTGCCTGATATAGTCATTATGAAAAACGGTAATGATTTCTCAAAGTATTTAAAAATTATATGACCCATCAATTCCACTTCTGGATGTAGACCAAAAAAGAATCCTCTTGTCACAGGATCATGAAGAGATATTTGTACACTTGTGTTCACAGCATCATTCACAGTAGCCAAAAGGTGGAAGTAACCCAAGGGTCCATGGATGGATGAATGGATAAAGAAAGTGTGGTATATACATAGAATAAATTTTTTCAACTTTAAAAAGGAGAGAGATTCTGATACATGGCACAATGTGGTTGAATCTTGAGGACATTTGGTTAAATGAAATAAGCCAGTCACAAAAGGACAAATGCTGAATGATTCCATTACATGAGGTGAGTAGTCAAATTCATGGAGACAGAAAGTAGAACAATGGTTACTTGGGACCGGAGGGAGGGGGCAATCAGGAGATGTTTAATGGAACAGAAATTCAGTTTTGCAAGATAAAGAGTATTTTTGAGCTTGATTGTACAATATGAAGGTACTTAATAGTACTGAACTATATACTTCAAAATGGATAAAGTAGGGACTGGCAATGTGGCTCAGTGGCAGAGCACTTGCCTAGCATGCGCCAGGCCCTAGATGTGATCCCTAGCACCATACACAAAAAAGTAAACTTAATGTATGTGTATTTTACCATTCAAAAAAGTCTTTTTAAATGTCACACTTCAGCAGGGCACAGTGCCAAACACCTGTAGTCTCAGCTACTTAGGAGGCCATAGCAAGGAGGAGGAATTTGAGGTAAGCCTCGGCAACTCACTAAGACCCTGTCTTAAAAAAAAGAAAAAAAAAGGAGAGAGAATCTACCATGGGTCAGAAACAGAACTGCAGGAAGGAAGCATGAAATAAGTTGGACAGGAGAAGATAAGGCAATGAGGTGGCTGGTCATGGGAAGAAAAGTGCACTTATGAGCCTTCTGATTGCCAAGATCTAACACCCTGCCTTTTATTTAAAGTTTCATTGCTACAAGTTTTAAAGGAAACAATGGTTACAAGTTTCAGAACTTCAGCTTGGGTGGACCACCATTCAGGATACAGAATCATAAAAGTTGCTGCTGCTTTTGCAAAGAATGTTAGACACAAGGAAGAACCCTTCTGTGAAAAAAAGTGGTGAGAAAGGAGAAATTAAGAATAATTTCTATGCACACTGTATTCTCCCTGGAGATTGGTGGAGCAAAATAATTCTTCAAAGAGTAAACTCAATAGATGGAAATATTTTGGAATAGGGGATATAGGCTAACATTGGGAAGGCGAGATAATGCCCATCATTCTTAGAAACATGCCAAGTGTTGAATCAAATATGATCTCTAATTTCTTCCTCAAGGCAAACTCTAAGGAAAACAACCCAAGATATTTAGAGTCTTAGATTATACGGCAGCTACATGGGCCCAAGTGTGAAATTTTGGTTCCAGAGTTTATGATGTGAATACTTTCATAAATAAACTTCTAAAGGGGCAAGAAGCACCAAGAGGGAATGAGTTTAGAAAAAGGGGAGAAGGATCAGACGGTTTTTTGGGGAGTTGAATGGAGTGGCTTCTATTAGCCCCACAAAAGATATATTTTTATCTAGATTCTTAGCACCATTATGCAGAGCTGCTATGTACCCATGAGTAAGGGGTCATTCATCTTACCAATGTCTTATAATGTATCAAGCTCTTAAATTATACAAATATCTCCCTTCCCCCTTTTCACTCTTCAAAAATTATGCCGTAGTTTTAATAACAGCTCACAAGTGAAATACGTTAATGTCATTTAAAGTTTATGTTTCCTGAAAATAAGGAACAAGTCAAAGAAATATCTGAATAGGATTCATGTGAATCCAGTAGAACTATTAACTATGTGACACAATTTAACACTTACTAAGAGAGGTTTTGAACCCAACAACTGGCAAAATCTGACAATATCAAGTGTTGACAAGAATTCAGAGCAACAGGAAACTCACTTACTGGTGGGAATGTAAATTGGCATAAGCACTTTGGAAAATAACTTGGCATTATTTGCTGCAGTCTGTCTGGGCACAAAATAACCGAGCCACCACAAAAACTTATAGATTCCAACAGTAACTCTTTATTCCCGAACTCTCACCGGCCCTCTACACGCACATACTAGGGAAAATACACTCCCTCCCCCGGGTTCTGCGTACCAATTCTCCCAAAACCCCACGAGAACTCCACGGGAACTCAAGGAGCGGGCACCTGAGGCAGCAGGATAAGCCCTATTCCCCAGCAGGATCCACCCTAAACCCGGAGCCACCCTAATCCAGCAGGATCCACCCTAAACCTGGAGCCGCCCTAATCCCTGAGCAGGGTCACCTTTCAAAATGCCATGCGTCATTCCTACTTGGCTATGGCTCTCAGCATCTCCCCCCTTCTGATTAATTAAACAACAAGCAATGTGGCTTAGGAACTGTGCCTGTTAGGTTGTCCAATTCAACATATGATCCTTACCCGTCATCGAATGATCTGACCTCTAGGCGTCAGCCTCCTGTCTTAGGTTGGTACCACTGCAATTGGATCATACCCGTCACTGACTACCGGTCCAGCATACAGCCATACTTGTGGATAGGCCTATGCACCAGTGGGGGGGGGTGAGGTTCTTTGCCTCACCTCTGTTGGCCCCCAAATTTGGCCTTGGTGCCAGTGGGGGGGTGAGGTTCTTTGCCTCACCTCTGTTGGCCCCCAAATTTTAGACCATCACTAGCAGAAGGGAGGATGATACAGAAATGCCACAACACCAAGCCAATTGACGGCTCTTTTGGAAAAATTGTATCACCGGTGACACCATCAGCAAAGATATGCCAGCACTACCACAATTCGCTGCACCAACAGATAGTTCACAATGCATACAAGTGATACATAGTCCAGGCAAGTTCTGCAAGCAGTTCAAAGCGGAGGAATCTATCAATATGTCCATTTCCTCCCAAAGTAAATCGACTCCTTGATTGAGCATTACTTGTTATTATTCATTGATGCATCAGTTTATACAGTTTACTGTGATAGCTATCATAGAAGCTGTAGTTTGGTTTTATCTTTGTCTTCACCGGCACTGGGATGAAGATAGAAATTCTGGCAATGATGCTAAAAAGAAATTATGTAACATTCCAACAGGTACTAAGAACTATTTTTTGAACAATTTACATTATCCTGAAAAATTATTAAATATAATGAAAAGGAAAGGTGAAAGTAAACAAACAGATCTGTTAACCTCCTTTAAAAACAATCCTTAACAGCTGTTTACCAAATTTAAATTAAACCATTTAAATCATGTGAATAAAAAAAAATTTGGATCCATTTTTTCATGAGCGCTCCTCATATATGAAATATGAACATACGTACATACAGACATACAACACAAAACACAAGAGTGCACACATAAATCAATAGTAAAGGCCTTGCAGCTTTACACAGGCGAAATTTCCATTGCAATGTTTAAAAACTCCACAGTCAAAAAATAAAATTGATCAGAAAAACATTAACCTAGGTTTGTATGAGCTCAAAAAATAAAATAGAACTTTATGATGTGGGAAAAGGCAATAATAAAATAGATATTGAAAAAAGCATCCTGGTTAATCACTGTCGCAGATGTAAGAATAGCCAAGCTGTGCCGCAGTCTGGCTTAGCACAATTCAGGAGCCACTTGTCAAAAGAAACTAACTTTATTTTTAGAACTACAAATGCCAAACAAAACAGCTCCTCAGGAAAAAACCCTCAGAGCCCAACTGCCACCACCGGCTTCCCACAAGCCTCTCACCCCCACACAAACCTCACCACCTCCCACAATCCTCCTGCTCTTGAGGCTGATTGGCTGGGTCGTGTGGGCGGAGCCAAAGAAGTCCCCCAATGAGCAGCTCCGTGGAGGAGCCAATCAGCTAGATGTTGCTGGGGCTGCTGTGAGCCAATCATCAGCTGGCAGTCTGAAGGGCAGGGAAACAGCCCAATGAACATCACCGCAGAGGAGCCAATCAGCTAGATGTTGCTGGGGCTGCTGTGAGCCAATCATCAGCCGGCAGCTGGAAGTTTGCTGGCAGCTGGAAGTTTGCTGGGACCCCTTTGGCTGTGGCTCTCAACATCACCCCCTCTCTGTTTAAACAACAAGCATGTGGCTTGGGGACCGTGCCTGCCTTAGGTTGTCCAATACTACATATGGTCCTTACCCGTCTTCGGATGAGCTGACCTCAGGGCGTCAGCCTCCTGTCTTAGGTTGGTACCATTGTAATTGGATCTTACCCGTCATTGACTACCGGTCCAGTATACAGCCACACCTGTGGAGAGGTCTTTGTCATGACAAGCAGAAGGGAGGAAGATACACCAAGCCAACTGATGGCTCTTGTTGGAAAAATTGTACCACCAATGACATCATCAGCAAAAATACCCCAACACTACCACAAGTCGCTGCACCAACAGATAGTTCACAATGCATAGTGTAGGCAAGTCTAGGCAAGTTCTGCAAGTTCTGCACATAGCCTAGGCAAGTTCTGCAAGCAGTTCAGTGATGGCTATTGCAGAAGCTGTAGATTAGTTTTATCTTTGTCTTCACCGGCACTGGGATGAAGATAGGAATTCTGGCAATAATGGCTAAAGAAAAAATTATGTAACATTCCAGAAGGCACTAAAAGAAAACAATTTTCTTAACAATTTACATTGTCTTCACTGGCACTGGGATGAAGATAGGAATTCTGGCAATAATGGCTAAAGAAAAAATTGTGTAACATTCCAGAAGACACTAAAAGAAAACAATTTTCTTAACAATTTACATTATCTTGAAGAGAATTATTAAATATAATGAAAAGGTAAGGTGAGAATTATTAAATATAATGAAAAGGAAAGGTGAAAGTAAACAAACAGATCTGTTAACCTCCTTTTTTGTTTACATATTAAAACAATTCTTAATAGTTATTTACCCAATTTAAATTAAACCATTTAAATCACGTGAATAAAAAAATATTTGGATCCATTTTTTCATGAGCGCTTATCATATATGATATATGGACATATGTACATTCAAACATATAACACAAAACACAAGTGTGCACACATAATATAATACATATAACACATAACATAATAGTAAAGGCCTTATAACTTTTTACAGGTGAAATCTCCATTGCAATGTTTAAAAACTCTATAGTCAAAAAAAAAAAATAGAACTGATCAGCAAAACATTAACCTAGGTCTGTATGAGCTCAAAAAACAAAATAGAACTTCATGATATGGGAAAGGGCAATAATAAAATAGATATTGAAAAAAGCATCCTGGTTCTGTCGCAGATGTAAGGATAGCCAAATTGGAGTTTTGGATATCAGCTGTTATGGATTTGAGCCAAATCATCTTCTTTTTGGTCTATAGAAATCGCTTTAGTTAATCTCTCTGGAATCCAAATCGGCTGCTGTTCTCCCTGTGGAAATACACAAACAGGCCCCCGACTCCAGACAATCACTGGGTCAGGATTTTAGTTAATCTTTCCGGAATCCAAATCGGCTGCTGTTCTTCCTGTGGAAACACACAAACAGACCCCCGACTCCAGACAATTACTGGGTCAGGACCTTTCCATTGTCCTGTTAGAATATCTTTCCAAAGTACCTTGGGCTTATGTACATTTTTTGGACACATATGCCTTTCTGCAGCACTAAGTCCTGATGAATCCAAATTTAAAAAGTTTAGAGTAAAAAGGGTTATTTTAAGTTTATCTTTGGGGAATATATACTCCTTCCCAATTCCGTCTTTTTGCTTTAATAAGTACATTTTAATAGTTTGATGAGCTCTTTCAACTATGCCTTGTCCCTGTGGATTGTATGGGATTCCTGTTATATGAGTAATGCTAAATGATGAGCAAAATTGTTTAAAAGAGGTAGAAGTATAACCAGGGGCATTATCTGTTTTTAACTGTTTTGGAATGCCCACAGTGGCAAAATTTTGTAAGCAATGAGCTATAACATCTTTAGTTTTTTCTCCGGCATGAAGGGAGCCCATCAAAAATCCAGAAGAAGTATCAACTGTAACATGCAAATATTTTAATTTTCCAAATTCTGGCAAATGTGTGACGTCCATCTGCCAAATATGGTTAGGTATCAATCCTCTAGGATTGACTCCAAGATTAACTTGTGGTAAAAAGGTCACACAATTTTGACATTGTTTTATTATTTGTCTAGCTTGTTCTTTAGTTATTTTAAAACGCTTTTGTAAAGTATTAGCATTGACATGGAACCTTTTATGAAAATTTATAGCTTCTTCTAGTGTAGAGAAAATATGTATGTCATGTGTAGTTTTATCTGCTAAATCATTGCCCGAACTAAGGGCTCCAGGCAATCCTGTATGTGCCCTGATATGTCCTATAAAGAATGGATCTTTTCTGTCCCAGATTAAACTTTGTATAGTGGAAAACAAAGAGAAAACAGTAGAAGAAGGGGAAATCCTACCAGCATCTTCAAGGGATACTATAGCATTAACTATATACTGACTATCAGAAAATAAATTAAATACAGAATCTTTAAACATCACAAAAGCTTGTAATACTGCATTAAGCTCTACCTTTTGAGCTGATTGTTTGGGTACTAAAAATGTAAAAGTTTGATCAGGTGTAACTATTGCTGCTGTACCATTATTTGACCCATCAGTGAATATATTTGGAGCATTCATGATAGGTGTTTTTCTTGTCATTTTTGGAAAAATTACAGGATGCAATGACCAAAAAGACAATAAAGGATTAGATGGTAAGTGGTTATCAAATGAAACATTAGATTTGCACATGATTATTGCCCAAGTATTTAACTCATTAGCTAATTCATCAATTTGATTCATAGTATATGGAGTAATAATTTATTGGGAGAAATTCCAAATACTCCCTTTGCTGTTTTTATTCCTTTGAGTATTAATTGTCCTACAGCCTCAGGATACCTAGTAAGAATAGTGTTAGGAGAATAAGATAAATGTATCCATAATAATGGACCTTCTTGCCAAAATACTCCTGTAGGAATATTTTTTTGTTGGTAGTACAATAAATAATAAAGGCAAACTTATATCAATTCTATCCAAATGCATATTTTCCATATATGTTTCAATGATTTTTAATGCCTTTCCTGCTTCAGGCGTTAACATTCGGGGTGAATTTGGATCTGATGGACCTTTTAGGATATCAAATAAAGGTCCTAATTCTCCTGTTGGAATACCTAGATAAGGCCTTATCCAATTTATGTCTCCTAATAACTTTTGAAAGTCATTAAGTGATTTGAGTTGATCTACTCGTATTTGAATTTTTGGTGGATGGACCATGGTGGAGGATAATAGAACTCCTAAATAATTAATTGGAAAATTTAATTGTACTTTATCTATTGCTATATCTAGATTATAATTTTTTAATAAATTTGTGTTACATAACATTCTAGCAATGTGTTTTTAGCTTTGTGTGCTAATAATACATCATCCATATAGTGAAATATTTGTAGTTCAGGATTTTGATTTCTAAGTGGCTGGATTACTTTGTTAACATAAATTTGACACATAGTTGGGCTGTTAGCCATCCCTTGAGGGAGTACTTTCCATTCATATCTCTGATCAGGACCTTCATGATTCAGTGCAGGGGTAGTGAATGCAAAACGTGGACTATCCTCAGGATTAATTGGAATTGAAAAAAAAAACAATCTTTAATATCTATAACTAAAAGATACCAAGTTTTTGGCAAAGCAGACAATTAAGGAATCCCCGATTGAGCAGGTCCCATAATGACCATTTCATTATTAATGGCTCTTAAATCTTGCAATAATCTCCATTTACCAGATTTCTTTTTGATGACAAAAATGGGAGTATTATGGGGAGATACAGAAGGTTGTATATGTCCTTCCACTAATTGTTGTTTGACCAGATCATGGGCTACTTGTATCTTTTCTTTAGTCAAGGGCCACTGAGGAACCCATACTGGTCTTTCTGATTTCCATGTAATTTTTATTGTCTCAGTGGCCCTTTGTGAAAATCCAACCCATGTCTGTCTGTTCCTTGATCTATTTGTATTGGTGCTGCTATACCTTGTTCTTGTTTTTCTAATCTTTTTCCTTTCCTAAAACCTTGTCTAGCCATAATAGTGGGTGCATTTTGATTGGTGTTATTTGTTAATGTCAAACCTAATTGATCTAAGACATCTCGTCCCCATAAATTTACGGGAAGATGATCCAATACATATGGTTGTATAGTTCCTTCACATCCTTCAGGATCCTTCCAATCTAATACCATTTCGCTTCTATCGGGATTAGTCGCCACTCCTAGGCCTCGAAGCGTTTGAGTGGCTTGTTGTAATGGCCAATGTTTTGGCCATTCTTGACGAGAGATGATGCTAAGGTCTGCACCTGTATCCAGTAGCCCATTAAATTCATGTCCTTGAATATTTAGTTTTAGCATGGGGCGAGAATCTAAATTTAAAGACAGCATAGCCCAATCTACACCTGTGGAGCCTAATCCCTTGGAACCTCTTTCTACAGCATGACTGGAAAATTTATCATGTAGACTTGGTATTATTAGTAACTGTGCTATTCTATCTCCTGGTGAAATTACTGATATACCCTTTGGAGAACTGGCTATAATTTTTATTTCACCTTCATAATCGGGATCAATTACCCCAGGACTTATCAAAAGTCCTTTTAGAGTAGAAGAGCTGCGTCCCAATAATAAGCCTACTGTTCCTTTAGGAAGAGGTCCTTTTACCCCTGTGGGAATGATTTGAACTCCCATCTCTGGAGTTAGTACTGATCTAGCGGAGGCGCAGATGTCCAACCCTCCGCTCCCTCTGGTTTGTCTGATAGGGATCTGATAGACAATGTGTCCTGGTTACTACCCTGATGGGGTTGCTGGGTTCCTCCAGTGCTCCGTATATTTGTGGTTTGGGGCCCCGGAGCATTGGGGCCCCCTGTCCATTTTTTGGCAATGGAACCCGATGCCTTTGTCCACGATATTGTGGATAAACACCTTGTCCTTGTTCGTTTTTTGATAATGGAGTACCCTCTATGGTGGTTTGAGAATGGCATTCATTAGCCCAATGTCTCCTTCTACGGCATCGTGGGCAAATACCCAGTATTCTACTCCTTTGATACCTAGTTTTGTTAAACCCTCCTCCTATGGGGCAATTCCTTTTAAAATGTCCTGTTTGTTGACAATTGTAGCATGTTCTTGGCCTGGTATATAAAGCCTGTTTTACTGCAGCTGTCACAATTTGCCCTTGTTCATTAATGTCTCTGGCATCTAAAGCCTGTTTTACTGCAGCTGCCATGACTTGCTCTTGTTCATTAATGTCTCTACATAATTTAATATATGTGTTTAAATCTTCCTGTTTCCATGGTCTAATGATATATCTGCACCAATGATTCGCTTGGTCATAAGCCAGTTGTTTTATTAATGGCATTGCTTGTTCTGTATTCCCAAAAACTCTGGTAGCTGTTTGAATAAGCCTATCTACAAATTCAGCGTAAGGTTCATTAGCTCCTTGTATTATCTTAGATAATTGACCTTGTAAACCTCCATGTCCTTGTAAAGTCTTCCATGCCTTAACTGCATCTACAGCAATTTGTAAATATACACCAGGATCATATGCAATTTGTTGTTGCCGATCCTCATAAGGTCCCTTTCCTAACAGCATATCTAGATTTCTCTGAGAATAACCAGCTGCTGCATTTCGCCTAGCCGTCTCCTTGCAAAATTCCTCATTGGCAACCTTCCATAACAGGTATTGTCCTCCATTTAGCACAGCTTTACAAATATTAGCCCAATCTGCTGGCGTCATGTTTAAGTTGGTAATGGATTCGACCAAGCTTACAGTGAAGGGTGCTTGAGGACCATAGGTTGTTACAGCCTCTTTTACCTCCTTCACTGTTTTGAAATTTAAACCCTGGTAAATTTGCTGCCCTCCTACCTCAAATACAGGGCATACTTGAGATCATGTCTCAGGATCCCAACTATCAACTGCGGGGGTTGGGAGTCTCCTAGCATATGGAGGTGGTGCTGTTGATTGGACACTTATGCCCTCTGGTGATAGAATGCTGTTAGTAGCAGTCTCCTGTAGAGGTGGTGCTGTTGGTTGGACACTTACGCTCTCTGATAGAAAGGTGTTATTAGCAGTCTCCTATTGTAACTTTTCCCCTGATGGCTTTTTCTGCTCTAAACTTCCTTCCTCTGTCTCACTAGCTTGAAAGACCTTCTCTTTTACTTGAATCTTTTCCTCTTTCTGACTAATTTGAGAGACCTTCTCTTTTACTTGAATCAATATGTCTTCTCCTTCCTCTACCTTTGTCTGAACTGAAGGCTTTGGACTAAGCAAACCAGATACCAACGCCCACAATGGCAATGTCCCAACTGGCAGAGTCCCTGGGTTGTTCTTTTCTATTCTTTTTAAATCTTCACCATGATGGTTCCATTGTGATATATCTAACAACTCCTCCTTAAAAAGCCATGGGCTACATTTTTGTATTGTATCAACGTATGCCCTGACTGTTCTTGATTTTACTGGGATGCCTCCTTCCTCTAACAATTTACTTAACAGTCTTTCGGTTTGTTTTTTACTAATTTCTGTTCCCGTATTTCTACTATAATACAACCCAACAAGATGACGCCAAACAAAACCGAGACAGAATGAAATAACAAAGGAACAACAAAAATTCATTATAGCCTTTCTATCCTCCTGACATGTGCATCCGTCCTTTCTCCCTATCTGTTCCTCAGACGCAAATAGTTTTTCCTCAGATGTGAGCGGTTTTTCTTCCGTCTCACTCATCTCCAGGGACAGGCAACTTAAAACAAAAATGAAGCAAAACAAAACAGGAAACTTAGAATGGCTACCCATCCTCTCACCCTGCCCTCAGGGGCGAGCAGTTTACTTACCCTCAGTCGCTCCCCGTGCGAGCCACCAAATGCTGCAGTCTGGCTGGGCACAATTCAGGAGCCACTTGTCAAAAGAAACTAACTTTATTTTTAGAACTACAAATGCCAAACAAAACAGCTCCTCAGGAAAAAACCCTCAGAGCCCAACTGCCACCACCGGCTTCCCACAAGCCTCTCACCCCCACACAAACCTCACCACCTCCCACAATCCTCCTGCTCTTGAGGCTGATTGGCTGGGTCGTGTGGGCGGAGCCAAAGAAGTCCCCCAATGAGCAGCTCCGTGGAGGAGCCAATCAGCTAGATGTTGCTGGGGCTGCTGTGAGCCAATCATCAGCTGGCAGTCTGAAGGGCAGGGAAACAGCCCAATGAACATCACCGCAGAGAAGCCAATCAGCTAGATGTTGCTGGGGCCTCTGTGAGCCAATCATCAGCTGGCAAACAGCCCAATGAACATCACCGCAGAGGAGCCAATCAGCTAGATGTTGCTGGGGCTGCTGTGAGCCAATCATCAGCCGGCAGCTGGAAGTTTGCTGGCAGCTGGAAGTTTGCTGGGACCCCTTTGGCTGTGGCTCTCAACAAAGCTGGAGCTCTGGATATCAGCTGTTATGGATTTGAGTCAAATATTCTTCTTTTTGGTCTGTAGAAATTGCTTTGGTTAGTCTCTCTGGAATCCAAATCGGCTGCTGTTCTCCCTGTGGAAACACACAAACAGAACCCCGACTCCAGACAATCACTGGGTCAGGACCTTTCCATTGTCCTGTTAGAATATCTTTCCAAAGTACCTTGGGCTTATGTACATTTTTTGGATACATATGCCTTTCCACAGCACTAAGCCCTGATGAATCCAAATTTAAAAAGTTTAGAGTAAAAAGGGTTATTTTAAGTTTATCTTTGGGGATATATACCCCTTTCCAATTCCCTCTTCTTGCTTTAATAAGTACATTTTAATAGTTTGATAAGCTCTTTTACCTATGCCTTATCCCTGTGGATTGTATGGGATTCCTGTTAAGTAAAACATTAACTGATTTTTCTTCAGGGATGATGTTCAAAAATATCCTATATGCATCCTTTGGAAATTTAAAGATCCTTTTAAATTTAAGTCTTCCAAAAGAATTTTGCCTTAGTTTTTAGAATTACTTTAGTCCTTTTAATTTTTTGATGTGGTTTTAAACCAATTCCTTCTAGTTTAACGTTTTCTAAATTGGCTCTTGTCTATAAATTTTAACACCCTCATCTAAGACTTCTAATTTCTGCACCACCAGAAATTAAAGTTGATGGGCTTTTTGAAAAAAATTACTAATAATCTCCTTGTTCTATTTTATCCAATATTTGACTTTAAACTTCTCTCTTCTACCTTTTTCTATCTTGAATGTCTGTATCTAATAGTTGTCTTAGCTTTTTGCATTTTCTATCTGAAATACCTTTACTTGACATTTTCAACCATTTTCTATCTTATTTCTATCTTCTAGGTTTTTTTTCCTAAGGTTTGTACATTCACCCTTAGTTGCTTTTTTTCCTCCTAGTTTTCTTTTGTTTCCTATTTTGTGGGTTTAAAATTCTTGTCTTCCTACATCTTCTCTATCTTTCTACATCTTTTCTATCTTTTTTTCACCTTCCTGTACTTCTGTCTTCAAAGTTTTCACTTCAAATTTCTAATATTCTTTTTCCAAATTGCTTTTATCCTATTATCTTCCCATTTTCATGTTTTTTTTTTTTTAAGTAATGCTTTTAAGATTAACTAGGCTTCGAATGATGCAATCTTTCCTCCATCATGAAGGCATCTCAACCACCTTCAATTTAACCTTTTAAAGCCTTTTGTAACTTACTTAGACATTTTACAACTTCTTACTTTACCACACAAAGATTGTTTCATTTAGAAACATTTTTTTCTTTTAACCTTCCATATTAAAATATATTTCCACATCTTGAATCTTTTTATATCTCTTGTGTAGCCATTAACCCTTTTTATAAATTCACACTCTGAAACAACTCTTATAAAATTTCTGATTTAGACAAATTACTCCACTTTAATAAAATGATATACTTTCATGTTTTTTTATGGTACTATAATACTATAATTGAAACCCAACTGAAACTTCTTATACTCTTTGTATATAAATTACACCTGATAGAATCTTAACACTTAGTAATCTTGTTTCAGCAAAGACACAGACCAAAGCAATATTAAACTTTTTTTCCATTTACCAATTTATGAAAACACACATAATGTTTAAATATATTACCTTATGGAACTTAATAAGTAAAGAGTACTTGCTTTTATATTTAGTGGTTGATGTTTCAACACTTTAGCTTTGTAAATTAATCAGATGACTGTAAAAACCAAGATCTTAGACAAGTGTAGTAAATAGAACTAGCCATCTCTTTCTTGTTGAAGAAAAATCCTTCTACAGGATACCATGATGGTCCCATTGATATATTTAACAACTTCTCTTTAAAAAGCCATGGGCTGTAGGGCTGGGGATGTGGCTCAAGCAGTAGCACGCTCGCCTGGCATGCATGCAGCCCGGGTTCGATCCTCAGCACCACATACAAACAAAGATGTTGTGTCCGCCGAAAACTAAAAAATAAATATTAAAAATTCTCCCTGTTTCTCTCTCACCTCTCTCTTTAAAAAAAAAAAAAAGCCATGGGCTACATTTTTGTATTGTATCAACATATGTCCTAACTATTCTTGGTCTTACTGGGGTGCCTCCTTCCTCTAACAATTTCTCTTCCTCAGAGGCGAACAACTTCAAACCTTGAGTCAACCATTTTCCCCAGTTTGCCTGAGAAAGTTCTAGGAGCAGGCAACTTGAAATAAAAACAAAATAAATCAAAACAAGAACACATTGTTTTTTGAAATGGTCACCCATTTTTTCACTCTCCTTCAGGGGCGAGCAATTTCACTCACCTCCAAGCTTCAGACGTTCCCTGCACAGGCCGCCAAATGCCACAGTCTGGCTGGGCACAAAATAACCGAGCCACCACAAAAACTTGTAGATTCCAACAGCAACTCTTTATTCACGAACTCTCACCGGCCCTCTACATGCACGTTCTGGGGAAAATACACTCCCTCCCCCAGGCTCTGCGTACCAATTCTCCCAAAACCCTTCAAGAACTCCAAGGGAACTCAAGGAGCGGGCACCTGAAGCAGCAGGATACGCCCCATTCCCAGCAGGATCCACCCTAAACCTGGAGCCATCCTAATCCAGCAGGATCCACCCTAAACCTGGAGCCACCCTAATCCAGCAGGATCCACCCTAAACCTGGAGCCGCCCTAATCCCTGAGCAGGGTCACCTTTCAAAATGCCCTGCGTCATTCCTACTTGGCTATGGCTCTCAGCAATTATTTGCTAAAGTTGAGCATGCAGGTACCCTCCACCCAGCCATCTAATTCCTCTATACCTTAGATGAACTTTTCAAATATGTGTGCTCCTTGAGACATGTACCAAAGTGTTCCTTCATAGTGTTATCATTCATAATGTCAAAAAATTAGGAACAAGCTAAATGTCCACCAACAAAAAGGATAAATTGTAGCATATTCATACAGTGAAATACTATATAACAGGAAAAAGGAAGGAGCTACAGCTACCTGAAATAATATGAATGAATCTTAAAATTATAATGTTGAAAAAAATCACAATGTTGAAGGAGAAAAGTAAGTCATAGAATAAAAGACAAAAAGCCAAGACCAAGTAATATTCTTCTAGAAATACATTTCTAAGGGTTATAAGGAAAATGAAAGAATAACTACCACAAAAATGAGGATAGTGGTTACCTCTGGAATGAACTGGAAAGAGAAGATTTATTTGAAAACAAACTGGGAATTTCTAAAATACTGGCAAATCCTGTTGTTTTGTTTTTAACCTCTGTGGTGGGTGTTTGATGTTTAATTTTTTTATTCATTTAAATTTTATTTTCTATTCTAATTTGTTATATATGACAGCAGAATGCATTACAATTCATATTACACATATAGAGCACATTTTTTATATCTCTGGTTATATATAAAGTATATTCACACCCTTCGTGTCTTCATACATGTACTTAGGGTGATGATGTCCATCTCATTTCACCATCTTTTGTACCCCCATGCCCCCTCCCTTCCCCTCCCTCCCCTCCCATGCTTCCTCTCCCAACCCCACTATGAATCAGTCTCCTTATGTCAGAGAAAACATTCAGCATTTGTTTTTTTGGGATTGGCTAACTTAGCATTATATTCTCCAATACCATCCACTTACCTGCAAATGTCATGATTGTATTCTGTCTTATTGCTGAGTAATATTCCATTGTGTATATATACCACATTTTTCTTTATCCATTTATCTATTGAAGAGCATCTAGGTTGGTTCCATAGTTTAGCTTTTGTGAATTGTGCTGTAATAAACATTGATGTGCCCGTGTCCCTGTAGTATGCTGTTTTTAAGTCCTTGGGGTATAGACCAATGAGTGGGATAGCTGAGTCAAAAGGTGGTTCCATTCCCAGTTTTCCAAGGAATCTCCATACTGCTTTCCATATTGGCTCCACCATTTTTCAGTCCCACCAGCAATGTATGAGTGTGCCTTTTTCCCCACATCCTCACCAACACTTATTGTCAGCCATTCTGACTGGAGTAAGATGAAATCTTAAAGTAGTTTTGATTTGCATTTCTCTAATATCTAGAGATGTTGAACATTTTTTCATATAATTATTGATTGATTGTATATCTTCTTCTGAGAAGTGTCTGTTCAGTTCCTTCGCCCATTTATTGGTTGGGTTATTTGTTATTATTTTGATGTTTAGCTTTGTGAGTTCTTTATATACCCTAGAGATTAGTGCTCTATCTGATGTGCAAATGGTCAAAATTTGCTCCCAAGATGTAGCCTCTCTATTCACCTCACTAGTTGTTTCTTTTGCAGAGCTAGGGATCAAACCCAGGATCTTGTCCATGTTAGACAAATAAGCAAGTACTCTACCACTGAGCTACACCTCCAGCCGTAATTTTTAACTATATAATTATTTTTATACATTGCTGCATGATGTTCCCAACAAAACTCAAAAGGAAATTTGACATAACACTTTCACCGATGAGGTAAACAACATTTGAATCTGATTAAGAGCCCAGACTCAACTACCATTTTCAGGATATACATGGAACAGTGGAGCATGGCAACAATGACACAGAGATACAAATGGGAAATTCTATACCCTAGGACACTTTATAGCACAAATAACCTGATTTGTTCAAGAAAAAAATTATAATGAGAGAGCGAGAGAGAGAATGTGTGTGTGTGTGTGTGTGTGTGTGTGTGTGTGTGTGTGTTGGAGGAGTAATCCATAGATTAAAAGAAACCTAAAAGACCTGTATCTATAGCAAGCAATTGCAATGTGCAATATAAGGATATTCTTTGGATGCAAAATCAGGGAAGCAAATGTAAAAAATATATAAAATAATCAGGAAAATATTATCAATGCTTTTATCTTACCCCTTCTGGTCAGCTTGACTAAATCAATTAGCTTCTAATTTCATCCCTGACTACTCCATCACTATCTCTGCCCCAAGGGTAAGGTCCATTCTCCTTGTTTCTCCCTTCATTTATACCACTGTAAAGTAAATCTTAGCCTCTATGTTTATACTACTCACACCCCATGTACAACTCCAGCTTTTATTCACACTTATTGTATTCCTAGAACTTAACGCAATGACTAGTACACAGTATACTCTTATAAATCAGTAAATAGTTCTTACATGACTGTTTTTGTTTGCTTGTTTGTGTGTGGGGTTTTTTTGTTTGTTTGTTTGTTTGTTTGTTTGTTTTTGTTTTTGTTTTTGTTTTGGTACCAGGGATTAAACTCTGGGGCCCAGGCCCAGCCTTTTTTGTATTTTATTTTGTGACAGGGTCTCGCTGAGTTGCTTAGTGCCTCACTATTGCTGAGGCTGCCTCAGGAATGATCCTCCTGCCTCAGCCTCCTGAGCAGCTGAGATTACAGGCATGTGCCACCGAGTCCAGCTTGTTTTGAATTTTTGAAGAAGTTCCTAAAAAACTTTTAATATGGGAAATTCCAAAAAATAAAGCCACAAAAAATAAAGAAAATTATATAAGTATATATGTATCCACCACTCAATATCAAAAATGATCATCACTTGGCCATTCCTGAAAATGAGTAGAATTCGTGAGTGAAGTTTTTGGAATTGCTTTAACTAAAAAGGATTACTCCAAAGGGGAGAGCTCCAATGCCTGCTATAGAAGCAATAAGAGAAATAAAGAGTTAGTCTTCACTCCTTTTTCCCCCCCCCTCTTTCTTTCTTTCAGAGCCAGGAATTGATCCCAGGATCTTGTACATGGCAGGTAAGTATTCTACCACTGAGCTACGTCCCCAGCCCCTCTCTTTCAGTTTGGTATCCCTTAATTTATTTTCTGTTGTTATGACAGAATACCACAGATTGCGTTATTTGTTTATTTATGGGCCTCACATGCATTAGACAAGTGCTCTACCACTGAGCTACATCCCCAGCAAATTTATAAAGAAATTAATTATTACACAGTTCAGGAGGCTGAGAAGACTAAGATTAAAGGTCTGCATCTGGGGGAGGGGACTTCCTGCTCAGCATAACATGGCAAGAGATATCACATGGTGAGAGAGCAGGCAGAGGGAGAAAGAGGGCAAGAGAACTAACTGTGCATGTGTTTAAGAGATCTCACATTTACAACAAAGCCACTCTGTGACACCTAACCCACTGTCCCACTAACAGCATTAATTCATCAATTCATCCATGAGGGTGGAGCTCTCACAACCAAATAATCTTTTTTTTTTTTCTTTTTTGATTCTGGGAATCAAACCAGCAAGCATTTTACTACTGAGCTACACCCTCAGGCTCCCATTCACCCTTAGAGGTCCTACGTCCAACACCATCACAGTGGCAATTAGTTTTGAAGGGGATATTCAAAACAGAGCAAGGTGGCTTCTATGTGCTAGGCACTGGGGTTACACAGGAGAGAAAGACAATTCCTGTATTCAAAGAGATGAATAGTGTAACACTCCCTGATAGTCGCATAAACAAATACTTGCACCAAAGGGGCTTTGATAGATACATGTGTAAGGTGTAATTGGGTCACAGTGGAAAGCATGGTCCATTCCCTACACAATATTTCTTTCACCTCTGGGTCTTGGAAACCTGGCTTTACCCCAAGAAAACTGTTGCCTTTGTAGCTCTCTCAAAAGCTTCTTTTTTCTCCCAACTCCATATACGATGAAGCCTAGAATGCTGGCATTCTTCTAGATCTTGGAGCTACTTCCAGACCATTGTCCTCTTTTATTTCCCTCTGTTTTAAAAAGAATGTTCTTTTGCTAGCAGAATATACATGCTTAACGCAAAAATAGAATAAATGTTGGAAGGTGCACCCATGCACACCCACACTACCTGTACCAAGTAGTAACTAATTACAATTTGATGTTAGTCCATTTAGTTTTTTTCTGTTTGTATGTATACATAAGACTAGGCATATAGTAAAAAAAGAATCATCTTATGCTAGCTCTCTTTTTGGCTTGCTTTATTAAAAAAAAATCAAAGTATTGCCCATGTTGATTATTCTATGACATTGTTTTAATAGTTACACACTCCATTATTGGATGAATCATAATTTATGTAACCAATCCATGTCACTGGCATTTTACAGATAGCTTTACGTTTACTGATACTCAGTTATTAATGGTTGCAAATTTTACAACTTAGGTTTTTGAAGCTTTGAGCTCAACTTACAAATATTATCATTTTATTTATGAATCCAGTATAATTTATTTTGCAATTTAAAACACCTCACTTGTACTTTGAGCAATATCATCTTATAAATTTATTGAATTTTATAAGCCACCCTAAACATTTAACACCATGGTCAAATTCATTTCAGAGTACAGTCACACTGTTAATAATTTAGTCCTCATCAGCACTTCAAACACTTATGAAAAGTCTAATCAAACTTCCTCAGCATTTAAGTAGTACTTACATGCAGAATAAGGCAAAATATCTGGATTTAATAATCAGTTTTCCTGAAATGCTTAAACAGTGATTATAAATTTATTAGCTACATATTTCTAAGTTTTTCACTTAAATAAATGTAATATGTCAGATTCTTTTAAAACATGAAATACCTCAAATCAGGAATAGAACATAGAAACTATACAAATGATTACAAAATTTAGTACACCTGTACAAAAATACTAACACTATAATTTGACATTGAATTTTTTTTATCATCTAGAAACTTCCCAGAGCTGGGGGTGTAGCTCAGGGGTGCAGTGCTTGCCTAGCTTGCACAAGCCCCAGATTCCATCCCCAGCACATACAAAACTTCCCAGAGTTGAAAGTTGGCTCACCTGCTACATGGAGTGCAGGCTGGCTGTGACATGTATTTAGCATTATAGGTTATAGATCTGGCATCAGGAGGTGGAAATTGGTGGTACCTTTGAGGACAATTCATACAGGCCAGTCTTTATTTGGCCAGTCACTTCTTCAAGCCAGTTTCTTTTTTAAAGTTAACATCTTGTGCATCATATATTCCTCTTGACCACCACTGCCTTTTAAAAACAATAACCTTTTATACTACTTTTCGTTTCCTGAATTAACTTGAGGAAATGAGCTATTCTCACTCCTCTGCACCTCTTCACCTCAACCCTTATCATAATACTCTACACCCACCTCTCTACCCTTAAAGAACATAGACATCTCTCTGCCAGGAACTCTGATCACAATTTACTAGTCATTTCCATGGTTACAATCTGAAAAATTCTCTATCACTGAAATCCTAAATTTCAATATAACAATTTCAATAGCAGCTCCTAATCCCTCCCTGGTCTGCACCTTAATTCTAGTCTAATTAGATTTGTGTGATTAAAAATCTTTTGGAATTATCCTGGAAGATGAGAATCAGCAGACTTTTAAAGCAAAGAGAGGAAGAATGTGATTTGATGGGGAGAAATATAAAAGATCAGTTACCAGTCAGGATGATTGCTATGGGATGGGCCCTAAATATGAGTCATGCAATGGAAAATTCATAGTAGGGAATAGTAAGAGAGGAAGTAAGTTAAATGAAAGGAAGGGGATCAATTTTATATGAGGGTTTTAATTTGAAATGGGAATTGGGTGATATTTTCATGCTATTGAAAAGCAGTAGGAATATTTAAACCTTGCCGACAACATGAGAAAGTCTCCAAGGGTGACTGGTGACTAACTTGCCTATGAACAAAACCATTCCTGGGCACTTCTGGCTGTGGAATTTTAAAATACGAGTTTCAGAGTCTTTTACTGATACTGTAAAGATTTTAGAAGAGGGACCAGATTTCATATATTTTGGTTTCTTCCCCCCATAACTCATCTTAGCAAATGAATTGAGAAATATATAGAACTTTGACCAATGCTGGAAATCATTATATTCTATGAAATAAGTAAATGTTGGGATGTATTAAAAAGAAAGAAGAGCAATGAAAATTTACTAGTACTCAAAGTTGTGCTTTGGGTCTTAAATGTCCCCCCAGTGACATGGCTCCCTAGCTGCTTAACTGCATAACCAACCCACTAAACCCCACAAAGAAGCAGTGATAGAGCAGCAGAATGGCAGCCTGAGCAGGCTGGATCACGGACTGCCATGCAGTGCCAACCATGCCAATGTGGGCTCGAGGCCCAGCAAGCCAGGGCAGAAGCAAACCAGGGTGTGCTGAACTGTGGTGTGCTCACACCACCACCCATCTGGGTGCAGTCACCTGCTCCAAACAGCAGTGTAGTCCCATACCCCCACCAGGGCTGCCAACCTCAACGCTCAGCCTCCCCACTAGTGATGGGAAAAAATGAAGTGGAGCAAACCCGAATTAAGATTAGCATAAATTTGAACCAATAGCATTGGTACTTTTCCAAATCCTGATTAGCATAAATTTGGATCAATAACATTGACCCAAGTGCTATATAAACCTCTAGACTAGCACACTCAAGTGGCAACCCCTATCAGATCCCCTCACTCCCTGTGAGATCTCTCTTTTTTTTCCAACAAAACGAATCCTCCTCTTTTACACTCACTTTTCCTTGTCTGTGGATTTCATTCTTCAAATTAGCAGATAAGAACTCAGAAAGAAAAAAATGGCAGTGAACTTCTGCCAATGCTCTAACACAGGAGGGCATCGTCTGCCATCAAGAGCTGTAACACACTACTCAGTGGTGATGGAGAAGAATGGAGCCCGCGACCTTCAGAGCTGCCACCAGCAGGTATTCCCTGCCTTAGCTGCTAACACTATGGACAGGCTTTCTTGGCTGCAGAAACCTGCAGCTTACACAGACCCCACTCGCCAGCAGAAGCAGAGAAATTCCTGTTTTACCAAAGCTCATGTGTTGAGGGCTTGTCCCTCAGCTGATAGTGCTTTTGGTGGATAGTGGCTAGTGGCTAGTGGAACCTTAAGGAGATGAAGTAGATCATTGGAGGCAAGTCCTTGAAGGGGTTTTGGGACCCAGCTCCTTCCCTTCTCTCTCTCTTTTCGCTTCCTGGCTTTTATGAGGTGAACAGATCTCTTACACATATTTTCACCCGTGATGTTCTACCTTACCACAGGCCCAAAGACTACTGGGCCAAGCAAACAGAGACTGAGATCTGTGAAATCATGGGGCAAAATAAATCTTTTTTTTAAGTTGTTTATTTCTGATAGTTGTTTAATTTTACCTTTTGAAAACATGGCTACAAGAAATTGTCAAATTAAATATCTGGCTTAGTGGCTAATGCCCCTCATCCCAACAAGTTGGGAGCTAAGGTAGGAGGATTACAAGTTTGAGACCAGTCTCAGCAACTTAGTAAGGCCCTAAACAACTTAGTGAGACCCTGTCTCAAAATAAAAAATAAAAAGTGTTGGGATGTAGCTCAGTGATAAATCACCACTGGGTTCAATCTCTGGCTGCCATAGTGACAGCTGACAATTCTAATTTGTGTAGAATTTATGTTGATTCAATGACACTTTCATCTTTAAACCCAATGGCACATATTTGTGATACTAGTTGGGGTGTGTGGTGTGGCTGATGACTAAATATGGTGAGAGCATCTGTCTCCAGCTAATCGAAGTTGAAATCATAGCCTCCCTAAGACTAAGGAATAGACAAAATAATCTTTTTTTTTTAAAAGAGAGAGTGAAAGAGGAGGGAGGGAGAGAGAGAGAGAGGGAGAGAGAGAGAGATAATTTTTTAATATTTATTATTTTTTAGTTCTTGGCGGACACAACATCTTTGTTGGTATGTGGTGCTGAGGATGGAACCCGGGCCGCACGCATGCCAGGCGAGCGCGCTACCGCATGAGCCACATCCCCAGCCCTTGAGCCACATCCCCAGCCCCTTGAGCCACATCCCCAGCCCATAATCTTTGAATCTATATCTTTAGTATAGCACTGTTGGATGGAATTATAATGCAAGACTCATATATAATATGGGGGTTATATTGGGGATTGAACCCAGTGGTGATTTATCACTGAGCTACATCCCAACACTTTTTATTTTTTGAGACAGGGTCTCACTAAGTTGTTTAGGGCCTTGCTAAGTTGCTGAGACTGGTCTCAAACTTGTAATCCTCCTACCTTAGCTCCCAACTTGTTGGGATGACGGGCATTAGCCACTGTACTTGGCCACATATATAATTTGAAAATTTCTTGCAGCCATGTTTTCAAAAGGTAAAAATAAACAGGTGAAATTAATAATATATTTAATTTAATATTAAAAGTATTTCAATATATTGTCAACATTAAATATAAAATATAAAAATGTAGTTAGAGGGGCTGGGGATGTGGCTCAAGCAGTAGGGCCCTCACCTGGCATGCTCGGGGCTCTGGGTTCAATCCTCAACACCACATAAAAATAAAATAAATATATTGTGTCCACCTAAAACTAAAAAATAAATATTAAAAAAATATAGTTAGATATTTTATAGTGTATTTTTTAAAAGTTATTTTTGGTTGTAGATGAACATAATATCTTTATTATTTTTTTTTAATGTGGTACTGAGGATTGAACCCAGTGCCTCACATGTGCAAGGGAAGTGCTCTACCACTGAGCTACAGCCCCAGCCCTTATAGTGTATTTTGTAATCTTTAAATTTAGTATGTCAAAATATACCCTATGGTCAAGTACATATAAAAAGAACAAATTTTTTAAAATTCAATGTATGTTTTACCCTTAAGTATATCTCAATCTGGCTGCTAAATTTTTATTGTGATTGTAGATTTGCATATCCAAATTGTTCCAAACATTCTTAAAATTTTTCAATAATTGAATTATCAGTCTTTAAATTAAATTAAAATTCATAAATTAAAACACTTTTAATTCCTCAATTGCATTAGCCATTTTTCAGTTGCTCAGTATCTACATGTGGCTAATTTATGTACTACATTGCACAGCACAGGCATTAATAAATAGTTGCTGGATCTATTTGTTTTGAAATATTACTTCACAAATTAAATTAGCCATGTATTAGCCCAAAGAGCTGACTTAAATTTCTTCCAGAAAAAGAATTGTTAGTAATAATTACCAGTTAGTAATAATGATAGTATTTTCAGTATTATGTGGTTTTACTTATATAAAAACTCTAAAGACTGACAATATGTTCTGCATGATAGAATTTGAACTCTGAGTAATCACGGAAATCCTCCAGAATTTTCAAATTCTTTGAAGACACTCATTTATTCATGCTTTTATCTCATGATAATTTAAGGATTTAACATTCCCCACTAATAAACATGGTGATGGATATCAAAATGATTATGAAGGGGCTGGGGATGTGGCTCAAGCGGTAGCGTGCTCGCCTGGCATGCGTGCCGCCGGTTGGGTCCTCAGTACCACATACAAAGAAAGATGTTGTGTCCTCCGATAACTAAAAAATAAATATTAAAATTCTCTCTCTCTCTCTTTCTCTCTTTAAAAAAAATGACTATGAAATCAGAAGGGGGGATCATGTATTTTGAAATGGTAAGCAATTTTTCCAAAATGTTTCAAAACACTATTACCTTCTCATCAAGAATTTTTTACATCCATTTTGCTTATTTCTAAAGCCACATAGATGATCCCTGCCCCTGCACATCCACTTTTAATCTTCCATGGTTTAAGTGAAGCAGATAAGAAACCTACATTTAAGATTGAAATAATAATAATAAAGATTGAAGTACAAGGGCCACCTTCAAAGATTACAAAAGTCTGAGAGTAAACACATGCTATTTCTGGTTATTCAACATAAAGGTACAGTAAGGAAGTATGAAATGCTCATCTTATCAGTTATTTTGCTAAAGCTAAAGCTGTGTCTGTCCTTTTGGTAACGAGGGGGAAAGGACTATACAAGAATTGATAGAACATTACCAAGCATAGGTCAAGACTGCAAAACAAAGTAGAAAGTTGAGTCTTGGGCAGGGGATGTGGCTCAAGCGGTAGCGCGCTCACCTGGCATGCGTGCGACCCGGGTTCGATCCTCAGCACCACATACCAACAAAGATGTTGTGTCCGCCGAGAACTAAAGAATAAGTATTAAAAATTCTCTCTCTCTCTCTCTCTCTCTCTCTCACTCTCTCTTTAAAAAAAAAAAAAAAAAGGAAGAAAGAAAGTTGAGTCTTAGAAAATGTGGGGGGCTTTTCTCTGTGTTATCTTTCTCTTTCTTCTTTTCTTTTTTCTTTTTAAATTTTATTTTCTTTTTATTTATATATAACAGTGGAATGCATTACAATTAAAAATTGTGCTCTTTCTTCTTTTCTGACTTTCCATAAGTTGAATACTAACCATTGGGAGCTAAGCTGGCCATGAAAGCTGAAGGTATACATGTCATAGTGTAATTAGCAGTTGCAGACCTTTTTTTTTCCTCAATGATAGAAGCTTCCGGTCCACCTCCCAGTCACTTACCTGATAATTATGCAAAAATTGTTTTTGACTTTTTAATTTTTGTTTAGTTGGATGGATTGATTCTCTCAGTTTTCAACAGGTGATTTATTTACTTCCTGAGACATCAACAACCTTGAGTCAGAACATGATTCAGAACAGGTGGGCTCTGAAAGCAAAGAAATTAACCAATTAGCTTTGCTGATATTTTCCTTTTTACATATCCCAAGAGTGTATATAAATTTTTAAAATCTTGTATCTAAATTAATCTAAAAGGACTTTTTCAATAAGTATAAAATAAGAATTCTAAATATGATATTGTTTTTCCTTAGTGTTACATAAAATAACTTTTATTTTTAATAACACTTTATATTTAGTGGAATATAGTAATCTAATCCACATAGTAATTTTAAAAATTTATTTATTTTCAATTATATTTTATTACACAAAAAATTTATTGCACAAAAATTATACATACTGATGGGTAGTAATATCTCAATACATGTATATATTGCATAATGTTAAAATTAAGTTAAATATATCTCCATATACATTTATGATGTCTTCTAGATTATTTTTCCAATGTGTAGTATATTATCATTATCTACAGTCACCCTATTGCATAATAAAACTCCACACATAGTAATATAGAGATGTTCTAAAATATATAAATAGTTGTTACATATTCCTATAAGTAGTTGTACATATTAAAATGCTCAATTATTATAACATCTCAAATGTTGTTTCTTTGAAAAGCAAATTGTGACTAAACAGACTTGAAAACTGTTGGAAATATTATAAGGGATAAAAATTGTAACTATCCTAAAGTATTTGTGTTAGCTTATTTTTTGATACCAGGGATTGATCCCAGGGGTACTTAGCCACTAAGCCACATCCCAGCCCTTTAAAAAAAAAAATTTTTTTTTTTTTGAGACAGAGTCTCTCTAAATTGCTTAGGGCCTTACTAAGTTGCTGAGGCTGACTTTGAACATATGTTTCTCTTGTCTCAGCCTCCCAGGCCGCTAGAATTACAAGTGTGAGCCACCAAGTCTGATTCTCCCCTCTTTTGAACTTCACTGCTATCTCCTAGTAAAAAAAAAAAAAAAAAAAAAAAAGTCACTGAAATGGAAATTACTAGATCTGGTGTCCTATCCCAGCTGGGCTATTCACAAACCGTAAAAACTTGGCAGACTACAACTTCTGTTTCTACATCCACAAGGCTACTTCTGGCTCTAAACATGCTTTTAAAAAGTCTGTAATCCAACTGATAGTCATTATTATGAGGCTGAGAAAATGCAAATATTTGTCTTTCAGATGCCCACAAACAAACTGACATGAAAACCATATCAAAAGGTAATAGAACCCAACCAATGAAACTCCACATCATGTACAACCACAAGAATGGGATTCTAATTAGAATAAGTTAAATTCCATGTATGTTATAACATGTCAAAATATACTCTACTGTCATGTATATCTAAAAAGAACAAATTAAAAAAAGAATTAAAAAAAAGAATAATACAAGGGACCTGGGTATGGTGGAGCTTGGCTGCAATCCCAGCTACTTAGGAGGCTGAGGAGGGAGAATTTTAAATTTGAGGCCAGCCTTGCAAGACCCTGTCTTGAAAATGTGGGGGAGTGGGACTGGGGGCTGGGGTTATAGTTTAGTGATAGAATGTCTCTGTGTTCAATCCCACATATAAATAAATAAATAAAACAGGAGCAGAGATGATTTATTTCTAATCCTGTATTATACTTTTAGTAGGCTTGCTTCAATTTTAATTAGGTATCTTATTTGTTGGTTCATTCATTTAACAAATATTTATCAAAAGCTTTTTGCTGGTTTTTTTTTTTTTTGTGTGTGTGTGTGTGTGTGTGTTACTGAGAATTGAACCCAGGAACACTCTACTACTAAGCTACATCCCCAACTCTTTCATTGTTTTATTTTGAGACAGGGTCTCGCTAAATTGCCCAGTCTGGCTTTGAATTTAGCAATCTCCTGCTGCAGCCTCCTAAGTGGCTAGGATTACAACCATGAGTTACAGTTCCCAGCTATGGAAAACTTTTTGTGCACAAGGTGCTAACCTAAATAGAAATCATATTTGTCCCATGGAGCCTAGAATCAAAACAAACATTTATCAAATAATCCATAACTACAGATTGTGATAGATGGCAAGGGGAGGCTGGGTACCATGAGACACTCTATAAATGTGACCTAATTTGAATTGGATGGGAAGAGTCGGCCTCTCAGAGGACACTTCAAGATCTGTAGAAGGATTTGTTCATCAAAGTGTGCATATTGGCTGAATTCCAGGCAGAGGAAAAGGTACAAAGAACTTGACAGAGAAAGAGTTTAGTGTGCCCAGGAACTGCAATAAGGCCAGAAATGTGTGCACTGATAGGAGATGAGCTGGAGAGATATATCCTATAGGGCTTTGAGGATCATGCTAGGGAGTTTGGATTTATATTAAGTTCAATAGGAAACGATGAAGAGTTTAATCCAGTGAAGTGAGATGTGACTTCACCCTTTAATTGCCTTTTCTATATTTCATTCCCTCTTTCTTCCTTCCTTGTGGTACTGGGGATTGAACCCAGGGCCTTTCATATGCTAGGTAACCACTCTACTACCGAGTTAAACCCCTAGTCATCTAGTTTATGTTTTTAAAATGTTTATTGTCTGCTCTGTGGATGCACAAGATAAAGCAGGAGGCTAACATAATAGTTTGGGAAGAGATGATGATGATTTGGAAAAGAGAGAGCTGAGGGATTTTGAAGGGAGGGTGAAGGAAATCAGAAAGAAAGCATGTAGATTCTCAGGTTTCCGTCCAAAGAAACTGGGTATTTAGAGATGTTTGGGGAAATAGTGAGAGGACAATTTTAGGCAAGTTAAGGTTGAAATGTTTATGAAAGTTCAAATGCTAGTGTCAAACCAGTTTGGAAGTCATAAGAGAGGTGTGGGCTGTAGATAGAAACATAGGAGTCATCAGTCTAGGGCCCGAACTTGTTATAGTTTGGATCTTTTTTTTTCCATTTATTTTTTAATTTTATTTAATTTATGAGGACTCAATTATCTATATGCCAATTCGGGGTCCATGTAAATGGTATACAAATACATATGCAGACACAAAAACAATACATAGGTGCATACACATATACATAAAGTTAACAGAAAACAAAGATTTTACAACTTTTTGCCAAGTATGACTTCCACAGGTAGGGAAAAAAAAAAGAGCTATTGTAATGCCAGATTCGTGGGACCCCAATAAACCTCCAGGAGCCGAATCTGATGCAATCACACAAGAGTCTTTATTGCAAGCTCAAGCTTGGACTCACAACCGTTTCTGACACAGCGTTCCCAAGGAGTGAGTTCTGGTCCTTAGTTCATTGAGGATTTATAGTTTTTTGGAGGATACTCTATGCCTCACAACATCACACAGCAAATCATTTTACACCTCGGGAAAATCAAACAACAACTCTTAACACTGATTAGCTCATTCATTGGCAGGAATAAGTTGGGTAAGGGTGATTGGTTAGTTCAACTGGTGGATACGTTTGAACTAGTTAGTTTAGGCCAATCAGGGGTTGCAAGAGTGTATATGCTAAACTGCAGGGTTGCCTAATCATGTTATCAATCACCGAAACTACTGGGAGGGTCACCTGGTATTTCAGGTATCTTCCCTGTTTCACTCTGACTGGTTGTTGCTATGGTCAGAAATTAGACCTCAAGCATTCTTTGGTCTTTCCAGGAACTTGCATTGCTGAGTCAAGGACATCTGGTCACTGCAGTTAGGGATATCTGGCTCTGCAGGCTATAGTTTGGATCTTAAATGTCCCCTGAAGACTTATGTGTTAAAGACTTGGCCCCCAAGATGGCACTATTGAGAGGAAGTAGAACTTTTAAGAGGTGAGGCCTGGTTGGAGCAAGCTGAGAAGCATGCCCTTGAAGGGGATTTGGGGACTCTGACCCCTTCCTGTCTCTCTTTGTCCTTGCTTCCTGGCCACCACGAAGTGAGCATTTTCCTTCACCACACCCTCCTGCCATGAAGCATTGCCTCACACAGGCCCAAAGGCAACAGGGCCAAGCAACTGTAGACTTAAACCTCTGAAACCATGAGTCAAAATAAACCTTTCCTCCTTCTAAGTTGATTTTTCAGATATTAAAGCCATAAGACTAGAAGGAAGATGGTACAGAAGGAGGAAAGAAGAAAACCCGGGATACACAAGTACCCAAGTATCTGCGCACTCTGCAAGAAAACAGGCTTCTGAATATCTTGTTGCAGAAGTAAGGAGGTTTCCCTTTTTGTTGTGAGAAACTGATGTGACTCCATTTTTTAAAAAACACAACCTCTACCTGTCCAAAGGCCTGTTCAAAGGGGGAGGGGGATGACCCAGCGTCCCTAGGCACAGACCCACCCTGCTGAGTTGTTTGTAGGTAAATAACTGGTGTCCCTGACTCAGTCACTATGGTTGAGGACCCACAGCAGTCCCCTAGCAACAACCAATCAGAGTGAGATAGGGAAAATATCTGAAATGCCAGGTGACCCTCCCAGTAGTTTCGGTGATTGATAATACATTAGGAAACTACACCCCTTGAGGCCTAAACCAATCAGTTCAAATGTATCCACCTCTTGAATTCACCAATCACCTCTACCCAACTCATTCCCGCCAGTGAAAGTGTTAATCAATGTTAAGAGTTGTTTGATTTTCCTGAAATGTGAAATGATTTGATGTGTGATGTTGTGACGCATAGAGTATCCCCCAAAATCCTATAAATCCTCAATGAACTAAGGGCCAGGTCTCACTCCTCTGGACCGCTGCGTCAGAAACAGTTGTGAGTCCAGGCTCTAGCTTGCAATATTCTTGTGTGATTACATCCGATTCAGCTCCTGGAGGTCTATTGGGGTCCCACGAATCTGGCATTACAGATACATTTTGGATTTGGGATTTTGGAGGGACCTGGATCATATAGAGTTTTGGAAAACTTCTTGAAGAAAAAGTATATGAAACCATAAATACAAAATTAGGCACAGAAGTAGTTATTTAAAATTGGAAAAAAAATCAAAATTACAAATTTCTAAGAGCTGACAAATACCAGATTTCATATAATCAAGACAAAATAACTATTTTTATTCTAAACTTATTTTAATTAATGAATCAGTTATAATTTAATTGCATGACACATCTTTTCCTCTACCTTTTAGGGAAAAATAATTTTAATCATCTTTTCTCATGATAATACTTTTGGATGATTATATTCTGTAGAGAAAATAGAATTCAATCTTTTTATAAAGTATGCTCAAACTTTATTTTCCATTATTAATAGTTTACAATTTTACTGAGTGTTGTGGTTCCTTCCTGTAATCACTACTCTAGAGGCTAAAGCAGGAGAATCACAAGTTTGAGGCCAGCCTAAGCAACTTGGCAAGATCTTGTCTCAAAAATAAAATTTAAACAAAAATTTTATTTTTGAGCTATAGCTCAATAGTAGGGTGTTTACCTAGCATATACCAGATGCTGGGTTCTCAATCCCCAGTAACACAATCCATGGCTGGTCAAACCATATGTATTTTTAGAACTATTGTCAAATTTGGGAAAAGCTCAATCAGGTTTTTTTTTCATATATGATCAGTAAGATTTCAAAGCCATTTCACTGCCTTGGTGCCAGTTTGTATGCCATTTTGTCTGAAACTACCAGACTTAGGGCAAAAAGCAAAAACATGACTTCGTACAAACATGCTCACTGTTTGTAACTCTGCTATAGGCTTTGACCTACAAATATAG
Organism: Spermophilus citellus; assembly: GCF_964194105.1. NCBI lineage: Eukaryota > Metazoa > Chordata > Mammalia > Rodentia > Sciuridae > Spermophilus > Spermophilus citellus. Next base: position 24,922,940 of record NC_138182.1, read on the forward strand.
GAATTCCAATAAATTATATTTTCTGCCATTCCCATTTAAAAAAGAATGGTACATGCATATGTTGCATTACCCAACACAGGAGAGTACTTTCATTTGACTAGGAGTTGATGACAGTCTAAGCTTTCAGGTTATATTTTTACATGTTTGCTGTTGGGAAGAAGTTTGTTAAAGAGTAGGTTATTGCTTCAGGTATTTCAAATTTTGTTTCTCCTCTGCTACCCAAACATTGTGTGCTCACACTGCAACAAAATTCTTGCTCAGGATCTTTGTGTCATGGTCACCTGGCATTGGGAGAGAGCTTTTTAGAAGCCATTCTTATAACATGAATGACCATCAATGATTTAATTATACACAGAAATGACTCTGAAGGTCATAAACATCTCCCACTAAATTTCAACTAAATAAATTCCCAACTCTGCATCCCAACAGCACCCAATATGAGTGAAAATCTGATGGAAACAGATAATAATTCTAATGAGTTGCAGTTAAGGTATATTACTTTAGAAAATCGTACAAATACATATGACCAGAACAGCCCATTGCCTAGGGCCCCTTGCAGGGCTTCATGTAAGCCATGCTTTATGTTTCATGGGAAATATACTTCCACGGAGCATTAAATTTCCAAAGAAAGCAGTGTTGGAATGCCCACTAATGAGTTGCTAAGGCTGGCTTTGAACTCTCCATCCTCCTGCCTCAACACTGGGATAACAGGCATGCCTGGCTCTTCCTCAGAGATTCTTTACCTTTGAACACTGTAATCTCATTGCAATAGTTTTTTAGCATGTAAATAATTTAAAGGAGGGACTATATATTTTCCCATGTAAAGTTTCTTAATAGACTATGAACACTTGGCTTAAAAATAAATTACATACTCATATCCTGCCAAGAGATCAGTTACCCTTATCTTGGAGGGAGAGAAGAGAGAAAGGTGAGTAAAGCTAGGTGAGAAGAGGATATATGGGGACAGGAGAACAACAGTCATTCTGCAAGAACAGTAGTAAGTTTGAGGCATTGAAAAAAAGAGGTCTTAAATTTAGATGGTCTACAACCAATAAAAAAAAATTTTAGATGGTCTGGTGGCACCAAGGCTTTCTTACTTACTTGTATGATCTTAGCAAATTGTTCAACCTCATTTAGCTTCATTTTTTTTGTCAAATGGGGCAAAATAATATCCCAAGGATTCTTGGTGGATTTGATGGAACAGTAGTAGGAAATTTTCATTAATACTTCAAAATTATATTATCACCCACACATACACACATGGCATTTTAAAAACATAATGTTCAGTCTTTATCAAAATTATCCATGCATATTATTTAAGCTTTTTTTAAAATGAAAAACAATCCCAATTTGGACTATCTACCCACAACATTATCATGCTATGTTCCCTTTACTGTTCAGTGTTGGGATTCCTTTCTCTGTTTATTTCATTTGAATGTTATATTCTGGATCTCATGTCTGTCTTTGGGTTTTTATTTCTGGGTTTCCAAGTATTGCTTAAAGTCTGACACTTTACATACACATTCTCCTACATTTTCTTATATAGTTTTTATAGTCTAACTGGACTTTATATTGAATCCTTCTGGCTTTTTCACATGTGGTTTGGTTTTCTAAAATAGACTATTATAGCAACGTGCACGCTAGGAATTGAACCCAGGGGCTTGTGCTTCTTAGCATGTGCTCTGCCACTGAGCTCCACCCCCAGTCCTTATCAAACTTTTAAAGTCTAATAAAACATGTCTTCCTTCACTTCTCTATTTGTCCTTCTGACCATTAATATTATTCAGGTAAGGGGCTGGGGTTGTGGCTCAATGGTAGAGCTCTTACCTAACATGTGTGAAGTGTTGGGTTTGATTCTCAGCACCACATATAAACAAATAAATAAATAAAGGTCCATCAATAACGAATAAAATTTTTTTTATTTTAATATTTAAAAATTTTAATATTTATTTTTTAGTTTTCGGCAGACACAACATCTTTGTTTGTGTGTGGTGCTGAGGATGGAACCTGGGCCGCACACATGCCAGGCGAGTGCGCTACCGCTTGAGCCACATCCCTAGTCCAATTTTTTTCTTTGTCAATAAATTTTTAAAAAACTGTTTTTGTAGTTGTAGATAGACAGAATGCCCTTATTTTGTTTTTAAATTTTTTTATGTGATGCTAAGGATTGAACCCAGTGCCTCACACATGCTAAGCAAGTGCTCTGCCACTGAGATATAGCCCCAGCTCTGTTGATATATTATTAACGTTCTCTTCATATAAGTCTCATATTCAACTAAATTTATTTATAAGTATTTTATAGTTTTTATCATTAGTATAAGTGTAAACATCTTCTAGTTCCCTCTATAAGTGGTTAATTTTGTGTATTTATTTAATCTCTAATAACCTCACTAAATGTTCTTAATTTGTATTGGTGTTAGACACTCTAGAGCAGTGCCATCCAATAGAAATATAATGCAAGCCACATATGAAATTTTAAATATTCTAGTAGCCTAAAGAAAACAAAACAATTTTAATATCATATTTTGATAATATATTTTATTATAAATATATAAATTATATAATATGTGGTGTAGTATGCAAAACAATACATATAAAAACAAACTATATAATAATAAAATTATGGAAATAAATAAATGATATATTTGTTTGATATAACTCAATATAGCTAAAATAGTATCACCTCAACATGTGATACAAGAATTTTTAGTGAGATCTCTTATATCCTTTTTGGTGTTGGTCTGTTTCTTTTTTTGGTAGTGGGGAATTAAATTGAGAGGTACTTTTACTACTGAGCTACACTCCCAGTCCATTTTATTTTTTATTAATGATTTATTTATTTATTTTTGTAGATGGACACAATACCTTTTTTATTTATTTTTTACACAGTGCTAAGGATTGAGCCCAGTGCCTCACACATGCTATGCAAGCGGTCTACCACTGAGCTACAAACCCAGACCCTTTATTTTTTTTTATTTTTAAGACAGGGCCTTGCTAAATTGCTTAGGCTAATCTAGAACTTGTTATGCTCCTTCCCTAGCCTCCAGAGTTGCTGGAATAATGAATTATTGAACTCCCAATCCTCCTGCCTCACATGTACCACTGTGCCCAGTTCTTTGGCTCTTATTCCTGTTTTTAACCAAGTCTTTTCTTTTGGGGGGTGGGGCAGCTGGGGATTGAACCCAGGGTCTTGCATATGTATACTCTACTGCTGAGATGGTGCAGTTCTCAGGTCTATGTGTACAACCCATACATTAATAATATTATTCACATTATCTATGAATACAGTTTTGTCTCTTCAAATATATATCATGATTTTCTTGTCTATTAAAATCTTTCTAAGAACACCAACAAATAATGGTACTAGTAAGCATCCTTGTCTAACTTATTTGAATCAAGATGGCTTTAATTAAAAGGTTAATTTAAAAATAACCTCATACACAAGGCCCTGGGTTCTAGTCCCCAGCACTAAATAAATAAATAAATAAATAAATAAATAAATAAATAAATAAATAAATAAATAAATAAATAAATAAAATTAAATAAAAATAAATCTTCTTTTTAAATAGCCTCCTTCTGTTTTCTAGTTTATTCCAAACTTGCCATCTTCTTGCCTTAGCCTCCTGAGGTGTGTGCCACCATGCCCAGATTTGAAAGATTTTAAAATTAGGTACACCATCCAGAAAGAAAAGTGAACAAACCAGAAATATATTGATTAATGAATAATCACAAATGAATATGCTTTTGTAATCACTACCCAAGTCAAAAAAGAAAACATCATCAGTACCCCAAGTCCCTCTTTTTTTTCCAAATGTTCTCTCTCATTTCTAAATGTAACTATGATCCTGACTTCTAATCATAGATAAATTTTGCTTGTCTTTAAGTTTGAATATAAATGGAATTATACAGAATGTACTCTTCTGTCCTTGGTTTCTTTCTCTTAATATCATGTTTATGAGATTCATCTGTATTGCTTCATGTAGCCATAATCCATTCATTTTTATTGGTGTACAGTGTGCCATTAGATGAATAAATTATATAATTATTTATTAATTTTATGGCTTATAAGCATTAGCATTTTTCTTCATATTGGTCTATAATAAACAATGTTTTTAGGAACAATGTTTACATACTGTTTGGTGCACATTTGGTGTGTAGAAAAGAACACATTTCTATTGAAAATTCACTTAGAAGTTAAATTGCTATTTGTTTTATTTAAATAGACAATGCTAAACTGTTTCCCAGCATAAATGCACCAATTTTAACTCCTAGTGGTAGTATATAAATGTCTCAGTTCTACATCCTTAACACTTGGTATTGTTTCTTTTAAAATTTTAGACATTTGGTTAGCCATATTATAATATTCATTTTTAATTTTCATTTCTCTGATAACTAATGATGTTGAATACCTTTTCACATGTTTTTTGGTCATTTGTATATCATTTTTTGAAAAATGTTTCTTCAGGTCTCTTGCCAGCTTTTCAATTGTGTCATGTTGTTGGTCATTTTCTTATTGATTTAAAGGAGTTCTTTACATATTATGGTTATATGTGTTGTAAATTTCCCCTTTTCACTATCTTGGTGATATCTTTAAATATGAAGTTCTTAATTTTAATGTATTTTTCATTCTTTCCCCATATACATCTACACACATAATATATTTTAATTTTTTTTAGTCATAGATGGACGCAATGCCTTTATTTTATTTACTTATTTTTATGTGGTACTGAGGTTAGAACCCAGTACCTCACACATGGTAGGCAAGTGCTCTACCACTGAGCTACAACTGTAGCCCCTTTTTTTCCCTTTTGTTAAGATCTTTATGTTCTGTTCATAAAATTTCTGCTAACTTGGGGTGAGGAAGATATTGTGCTATTATTTTAAGAAGGCTTTATTATTTTAATTTCAAATTTAAACCTGTATTCTACCAGAAGTTGATTTCTATATGTGGTATTTAGTAGGATCAGGTTTCTTATCTGTACCCCATATGTGTATTCAATTGATCCAACAACAGTTATTGAAAAAAAAAAAGAGCACACTTTCTTCAATGCTCTGACATGCATATACACACAAATCCTACTGGGATTTTTATTATGATTTCACCAAATCTATAAAGACCTCCCCCATTTATGATGGTTTGACTTACAATTCTTTTCAAATTTAACATAGTGTGAAAGTGATGTGAGTACAGTAGACATGGTGTTTTAGATATTGAATTCTGATCTTTTCCTGAGCTAGCAATCTGCATGACAATACAGAAGATCAGCAGTGGCAGTGAATTTCAGCTCCCAGTCAGTCACATAATCATGAAAGTAAATAATTGATACTCTACAGTGTACTGTGTTGCCAAGCTATGATGTCTAGTAAGTTAAATGTGCTTTTGACTTATAATGGTTTTATCAGATGTAACTCCATTGGTAAATTGAGGAGCATCTGCATATTAATTTGGGGAACTGACTTTTCATAATATTTCTAATGTACAAATTTGCCATATGTATTTACTTAGGTCTTCCTAGTAATAATTTGTATTGTTCTTACTGGTTGTACAGCTCTGTAATGTAATGTGTGCAGAGTTCTTGCACATGTTTCATTTGAATTTTTTCTGGGTATGATTGTATAAGTAGTATCATTTAAACATTTCCAGCTTTCCAATTTTTTTGTGATATATAGATATATGATTGCATTTTGTATATTGACCTTATATCCACACAATTATGTTGTTTGCAGATCTTTTAGTCTTATTCCATCCTTTCAATCCTTTCTTTTTATTCCAGTTAAAAGTTACAGTACAATGTTGAAGTGGTAATAATGACATTCCCATGTCCTGATTTCCAAGGGAAATTTTTCAATGTTTCATCTTTAAATATGCTATTTTCTAGTAGGTGTATGTGTGTGCCTATGTGTATATATGTGTGTGTGCATGGGAGATACCATTTATTGAGTTCAATATGATTACATTTTACTTTGATTTTTTCAATCATGGGAATTAAATTTTATCAGTTTTTTTTTCCTGAAACTATTGAGATAATTTTTCTCTTTCATTCTGTTAATGTGGCAGATTATATTAATTTTTAATTATTGAACCTAGAATATACTCATCTTAATTATTATATATATTTTTTGTGGTGCCGAGGATTGAACCCAAGGCCTTGTGCACGCAAGGTAAGCACTCTACCAACTGAACCATATCCTCAGCCCATCTTTTATCATCTTTATTATATAATATTAGATTTCTTTGGGATTTTCATATCAATGATGGGCTTTTAATATCTCTTCTTTGTGATGACTTTGATAAATTTTGGTATTGAGGCTCTACTGTTCTATGATTTAAAAAGTTTCCCTGTTTTCAATTTCTTGGAAGTGTTTATATAATATGGATATTAATTTTTCTCTAAGTATTTGATAATATTGTCTATTGCAGTTTTCATCATGGAAAATTTTGCATACAATTTCTTTAGAGGACAAAGAACTCTTGGGGTTTTTTTCCTCCCTCATGTCTATATTGGTAAAAGATTTTTTAAAGGGAATTTATTTAATCTAAAATTTCAAAATTTAATGTCATAAAGTTGTTTGTCTATTTATAGCTTATCTTTTTTACATCTGTTGTAAGAGCCTCTCTTTCATACCTAATACTGATGTACCTTCACTTTTCCCTATCAGTCTTTCCAGAGGATTTATTAATTTTATAATAAAAAGATACTACTTTTATTGGTCTTTTCAAAGAGCCAATACTTGACTGTTGATTCTATTATATGTTTGTATTTCTTTCTTTTTACTTTCTTTGAATTTGATGTTTCCTCCTGACTACCTCATGCTGCATGGATTCTAAAAGAACCCCTCACCTCTTTAAAAGGTAGAGTTTAATTTCCTACCCATTGATACTGGTGGTGCCTGCTGCATGAACATTTTTTGGACATGGTTGCTTAATTTTTACCTTCTTCTTTAGCTTCTGTATTTAGGGCTATATTTATGTATTTAACTGTTATCTTACAAGATTTGACATGTAATTTTTTATCATTTCAAAGCATTTTCTAATTTTCATTTGTTACTTCTTGACTTGTGAGTTATTTTATAGTGTATATATTAACATGGAGTCTTTAGTTTTATTATCATTGATTTCTAGTAAACTTCCACTGTGATTAGAAACTATATATAGTTTTACTCTTTTTAAATTTGCCAAGATTTTCTTTATGACTCAGCATATGGTCAATTTTTAAAAAGTTTTATATGTGCTTGAAAAGAATGTGTATTTTGCAATTGCAAGGATAGTGATTAACAGATTTGTTATTCACATTTGCACTCTCTGTATTCAGACTGATTTTGTCCACTAGCATATCAGTTTTTTTTTTTTTTTTTTTTTTGTACTGGGAATTGAACTCAGGGGCACTCAACCACTGAGCCACATCCCCAGCCCCATTTTGTATTTTATTTAGAGACAGGTTCTCACTGAGTTGTTTAGTGCCTCATTAACTTGCTGAAGCTGGCTTTGAACTCTAGATCCTCTTTCCTCTCAGCCTCCTGAGCCACTGAGATTACAGGCATGCACCACTGTGCCTGGCCACATATCAGTTTTGATGTGTTTAACATTTCCCATTTTGATTGTGGATTTGTCTTTTTTTTCTTTTAGTTTTAACATTTTGCTCTATGTATTTTGCACCTATGTATATTTTTATGTTATATGCATGCAGATTTAGAATTATTAAATCATATTGATAAAATTTAGCTTATCAATATCTCTAGGATTATTTCGCTGTTAATGCTTATGTTAAACAAACCTCTTGCCATTCAACTTCCTTGATCCCATTTTTAACAATATCTCCTATCCATATGTTCTTTTCGAATCCCTTACCTCTTTAAAAGGTATAGTTTGATTTTCTACCCATTGACACTGGTGGTGCCTGCTGCATGAACAGTCTGTAATGGAAGAGATGCAGTGTGACAGGCTCAGTGAGAAGGGCCAGAGAATTTCTGCCTGATCCTCTTCACCCACTCTTGAAGCCCTGGCATCAAACTGTGAGGAAGTGTAAGTGGTCCATGTTGAAGTCAAGTCAGAACAGAACTGAGAACCTTGTCCCACATTTCTGGGTAATCTCCTACAGGACGATAGCATTGACTTGCCAGTCATATGCAAGACACCTTGAAAGTGGATCCTCAACTTCCAAACTGCACTAGCTCATGCTGCATGGGGCAGAGATAAACCATTCCTGCCAGATGCTACCAAAAATGAAGATTTGTAAGCAGAGATAAATGATTTGCAGGCAGAAATGATTATTTCCAACCAGATGTTTGAAGATGGTTTGTTATTCAGTAATAGATAAACATAAGTGGAATGGAAACTTATGGATGGGTCCCTGGATTGTTTGTGAATTATCTGGTATTAGTTCTCTGATCTGGTTACCATTTCCACTAATCAAGGGAGGGTGCATATTAATTGATCCATTGAATCAAGAGTTGAGACTGAAAGAGAAAAAAAAAAAAAAAGAGTTGAGACTGTATCCAGCCACATTTTGCTTCCCATGACAGTAAATCGAAGAAGGTAATTGTAGTGGCTGAGGTGTCAGATCCTGACTATCAAAAAGAAATTAAATCACGACTATGTCATTAGGCAAGGCATATGTTTGAATGCAGCAGAAGATCCCCTGGAGCATTTCATACCCAATTTTTTGCCCAGTGATAAAGTTAATAGAAAACTACACCTACCCAGCATGGACAGGACTTATAACAACACAGATCCTTCAGGAATGAAGATTTGGGTCACTTCACCACAAAGAATTGAGAACAGCCATGGTGCTTGCTGAGGGCAAAGGGAATATGCAATGGGCAGTGGAAGGAGGAAGCAATATAAACAGTTTTGATTATATGATCAAGTTGCAGAAAAAAGGGTTGAAATTGTTATTTCTTCTTTTGACTGGAATATACTATATATTTGTTATAGTAAAACATTTTCCCTCTCCCTTCCTACTCCCTTCCAATCTAATATAATTTATGCTCATGGTAATTAATCTTATGGGATTTCAGTTACATGATATTATTAGGGGAGTGTGACTCAACTAGGAGTGAATGTCACCCAAAGAAGGACAAAGACTTTGCATCTTCCTTTTGGGAAAGGGGGTAGTTTGTTTTACACTTATGAAAGAAAGTGTTTAATTTTTTTCCCCCAGTCCTGGGACATTGTGAATGCTAGGCAAGGGTTATACCACTGAGCTACATTCTCAGACCTTGGAGAAACCATTTTAATGTTGATTAATTTTACTTTAGAAAAATAAGATGAAAATTGTGGAAAGTGAGAAAAAGGCATGGGACAATGTGAAATCACCCTCATCTGTAAAATGGAAAGGAGGAAACAGATGAGTTTTAAGATCTTGTTCAATTATAAAAACTCTTAAGTATTGGAGCAAATGGCTCAAGTTACATAGAGTGGCTGGCTCTTAGTCCAGGGCCTTTCTAGCGCACATACAAAAGAGCTCACATTTCATCTGACAAGTATTCCATTTAAAAGACTCACCACAAAATTTAAAGAGAGTTAACATGTATAAAACGTAATTCAGGGCTGGGGATGTGGCTCAAGCGGTAGTGCGCTCGCCTGGCATGCGTGCGGCCTGGGTTCGATCCTCAGCACCACATACCAACAAAGATGTTGTGTCCGCCGAGAACTAAAAAATAAATATTAAAAATTCTCTCTCTCTCTCTCTCTCTCTCTCTCTCTCTCCTCTCTCACTCTCTTTAAAAAACAAAACAAAACAAAACAAAAAAAAAAAAACGTAATTCAGAGCCAGCATGGTGGTGCTTTGTGGTTGTAATAATCTGGAGAATGAAGCAGAAGGATTGCTAATGCCCAGTCTGAGTCAAGAAACATGATTTTGTTATTGTCTGTATTTGTTAAAAATGCTTAAAGAAAAATTATATATAGATGCCCACCAAGTCATGGACTTTAGTGGCTTTGAACCATGTAAAATTAACTCAACTGGAACTGTATTTACTAGAATTTATATCCCAGTGTAGTTCATTAGTGTTGAAGACAAGAGAATTTGGGATATGATTTAGAAGGTGGGAGTGCACCAGCAACCAATGCAGGGTACAAGGCACTATGGCGACTTGCAAGGTTGTCATTAATCTGACAATGGCAATGGGGAAGCATTAGGACTTGAAGCCTCAGCAACTTTCTTCAGCTTTTATAATTCATGGGCCAAGTGCATGTGCAAAACTATGGCATCTCTGACATCAGTGAGGAAGAGATGTGGGTTCCAGTGTATTTTCATGAATTCCAATCGTCCTTTTAGGTTTCCATTTCCCCACTTCTGCTCTTATCCAGCACCCTTTCCACACTACTGGTTACATGGACTCCATCTCTGCATCAGATACTCATATCAGCAAAACCAAGCCTTCTCAATCAGCTGCCATGGTTGGATAGAATCTAGTCCCCATAAATAAACCTGATAGTGATTCTGTTTCTGACTGAACCCTAATACACATACAGCTTTTTTATTCTTTTTTTGGGGAGGGGGGTATCAGCGATTGAACTCAGGGGCATTTAACTGCCGCAGTCTTGGCTGGGCACAAGAATCACGAGCCACTCACACCTTGTAGATTCAAACAGCAATTCTTTATTCCCGAACTCATACCGGCCTCTACACACACGTTCTAGGGAAATCCCAGTTCTGCTGCCGCCCAATTCACCTACTCCACGAGGCTTTCTTCCTAATACTTTCTTTCTGAATCTCACGAGAACTCAACAGGAGCTCAGGTAGCAGGAACGCCCTATTTCCAGCAGCAATAATCTTCAACCTCCAACTTCCCTAAAACCCATATTGTCTTAAACCCAGAACGCCTTAAACTTGTCTTAAACCGGGAACGCCCTAAACCCAAGGACCGGGATACTTCCTCAAACCTGATCAGCTCTAAACCCGGATCCGCCCTGGTCCTTGAGCAAGGTCACCTTACATGCAATGTCAACAGCGAAATTCCAAGGCAAGTCCATTTAACATGGGGTACGCTGGCAAGGAAATTTCGATGCGTCATTCCTACTTGGCAATGGCCCTCAGCATTTCACTACTGAACCACACCCCCAGCCCTATTTTGTATTTTATTTAGAGACAGGGTCTCACTGAGTTGCTTAGCGCCTCGCTTTTGCTGACGCTGGCTTTGAACAAGACTTGATCCTCAAGTCTCAGCCTCCTGAGCAGCGTGCATACCAAGCCTGGCCTGACTTGACCTGACTCATGTTTAAAAAAAAAAAAAACGAGCAAAGCTTAGAGGATAAGGTGACTCTGTAAGTTGAAAGCAGGTCAGGATATAGCCACCAAGAAGCAGAGAGACTCTACTTGCCAGGACAAAATTATATACCCCAAAGGCACACCCCCAATGACCTACCTCCTCCAGCCACACCTTACCTGCCTTTAGTTACTGCCCAGTTAATCGCTACCAGGAGATTAATTTGCTGCTTGGGTTAAGGCTCTCATAATCCAATAATGGGACTAAAACAAGACTAAAATCCAGTTAGGCAAACAAGTCCTGTGACTCTATGTCTAGCATCTTGAGTATATCTAGCACCACTATGTTTTTTTCCAAAGGGTTTGTGTAGCTCTGCCCCTATGAATTTGCTGGTGACAGTCCACATGCCTCTCTCTCTCTTAGCTTGTCTCTGCTCAATACCTGTAGCTTTCCTTAGCAGACATTCCACAAACTTAAATCTCAGAGGATATCCATGCATCCTACTGAATAATTACCTGTAATGTGTTTCACAGATATTTCTGCAAGGCCTACCATGTAGGCAGCATTGAATACCAGAGACAGAAGAAACCTTTCCAAGAGGCTGAAAAGATAAAAGGAAAACAAAGACAAAGGAAGCCAAAGGAGAGCTGTGAAAATGGTTAATACTGTTGAATACTGTAAACAGAAAATGACTGAAAAATATGGGACTGATTTGTCAGTTGGTCAGTGGTGGCTCTGCCAAAAACTGTTTAACATACCAAAGACAAATGTCAGATTATCCTTGCTTAAGGGATGAATAGGAGATGAAAAGATTAGTTATGAATGAATGACTTAAAAAAATGGTCTCAGAAGGAAGAGGTTAGGACAAAAGAAGGAAACCACTGGTGAGGGGTTTATTTTAAATAAATAATAATCATAGAAGCAAAGCAGGCTATAAAATCTGAAACAGCACAGATGAAGCTAAGACCCCTTTGATTACTACTCTCAATCCCCATCCTGTTGGAAATATAATATTTATCCTTATGTATTTATATATACCATTGTAGGAAATGTTTTAATTTTTTTACCTAAAAGTTGCCATATTCCATATAATTATCTGTATCCTGCCTTTTTTTAAAATTTAACAACAGATGTTGAAAATATCCACATACATATAGTGCTGTATGAAATTTGGTTATCTCCAAGGCCCTGGGTTAAATCCCCAGCAAACCCTTACCCCTCCAAAAAAAGTATCTTTCTAGGTTAGAAATCGTTAAGTGGTATTGCTGGGTCACAGGGTATAATATTTAAAATTTTTATAGACATTGTCAACTTGTGCTCCCAAGTAGCTTTCAGTACACCTATATGCAAGTGTTTGTTTCTTGGATTTTGATTACAAATGTTTACAGTAGATAGGAATGGATATCTTAAGAATGGACATCTTATGAACAGGATAGAGAACATTGCTTAAGGTTAGGGGATTAAGCTCAGCATAGTTCTGCTTTTTTAAAAAATATTTACTTTTTAGTTATAGATTTATACAATATCTTTATTTTACTTGTTTTTATGTGGTACTGAGGATCAAACCCAGTGCTTCCCATGTGCTAGGCAAGCGCTCTACCTCAGCGCTCCAACCCCAGCCCCTGCTTTCTTTTTTGGATGTATGAATTAGAAGACAAGGTAGAGAGGGTTGTGATATGGGGACTAAAGAATGTGGACAAAGTTTAAAATAGGTTATATGAGGAAAATGAGAAAGCAGGTATTAAGGTTTAGATACGCAGTATTCCCAAAAGTTCATGTGTTAAGACAACACAAGAATTTTCAGAGATGAGATGACTGGGTTGTGAGAACCTGAAGCTAATCAGTAAATTAATCTACCCACAGGGATTAATTGGGTAGAAACTATAGGCAAGTAGGGTGTAGCTGGAGGTCACTGGGGGATGTCTTTGGGATTTACATTTTTGTCCTTGGTGAGTGGCTCCTTTTTTCTGCTTCTTGATTGCCATGTCTTGAACTGTATTCCCTCTCCACCATCTTTCACCATGATGTTCTCCCTTACCTTGAGCTCAGAATAATGGAATCAACCATCTATGGACTGAGACCTGTGAAACCGTGAGTGCCACATAAAACTTTTCTTCCTCTAACATTTGTTCTTATCTTTTGGTCACAGTGATGAAAAAGCTGACTAAAACATTAGGTAACCAGAATAGTGATTCTCAAAACATGTCCTAGGATCACTAACTCCACAAGATGGCTCAAGAAAACAAGTGTTCCATGATCAAAAAATATGATAAATGCTACATATCATGTCCTATCTTTAAAATTACATGTCACTGCATTAAGATTCTGAAAATGATTTGCACATAAAGCTGCTTAACTCAGTTTCTCAAATTTCCCAATGCTAGAATGCTTTTACATATCATACAAATTAATACTCTGCTGAACCAGTCCTTCACCCTGGAAACACTAGTGAAAAATTGAAGAAACAGCCAACAACTGTCCAGCTTGTCTTTACAAAATTAATTTATTTGAAAACATACAAAAAAATTACAAAGAATTTAATGAACACTATGTACCCACTTCTCAGAGTTAAAAGGTCAAGATTAAATTATAACAAGTTTTAATGTTTATTTTTCTTTTGTAGAAGAAATATATATTTATGAACAAAGTTGAGAAATAGAAATCATACTCTGTCATCTTACACTTTACTAAAATTAGTGTTAATATTTTGAGGCAGTTACTTTAATCCTTATTTCTGTTAGTTTACATCATTACAAATAATACGACATATACAATTCTGCATCATGTTAAATATTTATAATGGGGCTGGGGATGTGGCTCAAGCGGTAGCATGCTCGCCTGGCATGCGTGCGGCCTGGGTTCGATTCTCAGCACCACATACAAACAAAGATGTTGTGTCTGCCGAGAACTGAAAAATAAATATTAAAAAAAAATTCTCTTTCTCTTTCCCCCTCTCCTCTTTCTAAAAAAAAAAAAATATTTATAATGTATCATAAACATTTTTATAAGCTTTTATGGCTAGCAATTTTAATAGCTTCACAATATTCTAAGTGTACATTTCACCATTTATTCCACCATTCCCTTAGTTTTTAGAATTTAGGTTACTTGCAACTCTTCCTTTTTGGCTTTTGTAAGTAATACTGCAATGAGAACACTAGAACATAAAGCTTATTATAGTTATTTTCTTAGGATTTGTTTGCCAAATAGAAGAGTAATAGTTCAAACACAATGCCCACTTCATAAAGTCTTTTGAAAAAAATCTGTTTTGGGGAGATAAGGAGAATGCATCAGGAATGCATCAAAGTGTCTGTTAGCCCAGACTCCCCCAGTTTAATTCAGATTCACAACAATATTTATTCATATTAATTCTGTCAGTGCCACATATTTTTTCTAGTTAATGAATATTTACCAATCCTAATCTGTCACTTACTGCTGTTATCTATCCCCACTGGTTATGCAATATACTGCAGTTAGCTAAATGTGCTATGTGCCATGTATTTCATCAACTAGGCAGTAGATATAATTTTTACATGAAAGTAAGCTAAAGAAAGAATCTAAAGGAGGTGGGTAAAGACTATTTTTTAATGTATCAATTTATCAATAAGCTTTAGTTGTTCAAGGATCTTCAAAGCCAGTTTTTTTATGACTAATCAGAGTACTGAAACTATCTTAGTATCTTAGTCTACTTTTCTCTAACTTGTACTGGAATTTAATAGAAAACTTTTTCAAATGTGGTACTAAGGGATGATTTAACTTTTATCTTTGACTTTTCCCTCAAGAATTACCAGAAATTCTTGAGGTTATATCTTACACATTTTGTATATCAGAACTTAGCACATAACTTGCCTGGTACATACTACACAGCAGACTCTCAATTAAGGTTTATTTGTATATTTAAACTGCCATGAATTTATTGAGTGTCTGTTTTTCACTTTAAATACCACTTGCCTTATCAAGGAATCAGAAGACATATATGTTCATTTACCATTGTATTACTCTGTTCAGATAAAAATTGAGGATGTCTTTTTTTTCTTGCCATATGGGGTTCTTATGGGGGTCAAAATTTTTTTTCTTAAAGGGAATTCTGAATATCATTACTTAATAACTTGATTTCCCTCAAGAAAAACTCCATTTCTTTAATAGGACCATACAAAGGCTTCTGTGGATTAATCTCTATTAATAGTCTTACACTTATTAATATTAATCCTTATTATAAGGATCTTACACTTTTTTCCTCCTCAAGGGCTTCTGCAAAAGCTGTTTCCTTTGTCCAGAATGCTCTTCTCCTATATACTGACTACTACTAGCAGCAATCACACCAATAAATAGCCAATAGCTACAACCTACTGAATTTTACCAAGTATGGGACATTCTATATATTTTGTTTCTACATTATGAAGTAGGTACTTACCCCAGCTGTACAGTTAAGGTACAGAGAAGCAATTTAAATAGAGTAGCACAGGTACAGAATATAGACACTGAATTTCAAACCCAGATCTGGCTGAATTCAAAATTGTTCTCAATCCTTGCTATATCAGCTTTCTCCAGAAGTCTAACATTTTTAATATGCTCTAATAACCATTGTGATATGGTTAGCCCATAAGACAGTTAAGACATTGGTTTACAATCATGGGTGTACTTCATGCCTCCTCAACTAGAGGATAACCAGCCATTTGAACTCATGTAAGACTGCACCTTGTTCACTTTTACTTCCACAGCTCCTAGTACAGTTCCTGGTATATGTAATGGGTATCAATAAATATCTGCTGAATATCTAAATACGTGTAAATTATTTTAAACAGAAAGGCATAACTTAACGTTATTAGTATTCTTTTTTCAAATTTAGCTAAGTAACGTCACCAGGCTTACCAGTTTGTGATCTACAGAATCCACTTTTCCCCCTTTTTGCAGTGTTGTTTTTGCTTATATCCATTCTTCTGTGACTTTCTGTTTGTTTCCTTAAATACTATCCCCCTTAAAAACTATCCCCCTTAAAGTGATCTGCCTTTGAAAATCTTTACGGAAACAAAACTGTTAAAAATTAATTTTCCCTTCATTATAATTCCTAACACCCCCACCCCTCTAAAAAACACAGTAAACAGAGATCGAAGAGGGCAAAACTATCTTTTAAAAATGAATTTCAAATCACCAAGACTAGGCTGATTGGAGAAAAGCAATTTAGTACATTAGTAAATGAAGTCTTCCTGTGCTATGTAGGCAGTGTTGTCCCAGGTGGCATCTTATTTTTCATAAAAAATTTTCTGAGGGCCTTGAGAAATATAAATACAGAGAAAAAACAGGTGCCGCACTGAGCAGGGGGTTTGATCGACATCAACCTTTTTTGGCTTAGTTTTTTGAAAAAGAGCCCAGAAGCTAAGGTAATCTCATCACCTTCGCGAGGGAGAAAAAAGGTGGGGGGTTGTGAAAAAAGGGAAGAGGAAGAGGAAACGTGGCAAACAGAATAAAATATTGGTGAGAACGCGCCAAGGCTGGGGCCCCATGCCTGAGTGCAGCCTCCCCAAACGGCAGGTTACATTCTGTCAAATTTATCTTTTCAATTAAAAAACGACACCTGGCTATATTAGTAGGAGATATACGGAAAAGGAAGTTATCGGTCTCGTGAGAACTTGAGCACCCAAGAGGCATCCAGGAACGCCACCGAGGACCGCGCGTCCAACTGCCGCCAGCTCGCGGATGCCCCGGGGGGCCCGGCGCCGGGCCAGGCTTCCCCTCGCGCTCCCGCTACCCACAAGCCACCGCGCCTCGGCGCGCACGCGCAGGAGCGACGGCCGTCTCAGGAAGAGGAAAATGGAATAAACAACTCGGAGGAACCTGAGTGCGAGAAAGCCAGCCCAGGCAGAATTTAAAAATAAACCGGCCCCTCCGCCCGCCTCAGCTGCTCGCCACCGCGGCACCCTCTTTCCCAGCCCGCGCTCTCGAGGTCCCTGTCTGGGTCCGCGCGCCCACCCCGTCGTCCCGCGCGGCCCCTTTAAGAAAAGAGAACGAGCGAGTGAGTGAGAGAGAATCCCAACTCTCCCCCTCCCTTCCCCTCCTTCCTACCCCCTCCTCCCTCCCTCTCCCCTCCCCCCTCTCCCCGGGCGGCTCCGGCTCCCGCAGCGGGACAGACCCACCCGCCCAGGCTTTTATCTGGCACCGGCAGCGTCTTCCTTCCCTCCCCCGTCTATGGTGGCGGCAGCGGCGGCGGAAGACGAGGCTGCGGCGTTGCCATGAACAGTGGCGGCGGCCTCCCGCCCCCCTCGGCCGCCGCCTCCCCTTCCTCCTCCTCGCTGGCGGCGGCAGTGGCGGTGGTGGCCCCGCCGGGGGTCGGGGGTGTCCCCGGCGGGGCGGCGGCGGGAGTGAAGCTGAAGTACTGCCGCTACTACGCCAAGGATAAGACTTGCTTCTACGGGGAGGAGTGTCAGTTCCTGCATGAGGACCCGGCCGCCGGGGCTGCCCCGAGCCTCGGCCTCCATAGCAACAGCGTCCCCCTGGCTCTGGCGGGCGCGCCGGTGGCCGGCTTTCCGCCGGGAGCCGTCCCGGGCGGGGGAGCCGGCCCGCCCCCGGGGCCCAAGAAGCCGGATCTCGGGGGCCCGGGGACCGGAGCTACGGCTGGCGGAGGAGGCAGCGGCGGGGGACTTGATGGAGCGCGGCTGGCAAGTGAGTATATCCGGGCGGGAGGGCCACCTGCACCTCCGGGCGGCGGCGCCGGGAAGGCCTAGGGCCGGAGGAGGCCCTGCTGCCGAGGGGAACCGAGCCCGGCCTGCGGTTCCCCCCCTCACCTCTCGGGGCGTCTGCGAGGCCTAGGCCAGGCCTGAGCCCTCATTCCTCCTTCCTGCTTCCCCTCCCCACTGCCTACGGCGAGCCCGGGAGCGAGGGGAGGCAAGGTTCCTGGGAACGTGGGTGGGTGGACTGGGGTGATGTGAGTGGGGGCGGGGATGAAGGGGGATGGGCTGTGGCGTGCGAGTGTGAGAAAGGGGGTGTCGTTTCCGGGGGGTGTGGAAAGGGGCTGGGTTTGCAAGCACATGTGTTTTGCTTGCCAGTGCAGAGTGCTGTCTGCCGGGTTGTCGAGGTTCCCTAGTGTGTGTGTGTGTGTGTGTGTGTGTGTGTGTATGTACCGGGTAGTGGGGAGAGGCTGGTTTAAGGCTTGCTTAAATGGGTCGAAAGGACAGAAAAAGTTTGTAGAAAGCTTGCGGGAGAAAGGTTTTCCAGGCAAGAAATGCTTTCTAGGGATGAAGAGGGAGCGAACAGTAGCCTTTGTCGGGAGTTTAGGAATTTCACGAGACCCGTATTTCAGTAGTTTTCCTGAAAGCTATAAGTTAACTGGGCGTTAGTAAGGATCCTGTTTTCCACCACTTTGCATCAAGCAAACTCACGTCCTTGTGCCTTGAGAGACCTCTTTGCACAGCTTTTGCATGTGTGCCATTGCTTGGGTGAAAGAGAAGAGAGGTGCTAATTTTTCCTTTTTTATTTCTTTGTATATTGAGCATTTCTAAGCCAAACGGGAGATCTATATTCTTGGATTCTGAACAGCATTTAGATCTTGAAATAACTTGATGGCAGTTTAACTTGGGCAGCAGAAAAAAATTTGTCTTTTTTTTTTAAAAAAAAACTTTTAAATTAATTTGATATGATATATTCTGTGAGGATTATTTAATAAGCATCTTTCAAGAGATTTGTATTTTAAAGATCATGTCTCTTCATATGATGGATTTGACTTTAATGAAGGTGTGTTTGGTGAGATTGATAGGCTAAAAAGTTTGTAACTTCAGATATCTTATGAAATGGCTACTTTATTGCTGGAATTTTAATCACTTTTGAGCAGCAACTTTGCATTTTCAAGGTAAAATTTTCCTGGACGACTGAGTTGTGGTTGAGATTATGAGAAATGTTTGATAAGCATTGAAACTGAACAGTATCTACCCACAGAAAGATGCACTTTAAAAAAATGCTGGTGATATTTCTGGGGTTTTCTTATTACCACATAAATATAGAGTTGAGACATAAAAGATCAGATAGGATATAAACAGATGAAGATAGGAGCTGAAGGTATATTCGGTGACCATTTTGTATCTTAGAAAAGGAAGTTAATTGAGTTAATATAGGGTCTTGAGGATAGACAGTTAATGGGAAAAAGGCATTTTAAAATTAATACTTAGTCATTTAACAGTTATCTGATTAAATACCTGGTTTATATATTTGGATTCTGTGGCATTTAACTTGATTGGTTGATGCTCCTCTTTTCTGTGTTAGGTTTCTTGGTATCTCAGTAATACCTAGGTTGTAACTTCTGGATGAGATAAAATTGCTTCTTATCAGTGAGTGGCAAGTAAAGTTAGTGGCCATTTTGAATTTTTCACTTGTTCACTTTATAGTGTACTTGCTACCATTTAGGCAATTAACATAGACAACACATTCTAACAAGCAGTGCTATTAGGAGAGTAAAATTCTCTTAGTTGCTGATCTGATCTTATAGCACCACTAAGACAAGTCGATATTTTCAGTATTTCTTCAGCTGAGTGGTCATAGCAGATCTGCTCTAGTAAGCTGGATGTGCTTGCAGAAATGTTTTGTTTGGTCTCCTGGCTCTCTTGTATGTTCAGGTATGTGTGTTTTGGCTTTGAAGTACCTGTATAAAATAGTGTCTTGGGCCATTTTGTGTTGCCGTAAGAGACTATCATAGAATGGGTAATTTATAAAGAAAAGAAACTTATTTTTCACTGTTCTGGAGTCCAATATGAAGATGCTGGCATCTGGTGAAGGCCATCAGGCTGCATAATTTTATGGCAAAAAGGGCAAGAGCGTGCGGAAACTTGCTTTTGAAACAGTTCCATTCCTGATAACTAATCCAGTTCCTCAGTAACAACATTAATTCATTTATGAGACCAGAGCGCTTGTGACCTAACCATGTCTTATTGGAGCCCACCTTCCAACACATGAATTTTTAAGTGACACATTCAAACCATAGAATTCTGCCCCTGATCTCCTACAGGTTCACATCCTTCCACTGCACAGTGCATTCATTTCATGTCAATAGTCCCCAGCGTCTTAACTCATTCTAGCATCAATTTAAAAGTTCCAAGTCTGGAGTCTTATCTAAATCAGATATAGGTGACACTCAGTGCATGAATTCTGAGGTGAATTCTTCTCCAGCCCTAAACCTGTGAAATTAACAAATTATGTACTTAGAAAACAGTGGTAGGACAACATAGGATAGACACTCTCATTTCAAAAGGGAGAAATAGGCAAGAAGAAAGTGGTATCTGGTTGCAAGTAAGTCCATAACCTAACAAGGAAAACAACATTAAATCTTTTTCTTTTTGGTACCAAGGATTGAATCCAGGGGTGCTTAATCCTCATTCCTTTTTATATTTCATTTTGAGATAAGGTCTTGCTAAGTTACTTAGGGTCTCGCCAAATTGATGAGGCTGGCTTTGAACTTGTCATCTTTTGCTTCAGCCTCCTGAGCTGTTGAGATTATGGGTGTGTACTGCCACTCCCGACAACATTAAGTCTTAAAACTGGAGAATAATCTCCTTTGACTCCATCTTGGAATGGGGATTGAGCTTTCAAGAAGTCCCACCCCCATGGCTTTGCTGGACTCAGTCGTTCTAGTAGTTTTCCTCAGTTGGAGTCTCTTGCCTGCCAGTTTCTCAGTTGCATGCTGGTGGCCTTATGGTTTTGTGATGTTGGGGCTGCTTTACTAGGTGTTGTCCTAGTGGTGGTTGCTGATGGCTCTGACTCCACCACAAGACTCTGTCAGGACCCCCAGGCTGTTAGGAACATCCTTTCTAGGGGAGACCACCATGTCTCCACTCCTCTTGCACTCTGTGTCCTTATATACACATAGTACTACATAGATACCACCAAGGTTTACAGCCTATACATTCTGGAGAGATGAGCTGCACCTGGGCTTGCTTGACCAGCAGCTACTGGGAGCTGGGAGTAGAGTCTTGAGGTGACTCAGGTTAGCAAGCCTATGGAGGGTGCTGCACTGGCCAGGTTCCCCAAACCATTCTGCTTTAGAGCTCGGGGCCTTTGATGAGAGAGGAAGCTTCAGAGATCTTTGAAATGCTTTTGGGATCTGTTGTAGTTTTCTCACTCCTCTGACTAAAAGATTTGACCAGACAATTGTAAAGGAGGAAAAGTTTATTTCAGGGCATACAGTTTCAGACATCTTGGTCCATACGCAGCCAGCTCCTCGTAGCTGGAGGTGAGATAGAACATCTTGGCGAAAGGAAGCAGCTCACATCATGATCAGGAAGCAGAGAGAGACTCTACTCTCAGATGCAAATAAATACCACAAAGGCATGTTCCTAGGGACCCACGTCCTTTAACCATACCCTACCTGCCCTCAGTTACCACCCATGAGGAGATTAATTCACTGATTGGGTTAAGACTCATAACCCTAAAATTTCTCCTCTAAACCATCTTGCATTGTCTCACACATGGTTTTTGGGGGACACTTAATATCTAAACCATAATAGGGTCATTCTGTCGTCATCTTTGTAACCCCTTCTCTTTCTATCTGTACTAATCTTTGCAAAGGGTAGCTTGGCCACGTTCTTGGTTTGTATTCCTTAAACGTCTCTTTTGATTCTTTAACTTGATTAGGCTATGAATTTTCTAAATCTTGTTCTGTTTCTCTTTTAATTATAATTCTATCTTTATGTAATTTCTTTTCTCTTGTATTTTACTGTGTATAGTTAAAAGTAGTCATGTAGCTATTTCAATATTTTGTTGATATCCTAGTTCATTGTTCTAAAACTGCTTCCATAAAGCTCTCAGGCACGGACACAGTTCAGCCAAATTCTTTGTGAATTTGGAGGGCCTCAATTTGTAACTGAAGGCCTTAGTCCAGTTTTCAATACTATGTTCTTCATTTCTAGCCCAGATCTCATCAGATTTGCCTTTGCTATCTATATTCCATGAGCATTCTTAGCATAACTTCTTAAATAACTTTTAAGAAGTCTCAGACTTTTCCTACAGCTAATTTCTTTTGAGCCCTCACCAAAATTGGCCTTAACGTTCTGTTCACAGTAGTACAGGCTATTTCCAGCATTCATTTCAAATCTATTCCAGCCTCTCTCTACCCATTATCCAGTTCCAGAGCTGCTTCCACATTTTCAGGTAGTTGTTATAGCAACAGCTCCACTTTCCTTGCCAGTTTTCTTAGTATGTTTTGTGTTACTATAACCGAATACCACAGACTCAAGTAATTTATAAAGACAATTTATTTTTCACTATTCTTGAGGCTGGGATGCCCAGGTACCAGCATTGATGAAGTCCTTGTGTGTGTCATCCCATGGCAGAAAGTGGAAGGGCAAGAGAGAAAGCTGACTGAACTCATTGTTGTAACAAATCCACTCTTGAAATAACCAGCCCACTCCCAAGATGAGGATATTAATCTGTTTATGAGGGAACAGCCCACTTGACCTAATCACCTCTTACTAGGCTCTACTTTCCAATACTGTTACATTGCAGAATAAGTTTCCAATATGTGAACTTTAGGGGTCATAATAAAACCAGAGCACACACCTAGATAAATTCTTAGGATTTTCATAAGACAACATGTACCATATATGTAGCAATGAGATCAAGAAATGGAACTTAATCAATATCCCTCAAAGTTCTGTTCTTTGTCCTCTCACTACCCTTTCCCAAAGGTAACTACTATACCGATTTTTAGCATTACAGACTAATTTTGTACTTTTTGAACTTTCTGTCAGTGGAATAATATAGTATGTAGTCATAAGTGAGCTGCTTTCAACAAATGCTTGTGAGATACGTTCATGTTGTTTTGTAGGAACAACCTCTTTAATCTCCTTTCTGAATAGAGTTACATTGTATGAATGAATGTACCACATTTTATTTTCTTATTTTATTGTTGGTGGGCATTTAGATTGTTTACAGTTTTTGTCTATTAGGAATTTTCTTACATGAATTTTGGTGAGCAAGTCTACACATTTCTTTGGATTACTTATTAGTGGAATATTTCTGGGCCTTAATAGGATTCATGTGCCTAATAGGGTTCAGCACTATTAAATGATGTCAAGTAACTTTTCTCAAATGATTATACCACATTTACACTCATTCTAGAAGTTGATGATTTTCACTTGCTTCCCTTTCTCCCTCAAAATTGGCATTCTCTGTCTTATAATTGTAACCATTGTGATGGCTAAAATTTGTAAAATTGTGTTTTTAATTTCCTTGTATGTTGATTTTTAACTGGGTTAATTGATAACAACTTTAATAGAGAAATACAGATTTCTGGTTTACCAAAAGGTCAACTATTATTTGTATTGGAATTAGGAATGTTAGTTGGATAAGACTCTTCACTCTACTCAAACTGGGTAACTTGTTAATATCTAGGCTTTTAAGTTTTTGAAGATTGCCTTAGTACTTCACATTTGCAGAATTGTTTTGTTAGTATTTCACATAGATTTAAACTAAATTTCTGGAAGTGAGAAAATTTTATTATTAACTGTGCAAGCATTGGAAAATGGAACCACAAAGACTTTTTCATAGTACACTTCGTTGCAATCATGTTTCAGCCTTGTAAGAGAACTATACTTTTGTACTTTTTGAACTTTCTGTCTTTATTTGTTACTTACTTTTTATGTATGTGGTATATTACATTTTCTAACTCTAGCTTTTCTGTTGACCTGGCAATATTCTGGCATTCAGGATTGTTGTTTATGAAATAATAGTTGATTTAAAAAATTAAGGCATTTACTTTAATTTTTGACATTTCATATTCTGTTGTACTTGAGAATTTTCTGAGGCTGAAATATGAATTGTGTTCAACTGACTTGTTCTTTCGTTTTGTTGTTGTTTTGCTTTCTTTTGAGATAGGGTTTTGCTCTATTGCCCAGGCTGGTCTCAAACTTACTACCCTCCAGCTTTAGCCTCTTGTGAGGCTGGAGTTATAGGTGTGCAAAATTTTGCCTGGCTAGAATTGTTGATTCTTGACATTTTATTGATGAAATTTTAATATTTTCAACTTGCTAGATTTTCACAATAACTTTAATATTAAAGTTTTTAGTAGCCAAAATATCTGTTATGTCAGTGCTTATGTTTTGGAAACATTATTTGAAAACCAGTAAATTAATTTTACCAAAATATGGTTCTTTTACAGCTCTAATTTGGTTAGTAGTGAAAGCTTTGGAAAAAGACATATCTCAGATGGAATACTCTAAAGTTTCAGATTTCTCATTTTAAAAATGGAGATTGGACTGACTTCTAAAAGGGAACTCACATCCCCCACGTCGTCCCCCAAGTCATGGATCCCCCTCATGTTTGATGCCCTCTCAGCTCTGAAGTAGCCAGAATGAGCTGTTGCCCCTTCTCCTTATAGCAATAAGGAGTTCCTAAAATTGGAGGGGGGAATGAAGCCAGAAATAGACAGTGTAGATAGGTAAAGCGAGTCAGGTTGGATCTAGGAGGCCAATTTTGAGTGAGTCTGGGAAGTTGAAGTCTGTCCCCTGAGGGTTATGTTTACTCTACCAAGATGTAAAGCCTGCCCAAATAGACTCTCAACTGAGGGAACCACGATTAGTTCCCAAGTTTCCAGACAAAGGGGGGAATGAAAAACCAGCCTTAGAGCAAAGCCTGTCCAAGGAAGGGGGCGTGATCCTTGTCCTTGGAAAGACCCACAGAGCAGTCCTAGGCACATACCCACCCTGCTGAGTTGTTTATCTACAAATAACAGGAGAGATCTGGGGAGCCAGGTGTCCCTGACTCAGTCAGGCTAGGTGAGGACCCATAGCAACTCCCTAGCAACCACCAATCAGCATGAGACAGGGAAAATACCTGGGATGCCAGAAGACCTTCCCAGTAGTTTATGGTGGTTGATAACATGTTGGGAAACCATGTAGTTCAGCACGTACTCCCCTCGTGGCTTAAACCAATCAGTTCAAACGAATCCCCCCCTTTTAACAACCATTACCCTTACCCAACTTGTTCCTGCCAGTGAATGTGCTAATCAATGTTAAGAATTGTTGTTTGATTTTCCCGTGGTGTGTGATGATTTCCTAAGAGATGCTATGATGTATGTGAAGTCCCTGCCTTCCCCAAAGAGTGTATAAAACTGCTGCAAACCCTGGGCTTGGGGCTTCTCAGCGTCACCAGTTGCTGTGTGCGTGGAGGACCAAACTAGCTCTCAATAAATACCTCTTTGCTGCTTAAAAAAAAATGGAGATTGGGGCTGCAGGTGTAGCCCAGTTGTAGGATGCGTTTTTAGCATGTATGAGGCCCTTGGGTTCAATTCCCAGAATCCCTCACCCCCAAGTGGAAATAATAATTGTACCTACTTCAGAGTTGCTGTGAGATTTCATGAGATGCCATTAGGCATTGCCTGGTACATAGTGAGTCTCAGTCCAAGTTGCTGCTGTTATTGAATATTGTTAATAATAAATCTGTGTTTAACCTCTGTATTTCCTTTCTTTCTCAAACTTTTGAGAGCAAATGTTAAAGAACAGTAAAATAAGATATAGGTTATTAAGTTGTGGTTGTCTATACAAGTGGAAGAGAGCAGTGCCATGCAAAACTTGAAGTCCATATTATACTAACTTTGAAACAACGTGTGGCAAAACTGGTTTTAAGCCAGGACTAACCTTTTCATTCCACACATCTGTATCAACTTGTGAGAAGTTAAGTATTGAGAATTTTCCATTAGCATAGTTGGTCTAGGTGTAAACAGTTTTATTTTATAATACACAAAGTATATAACGAAGATTTTATAATACCATCTATTTCACTTATTAATGTGCTTATAGAGTGATAAATTCTAATCTAGGTGAAAGGAAGAGAACAGTGAACAAAACGAATTCTGCCCTAATTGATCTTGTGGGGAACATACATGTATAAGATAATAATAGGTCTTAATAAGTTTTATGAGGAAAACTCAAGGAGGGGATATAACATAAGTCCAGGTGAAGTCCAGGTAATGTATTTCTCTTCATGAAAGTACATTTGAAGTGACTCTTTTATAAGATAAATGATTGCCAAAAGCAAACCAAAACACCTTTTTTTTTTTTTTTTTTTTTTTTTGCTGGGCGGGGCAGGGAAGAGGAGGTTATCAGGAATTGAACTCAGGAGCATTTGACCACTGTGCCACATCCTCAGCTCTATTTTGTATTTTATTTAGAGACAGGGTCTCACTGAGTTGCTTAGCGCCTTGCTGTTGCTGAGGCTGGCTTTGAACTTGATACTCTTGCCTCATCAGCCTTCCGAGCTGCTGGGATTACAGGCATGTGCTACCACCTAGCCAGGCCCAAAATATCTTTCTTAGTTCGTAGGATGGAAGTCCCTGTTCAAGGTGCTGGGAAATTGAGTTCTTGGTGAGGGCTCTCTTGGCTTGCAGAGCTACATCTTATCTTTACGTGGCCTTTCATGTTGCACTCACTGAGCAGGGTGCTTATGTGTTTCCTCTTTCCTCTTCTGATAAGGGCACCAGGCTTCTTGGATTAGGTTCCCACCCTTATGACTTCATTTAACTTTTATTATCTCCTGAAGATCTTATCTCCAAATACAGTCACATTGGTGGTTAGGGATTCATGTAGGAATTTTGGGGAAACAGAATTCAGTCTGGACACACATGAGTTTTGTAGCATTTCTCACATATGTTTTTCCATGTTAGCATACTTTATATTCTGTTTGTAGTTTAATGATCCACATTAGAATATGATAAAATATTTGATGAGCTGTTACTTTATATTTGTTGACAAATTAATACATCTAGTATTTGTGTATCCTTTTAGCATATAGGAATTAGTATTGGACTGAGGGTTTTGGGATTTTATTTTAGTGCTTTGTCTTATACAATAACTTTGTGGCCTTGGACTACTCATTTGGTCTATGTGGAAATACATTTCTTTATCTGTAAAAAAGGAGAATGGAATATGGAATACATGATATTCAAAATCCCTTTGGCTCTAAATGGTTTCTGTGTTTTTAAGATGTTTATGTTCTAGAATACAAATTATTTCATATTTAATCTTTGAAATTATTCCCTTCTTCCTCTTTACAACTTTTGGAAATACTGACCACTCAGCAGATTAATATCAGTATGTAGATAAGGGCATATTAATCTCTAGTTTTGACTGAGTTAATTAGCAGGTAGATAATAGTCCTCTTCATTAAAAAAATAAAACAAACTCCTTTTTTTGACGTCTCTTTTGGTATATTACCTTTTCTTTAAAAAATATCGTCCCTAGTTTTTTTTTTTTTAAACAATTTTTTAGTTGTTGATGGACCTTTATTTTATTTATTCATTTATATATGGTGCTGAGAATCGAACCCAGTGCCTCACACGTGCTAGGGAAGCGTCTACCTTTGAGCCACAACCTTACCCCTTGTCCCTAGTTTTTTAAAGCTAGCTTTTAATCATATTTTTAAGATGAAAAAGTTCAGCTTTAGAAAAGTGTGAACAGTGTCTTATTTTTTAAATTAAAATTGTAATACATAAGTTAAGAATTTAAATAGCATAGAAGAATACAGAGGGGAAAATAGTCTCCTTTCCTCCCAAGTTTCCTGGTTCCTTTCTTTAAAAGCAGTTACTCTTTTTAGTTTAATTCCTATCCTTTTAAAAAATATTCACTTTCTGTTGTTGTTGTTGGTGGAATTGTACAGAGAATTGAACTCAGGGGTGTGTTGTGCCACTGAGTTGTATTCCTAGCCTTCCTTTTATTTTTTTAAATTTTATTTTGAGTTAGGATCTCCGTAAATTGCCTAGGCTGTCTTTAAACTTATAATCCTCCTGCATTAGCCTCCCCAGTAATTAGGCTTATACTTGTGTCCAACTCAAGAATGTAGTCTAGTAGTTGCTGGGGAATTTTGTTTATGTATGTAATATTATTTGTCTTTCATTATTCATCTACATTCTTGATACCTTCAAGCACAAATAGAGCTGGATAAAATTGGAAAGGACTTCATGTATCATTTGGTTTAACTTTCTTATTTGGCTCACCTGTTCATAAACCTGTCTTAATATTGCTGTTCTTGAATCTGCTTGCAATACTTGAGGAAATGGGGGGGGGGCGGGGGGAGGAGGACAAAAATGGAATGGAGACTTTATTTTTATTTTTTAATGCTATGGATTGAACCAGGGCATTGTGCATGCAGAGCATGTGTTCTATCACTGAAATGCATCCCTAGCCTAGAGCCTTTTGAATTGCATAAGTGATCTTTCATAAAGTTTTTAGACTCTAGCAGTATATCAGCCATCTCTGAAGAAGAGTATTCTTGACAAAGATGGGACAGGGTATCTTCTCCCAGGTCCCAAAGCTTGGAAAAATTAGCAAGGCAGCTTTTAAAGAAAAATTTAAGTAAGGTGCTCATTTATATATCATAAAAATATTTCATATATATAGATAATGTCTTTAAAAAAACAAATGGGGAGTCATTCGTTCATTTATTTTATTTTTGCGATAATTGGGAATTGAACTCATCAAACTGCATCCCCACCCTTTTTTATTTTTAAAAATTTTGAGACAGGGTCTTTTTTTTTTTTTTTAAGAGTGAGAGAGGGGAGAGAGAGAGAGAGAATTTTTAATATTTATTTTTTAGTTCTCTTTGTTGATATGTGGTGCTGAGGATCGAACCCGGGCCGCACGCATGCC
Source organism: Spermophilus citellus (assembly GCF_964194105.1). Lineage (NCBI taxonomy): Eukaryota > Metazoa > Chordata > Mammalia > Rodentia > Sciuridae > Spermophilus > Spermophilus citellus. The sequence goes on from NC_138182.1 coordinate 24,951,769, forward strand.
AGGCGAGCGCGCTACCGCTTGAGCCACATCCCCAGCCCTTGAGACAGGGTCTTGATAAGTTGTCCAGACTGGCATCTAACTTGTGATCTTCCTGCTTCAGGAGATTGTAGGAGTGTGCCACCATGCCCATCTTCATTCACTTAATTAATAAACATTTATTGGTGTGTATGTTAGTTACTATTTAGGTATTAGGCAAAATAAAATAGATTAAAGCATCTTTCCTTCGCAGACATTACATTTAGTGAGTATGGCAGACACTATAAACATAACTCCATTAATTTTATAGTATGTTGGAAGATGATGTCCTGTGAAAAAGGAAATAGGATAGAGTAAGAGGCAATGAGGATGTAGAAGTAAGGTTGAGTTGGTACATTAATAAATAATGAGATCAGGATGAGCTTCATTGATGGAACTATTTGAATATAAACTGGAAGGAAGAGAGCTAAGCTAGTTAAGAGGAAAAAGATTATCTTAGGCAGAGGGAATAGCTGGAGCAATGATATTAGAGATGGGGAATACCTGGCGCATTTAGAAGGTTAGAGACAATTTGATGTGGAGTGAAGAAGGGGGAAGAGTTAAGACTTCTGCTTTTATTTTCAGTCAAAGGAAGTGATCTGATCTGACTTAGGTTTTTTTAATCTGTTTTTTTTGGTATCAGGGATTGAGCCCAGGGGCACTTAACCATCAAGTCACATCCCCAGCTCCTCCACCCTGCCCCTTGTAATATTTATTTTATTTAGAGACAGGTTCTCACTAAGTTGCTTAGGGCCTCGCTCTGTTGCTGAGGCTGGCTTAGAACTTGGAATCCCTCTGTCTCAGCCTCCTCAGCTGCTGAGATTATTGGTATGTGCCTCTGCACCCAGCCTTACTTAGATTTTAAAAGGGTTTTTTGGTGAGAGAGGGCAGGAGAGAATTTAGAAAATTGTTTGCAGTAGTCTAGCTTAGCAGGAGATAGCAGTGTAAGTACTAAAACTAGTCAGATTCTGGATACTTTCACAGATAGAACCAATCAATGTAACTTCATGTTGGATATAGATCATCAGAAGAGTTGATTGGGTTTCAAGGAAGTGGAAGGATGGATAGAGTTAGCATCACCTGAGATGGGAAAAGCTACAGAAAGAGCAGACATGGGAGAGAAGATCAGGAGTGTAGTTTTGAACAGGTTACTTTTTTCTTTTTTTTTTCTTTTGGTACTGGGAATTGAACCTAGGGTGTTTTACTGCTGAGCTATATCCCTGGCTCTTTTTATTTGTTTTTATTTTTGATACAGAATCTTAGAGCCTTGCTAATAGTGAGGTTGGTCTAAAACTTGCAGTGTTGTTGACCTTAGCCTCCCAAGTCACTGGAATTAAAGGGGTGTGTCACTGTGCCCAGCTTGAACAGGTAACTTTTGAGATATATATATATTAGACATTCAAATGGAGATTTTGAGGCATTTGGAGTTCTTGAGGAATTTAGCAAATAAAAGATAGAAACTCAAGTCAGTGTTTGCATGGTGTTTTAGTCAGCTTTTTTTTTTGCTGCTGTGACCAAAAGACCTGACAAGAACAATTAAGAAGGAAAAGTTTATTTTGGGGCTCAGGGTTTCAGGAGTCACAGTCCTCCATTCCTCTGGGCTGGAGGTAAGGCACTTCATGGTGGAAGGGTGTGGTAGAGGAAAGCAGGCCAGGACAGGACATGACATGATCAAGAAGCAGAGAGAGCTGGGGTTGTGGCTTAGCGGTAGAGCGCCTGCCTCGCATGTGTGAGACCCTGGGTTCAATCCTCAGCACCACATAAAAATAAATAAACAAAATAAAGATATTGTGCCCATGTATAACTAAAAAAAAAAAAAAGAAGAAGAAGAAGAAGCAGAGAGAGAGAGAGCTCCACTCAACAAGGACAAAAATAAGTCTTAAAGGGACACCCCCAGGTCCCACCTCCTTTTGCTATACCCTACCTGCCTACAGTTACCACTCAGTTGATCCCTATCAGGGACTTAGTGCACTGATTAGGTTAGATCTCTTATAACCCTAACATTTCATTTCTAAGCTTTCTTGCATTGTCTCATAAATGAGCCTCATATCTGAACCAATAACACATAGCATTTAAAGCCATTGAACTGGGTGAGGTTATAAAAAAATATGATCTATTAAAACTTTGGAAATACAAATGTTTATTGATCAACCAGTAAGCCCCTTTTTTTCCTCCCTCGTTGAAGAAAGACTAGGTAAATAACATTTGGGTTCTTCTTGTATGCCAGGCATAAAATATGTAACTATTCCTATCATTTAATACTTATAACTATTACTGTCACTTAAAGGCTAAGTAATTTCTCAAAGTCATATTGGTATTGAGGATTTAAATTGTTTTACTTCAAAGTCTATGCTCTTTCTAATGTATTGAGAATAGAAGGTAAACATTCCTTGTTCTAATACAGCATATCCTACTAGAATTATCTGAGGTGTTTATCCAGTCTTTGCTAGATTATTCAAGTTAGCCACTATTGTAACAGTAAGGTCACTGAGGAGCTAAAGATAAATGCCCCATTTAAAAAGATGATGACCCTTTACACATCTTTGGTTATTTACAGAAGAAATAAAATGACCAAATAAACATCACACTAGCATTTCATTTCATTAATGAAATATTGAGATAATTGGCTTATAAAGAGAAAAGGTTTATTTTGGCTTATAGTTTTGGAGGTTCCAGTCAGTGATTCATGGTCTCTGGGCCTGTGGAAAGTCAGCATATTGTGATGGCAGTGCTTGACAGAGCAAGACAGCTTACATCAAGAGTTAGGAAGCAAAGGTGAAAGAGGAAGACACAAGAGTTTCAGTTATTAAAGTTTTTAAAGTTCTCAAAGTTCTCTTTTCCCAAAGACGTCCTGATAGGCCCTATTACCACCTTAAGGTCCACACCACACTGGGGACTAAGACTTTTAATACTTGGGCCTTTAGAGAATAGTCAACATTGAACTATAGCAGGTGTATAAAAGTTGAAATTAGATTAAAACAAGCATTTTTTTTCACATCTCAAGTGGATAAGAGTAAAAAGATTACTGCTACTTAGTGATTTGTGGGTATAAGGGAAAAAGGCACTGAAGGTTGAACCCATGCTGCATATGCTAAACTTGTGTTCTATCACTGAGCCCCAGCCTAATACATTCTTCATATGAATTTATGTTGCTCTGACCTCTATAGAGGTCATAATTCATTAAAACTTAAACTATTCACATCCATTGACATAATTTCATGTTTAAACTTATCCTAGAGAAATACAATATATACATACAAGTTTTTTTATTGCAGCTGATCTGAGATAATGAAAAGTTGAGAACAGTGAAATTCCTTTTAATAGTCATCTCATCTATATAGTAGGTTGCCATACAGCAGTTAGAATAAGTTATAGCTTTCTGTTCTGATAATAAAAAATGCTTAAGATATAATGCTAAATGGAAGGTGGGGGGAGGAGTTACAAAATAGTATGCAAAATATGCTGTTTTAAAAGATGTATAAGATGAACATATGAGTTTGTTGGGATGAACCTAACTACATATATAACTATAAAGTTTTAATAAAACAATGAATAAAAGATATATAAGAAGACCTAAAGAAATGCATACTGAGTTGTTAATAAGTTATTTCTGTATTGGTGTTATGGGAGACTTCCATTTTATATTTCTAAATTGTTTTTATTTTTAAATTAAGTCTTTAATAATCAGGAGGGAAAAATGAAACAAACAAAAAAGGCCAGTGGTTAGTTTACTATAGGATCTAGCAAAAGAATTGGGAATGCATGCACTTTGCTGTACAGTTTCTCCATAATTCACTATTAACCTTCTCCTCAGTTTTCTGTGAACCATGGGTTTGGATGATCTTAAGCTGATACTTACATGACAAGTAAGCTGGTTTTAAAAATAAAATTTTCTCTCTCCAGTATTAACTTCCAAGCTGCTTTTCTGAGAAAACAAGAACAATGGAAAACTTTTCAAAACATTTATTTCTTTATTGGCAGCTTTTGATTGTGTAGGAAAAAATTAATAATATAGCAGTAATCTTGGGATATATTCCAAACTAAAGCTGTCTTTTATTGGAAGACTTTTTTTTAAGGAAATATTCAAATTTTTAAATATTTAAATTTAAAAGTGCTAAATAGCTTTACACAGGAGCCCAATTTGTTTGTTGTCAAGTTTATGGCAGATTCATCTTACAAGGCCTATAGTGTTCATTATTATTAGAACCAGCTGTTTTGCCAGAAATCTTGCTGCACTGCAGTTCCTTTCTGATTGAAAAGACCAAATAATGATGGATATCTTAATTTTTTCTTTTTTTTAAAGCTGAAAACCATGTACTGCATATACTCCAGTGGAACAGTGGGGTTTCAGTTGATTAGGATTTTTCTTTTTAAATTCTTACTAGAGGTATTGCTATGGCTATTTTGGTGAAAAGGTGTGACAACTTCCATAAGGGTCAGTTTGCCAGAAAGACTGCAGTTTTTAAAATTTCTACTTTCCTCTCTGTAGGTCTGCTAATTTATGCAGATGATTGACTCTGCATTGTCCATGGTTTTGTTCTCTAGTTATCTATGTGCAAGAGAATAGGCTATAATATGGAGAGTGGTGCCAGATGATAGATTATGGCCACAATGTGAAGGCTTTTCTAGGCAAAGTAATAAGTGCTTTGATTAAAATATGTTTTAAAAAGATAAACTGTAGTGGCTTTAAAAATTTAGTTTTTTTTGTTTTTTGCCATCTAAGGATGGAGATGGGAAAACCATTTGGAGCTATCTTAAAACAGTTGAAGAGAGAAATGTGAAGGACTTGGTTAAGGGTAGTGGAAATTAATTATTGGAAGCACATTTGAGAGATCTGGTGATGTAACTACTTGATGGGGGTGGGGGATTGCTGAGGGAGAGAAAGAAGTAAATATAATTGTGAGTTTTTAGGTTAGAAGTATGAGTCACAGGGGCTGGGGATATAGCTCAGTCGGTAGAGTGCTTGCTTCGCATGCACAAAGCCCTGGGTTCAATCCCCAGCACCACCACCACAAAAAAAAAAAAAAAAAAAAAAAAGCACGTGTCACATATCTAGTTAGGGACGTTTAGTAATAGGAATTTGGAAATGTGAGTCAGGAGTTTAGAAACAACTAAGAGGAATGTTCTGTGGTGGTTTCTGAAGCCTGTGAGGTAAGACTGTTCAGATATCAAATCTCTTCTCTGACACTTCACTACAATGAGTGATAATCATGCGTATCTGAAAGGTCTGTTAAGGTCATGCATATAAAACTACCTATAAATGGTTGTGGGTATGGTTTTACCTATGTATTTTCTTTTCCTGTGTATTTGTCTAATCTATCTGACATATCCAGGAACAAATGTTTCAAAGCAGGAGGATGAGAGTTTAAAAGGGAAAGATTGGTCTAGTCAGATTTCGATTACTAGAAAGCTAAGTACTTGAACTGTATTGTTAGCTCTATGAAATTATCTCAGATTGTGTGGGTTTTTCTTTCTTCTTCTTCTTTTTTTTTTTTTTTTTTTTTTTTTTTGGTGGTGCTGGAGATTAGAACCCAGAGCCTTTTGCATGCAAGCCAAGCACTCTACCAACTGAGGTATATCCCAGCCCTCAGGTTGTGTTTTAATATTATGTTCTGTTCTTTATTGAGGATGAGTAAAAAAGTATTCTAAAAATCTGTGTTGATGATGTCATGGTTTCAGTGTACCATATAGGAAAACCTATGATTTCTCTGAAGAATTTAGTTCTAGGAAGTATTTTTGTTATAACAAATTGGTATCTTATTTTATTAGGTATGTTACTCTGTTTTGCATTACTATAACAAAATACCTGTGGCTAGGTACTTTATAAAGAAAAGAGGCTTATTTAGTCCTCAGTTTGGGAGGCTGAATGTCTAATAGTATGTTGCTGTCTCAGGTGAAGATCCCCTTGGCTGTATCATATGGTTGAAGGCATTGAAGCAGTATTTCATTTGAGAGAAAGAGAGATCACAAGGCAAGACAGGAAGCCAAAGAGCAGAGAAGTACTAATCTTGCTCTTTAATAGTAGCCTTATCATGAGACTAATCCAAGGTCCCATGGGAATTACTTTAATTCCGTCTGAGGGCAGTACCCTCAGTGAGCAAGTCATCCTCTACTAGGTTCTACCTTTTAAAGGTTTCACCACTTTTTAATAACACCACACATTAGATCAAGCTTCTAATACACTATGGAGAACACACTCTAGTACTAAGCGAACATTTTTTTTTTTTTTTAAAGCTTATTTTTTTTCCCCTAGCACCTTAGAATTGAACCCAAGGCTTTGTACATGCTGGGCAAGTACTTTATCACTGAGTTAATCCCCAGTTCTTTTTAATTTAATTTGAGACTAGGTCTTGCTAATGTCTTCCATATGGCCTCAAACTTGTGATCCTTCTGTTTTAGCATCTCAAGTAGCTGGGCTTACAGGCTTGTGCCACCTTGCCTGTTTTCTTTGTCTTTCTCTTTTTTTTTATTTTTAAAATTAGTACATTATAGTTATACATACATAATATTAGGGTTCATTTTGACATAATTACACAAACATGAAATATAATTTGCTCTAATTCAGTCCCCAGTACTTACCCTTTCCCTCTCTTCCTCTCTCCTCCCGTTTTCCCTTTCTTCTCCTCTCTTGATCTTTCTTCTATTATTTATGGTTTTGTTTTTTAAATTAGTATTTTATAAATACACATAAAGGTGAATGAAATTCACTGTGGTATATTCATATGTGTATATAGGATAGTTTGGTCAATTTCATTCTACTGGTCCTCCCTTTCCCCTTCCCTCCTCCTTCCTACGTAATTGAATCCACTGATTTCTCTCCTGTTTTCCTGGAAATACCCTCCTCACCCTTCACACCTCCCACAACCCTTTTGGTATAGTATCTGCCTCTGTGTTTTCTCTTGACTTTTAATTTCCATTTAACTTTTTTTTTTTTTTAATGATATACCTGTGTTGCATCTTTTGTGGGGGATAAAGGATAGAAATTTATTCTCTCAAAATTTGGGAAGCTAGAAATCTGCTATCAAGCTGTGGACTGGATTGCCTTCTTCTGAGGGCTGTGAGGGAGAATCTATTCTTTGTGAAAGAGAACCTGACCTAACTTTTGATAGTTTGCTGGCGGTCTTTGCCATTGCTTTGTTTGTAGAAACATCATCCCAGGTTCTCATTTTACATGTTCTCCCTTTGTACCTATTCAAATTCACACCACTCCCCCTTTATTTTCTCTGTTAGTGCTAAGGATCAAGCTGTAGGTCTCACACACGCTAAGCAAGTATTGTATCAAGTATTGTATCGCTGAGGCATACACTCAGGCCCTATATTTTATCTTTAATTGACCCATGGTAATTATATATATTACTGGAGTATGGTTTGACATTGCAATATATGTGTACCTTGTATAATGATCAGATCAGGGTATTTAGTACATCTGTCTCTTCAGACATTTATCTAAATGTCCCATGTAGTTAGTGGCAAAAGTTGGCGTTCCTGTCTAACTCCGGGTATTTCATCCTCTTCATAAGTAAATATGCCTAATACATTTGACTCATGATTGATGCTCTCTATTACTAGGATCTCACTTTTTTCTGCTTGTCAGCAATGTTGGTTAGGATGATTCAGACTTAAGTAGAGAATTGAAGATATGGACCTGGTCCCTTTATGACTCTTCACAGTTTGTCATAAGGGCTAGAAATGTAGTGCAAGCATATATTACTGTTTTCTTGGTCTTTTTGTTTGTGAGCTTTTAGAGAAGTCCAGCCCTTCAAACAGAAAAATGTCTTGCTTAGCCACTTACTTTGGGGTTGAGTCTTTTTCAAAACAAATCCTGTGAGTTTTATAACAGATGGGTAAAATATAGTAGTCTACTTTTTCACCATTTATATTAAAAATTTAAGAAAGAAAATTATATGGAATATTACTCCTAGTACATTTCTTTCTTTCTTTTTTCTTCTTTTCCATTTGGGGAATTCAACCCTAGGGCACATCATCAAACTACCACAAAGCTACTATCCCCAGGCCTTTTTTACTTTCTCTTTTTAGATAAGGTCTCTCAGTTCCTCAGACAGGCCTTGAACTTGTGATCCTCCTGCCACAGCCTCCCAAGTAGCTGGGTTTATAGGCATGTGCTCTGTGCCTGGTACATTTTTCTTTTTGTTATTGTTTCATCAGAAAGAATAGATTTTTATGAACAAACTAATAAATGGATACAGATGATAACCATAATAACTAACCATTTGATGGGCATCTAACCATTTAATGGGCATCTTATATTATCCAGGTATGCCAATATACTGTGTTATTCTCATAACAAACCAGAAAAGTAGGTATTATCTTTCTGTTTTACATAGGATGAAAATGAGACTTAGATTAAATATATTGTTGAAGCAGGCCTCACAATCAGCTGTGCTTGCTCAGTCTGTGACCATTTCACAATCTAGTAAAGGACAGTGCAGGTGATGGCTGAGGGGCTGCACTTGCTGTATTGTCATCATCTCTAAGTCTTAATATCCCCATTGGAAAAATAAAGTAAATAAAATATCATTTTCATTAAGCATTTTATAAAGTTTGGGCGAGTATTTATTGTATCTTTTTATTGACTTAAAAAACGTACTCGGGGGCTGGGGATATAGCTCAGTTGATAGACAGCTTGCCTCACATGTCCAAGGCCCTGGGTTCAATTCCAGCACAACAAAAACAAAATGGAAGAACAACAAAAATCCCCTACTTTCAAGAAAGTTGAATCAAAATAAATTGATTAAAGAATACAGAAAGGTATAAAGTATATGAAATTATACAAATATAGTATAATTACAGATAATTTAAATAGTTAGATAAGACAGAAGCATGTAAGAATAAAGGCTTAAAGAATTGAAAATAGCAATATAAAACATGTCAAAAAGAATTACACTGCCCCCCCCCCCCCCCCAACAAGCAATATAAATGTTATCAAGAAGTGGAGGTTTTAACAGTTTAATTGGGGAAGACTTTCTGGAGAAGAGGGGAGAAAAAGCACTTATGATTACCTATGAGAGGATGCTAAGTACTTTGCATGGGTTGATCCATTTAATTTTTCTACCACAACTCTGTGAGATAGAATTACATCCTTTTTAGATGAAGCAAAGAAACTTTTTTTCCCCCCTCAAGATCATATAAAGAGTAAGTGGCAAAAAGTTGGTGTTCCTGTCTAACTCTGTGTATTTCTTCTTTTTCATCATGTCTCAGTCTGGAATATGGAGCCCAGGTGTGTGTGTAGGGATTGAGTTTTTTCTAGATTGTAAAGTATAGGATTATTTTTAAGAATAAAGTGAAGGGCTTGTGGTGTAGTTCAGTGGCAGAGTGTGTGCTTAGAATGTGCAAGGCTGGCTTCAATCTCTAGGAAAGAAAGAAAGAAAGAAAGAAAGAGAAAGAAAGAAAGAAGAAAAAGAAAGAAAGAAGAAAATAGAGTGAGCATATAATTTGACAGAAGAGAGTAGTTAAATAATGTTATTATTATAAGATATTTTAATAGGAGATATATGTGCTTATTATTTTAGACTGTGATCTTTAATGTTTTGGAAATAACGGTGTAATGTATTCACTTTTTTCCTTAGATGGATACCCAGTTGTTTTAATTCATTTATCAAATAATCCCTTTTTTCTCTGGATTAAAAGAATTAGCTTCTGGGGCTGGGGTTGTGGCTCAGTGGTAGAATGCTCATGTAGTATATGCAAGGTCCTGGGTTCAATCCTCAGACCACATAAAAATAAATAAAATAAAGTTATTCTGTCCAACTACAACTAAAAAAAAAATGTTTTAAAAAGAGAATTAGCTTCATTGAAATATTATTTACATACCTTTAAATTGTAAATTTACAATCTAAACAGTTGTACAACTCTCAAGGGTTTAAAAAGAATTTTTCTATATTCCTCTTCCTCTTCCTGTCTTTTCAGTGGTATTAGGGATTGAATCCATAGCTTTGCACTTGGTAGGCGCACACTGTATCACTTAGCTATGCCCCAGACTTTTTCATTTGAAGCAGGTACTCACTAAGTTGTCTAGGATGACCTTGAACTTGTGAACCCTCTGCATGACAAGCCTATTGAGTTGCTGGGAATATAGGCATGTGCTACAGTGGCTGGCTTTAAAAACAAAAATCAAAAAACTTTTTTAAGAACTTGCATTGTTTTTTAATAATTCTCCAGTGAAATTTGCAGGGAGGTGATTTGGTTCTCATTTTATAATGGATTGTATTATCTCCATTTTATAAGCATTTGCCTAAGACTTTGTAGCTAGTAAGTAGATCTGAGACTGAAACGTAGGACATTTTAGGAAATAGTAGTATGATAGTTGAGAACAAATTGTTGAGGGCTTGCTAATGTCAGACTAAAAAGTTTATATTGCATCACTTAGAGTGAGCATTATCTTGTTAGTGATCCTCCTCCTCTTTTCCTCCTTTTTAAAAAATTGACAGTGCTAGGAATGGAACTCAGGGCCTCAAGCATGCTAGGTAAGTGCTCTACAGCTGAACTATACCCTAGCCCTCCTATTCTTATAAAAGATGCCATCATGTTGACCCATCCTCATAACCTCATCTAATTGTAATTACCTCTTTCTAGATACCATTAACAAATACCTCAAGACTCTGGCATTGTGATAGGAGTGGGGGTCGGGAAAATATCCAAAATGTCCCTGAAGTCATTCTTCCATTATCTGGATGAAAAGCAAAACTGGCTTCCTTTTATACATACTAATTTTCTTGTAAAATAATTGCTTAGTGTTCTGTTCAGAGCACATCTTTTTAGTTTTTGTGACCTGCCCAACTAAAAATTTTCCAAATCTAGGTTGTTTCCCTTTTGATTATAAATTTTATCTTTAACTTGTTTTCCTTACACTTTACTGGAAGTAGTGAAGATAAGCCATGTAGCATCCTCATACTCTGCTTCAATTTTCTTCTCCCAAACATCAGAGTTTATTGCTTCTGCCTTATAAAAAACAAATATTAGAACTGTTACCACTTCTTGGTACCAGTTTCTGTACCTATAACAAAACACCTAAGACTGGGTAGTTTATAAAGAACAGAAATTTATTTCTTACAGTTCTGAGATTGGAAAGTCCAAGATCAAGTTGCTACCAGGTTCATTGGCTGGTGAGGGCTGTTCTGTTTCAGAAAAATTGTTGCTCCATCCTCACATAGAAGAGGCTGTCAAAGGACAAAGTTGTAGCAATTTAGTTTAATCTGAAGTTGGTTTTATTTTCAGTTCTAGATTTGGATAGCACTTTATTCCTTAAAACAGAATAAGAATTCATTGGGTTAAGCAAGGGAGGTTTGGTTTTTTTAGATAGAAAAGCTTGAAGAAAGCTGGATGTGGTGGCATACACCTATAATCCCAGCTACTGATTCCAGCTGTTGAGGCCAAGGTAGGAGGATCACAAGTTGGAGGCTAGCTCTGGCAATTTAGTGAGACCCTTTCTCAAAAAATAAAATGGGCCACGGATATAGCCAAGTGGGAAAGTACCCCTGGGTTCAATCCCTAGTACTGTATGCATGCATGCATGAATAAATAAGTAAATGTAAAAATTAAAAAATAATTAAAAGTCTGAAGAAAACCAGAAAAAAAGAACAAAAAGACTGATCATTTCAAAGAGGAACCACAAGTCAGAATGATAGAAAAACAACTGGTTAACATCAGTTACTTTAAGTTACATTTTTTTGTATAAGGATTAAGGCAGGTAACTTCATTATTATGCCAGTTGAAATTGGCTTGATCCAGAAATTTTGTTGTCTCTATAATCCTGATATCCTGGAAATAAAGAGGTTAGTTTCTGCTGGTGTCAGGAAAGTTAGTACAAGTGACTCCATTTTGATTTTTAGAATTTTAAGACCACAGTTTAGTCTAAAACAATGGCCTCTTGTAATTTTTATTTAATAGGATAAACATATTTCCTTGCATATCTTTTATATGGACATTCTTCCCATCCTTGTGATTTAATCCCCTAAGTACCCCACCTCTTAATACAATTATAATGTGAATGAAGTTTCAATTTAAGAATTTTTGGGGAAATATTCAGATCATAGCATATAGAGATGTAATGTACAATAAGAGAGAACTTTTCTAGGGATAAATATTTATTTAAAGTGGACTACAAATATTATTCTGTAGATATGTGAAAAGTTTACTTAAAGCTGATTATAAAAATATGGATTTGAAGGAATTAAAAGTTCTTGATTATCTGTACTTGGTAACTAAAGTCAGTACTATATCTTATATTTATATAATTTAAATTTAAAATATCCTATGAACATCTGATGAGTTATGGTAGATAGGGTATGTGACTGTTCTTACTAATTTTAAAAATATTAATATCTTCATAATCTATGTAGGATAATCTTAGTGATTTTTCAAATTGAAGTATCAGTTCCTTCCTCCCTCCCTCCCTTCCTTCCTTCCTTCCATTTTCCAAAACAAGGAAACTCAAGTGCAAGTCTCAGTGTGGAATGTTTACTTAAAAAAAAAAAGTGTAACTGTTGATTTCTGGACATATTATTTTTCCCACTCCCCCTTTTTTGTTAAATGTAGTCATTTGTTTCTGGTATGGAGCATAAGGGTTTTTTCTATCAAAGCTGTGTATCTGAAAGGAATGTAAATTAGTTTAATATAATGTAAGCCTCTACCAGAAATTTGGTTATACATCAAGACAAATTCTGTTTTTTAATGATAGGATATTATTAAATAATTGGAAGTTTGTAGGATGATTTTATTCTCTTTTGACAAGTTTAATTCATTCATTTTACCAGTATTTTATGCTTATGAGCATATAAAGATCTAGTGGATCTTGCTTTCCAGGAACTTAACATGTCTTAAAATATGACCTAGATTATAATTTTGTGAATTCTGGCATGTTCAATAATGGTTCTTGTAGCTTGTGTAAACTATGAAGGAAAGAGAAACTTGGATTTGAAAAAAAAAAACATTTATAATAGAAGTATCTGAAGTGAAAAGCATTTGAAATAAAAATGCCATACAAAAATTGACTCTGGAATTGTGCTGTTACATTAAGTAGAATTTATTGTTTTATTAAGAAAAGGTGAAGAACAGATGTTTCAAGGATTTTTGGTGGAATGGAGGAACTTTTTCCCTTATGGATTTCATTTATCATCATGAAAATAACTACACTATCAAAAAATCATAAAAGACTACCTCTTCAGTCATGTAACACAGATTGTTAATATCTTGATAAATTGATTGTTGTAATTTCTGTGTCTGTAGGTAGGCATACACAATCATTATATTATAAATAAAATGTTTCTTTTTAACTTTACATTATAAATGTTTATTACACAAAAAAATGGAAAGAACTAGCTCCTGTTTTTTCTGTTGCACTATCACACAACACTTCTGACTCCAGACATTCTCCAACTCTCTGGACATCACTTGACTGCCATATAATTCGGTTAAATGCTAATTACCCAGAATTAGTGCATATCCCACAATTTAAGGACTCAGTTCCACTAAATTGACCCTCCTCTTTTTCCACCTTGCACTCTTCAGGTCCCTGTTGCAAATAGTCCAGGTTATTCATACTTCTGTCTGACTTGGCTACAAATTGGAGTTTTCCAGGATCTCTTCCTTAAGTTTGATAATTTGATATGATGGCTCACAGAACTCAGGGAAGTACCTTTACAGGTTTATTATAAAGGATAAAAAAAATGAATAGTCAGTTAAAAAGGTAGATAGGATGAGGTGTAGAAGGTTTCTGAGCATGGGCACTTGTCCCTATAAGATGTTGAATGCCACTCTTCAGGCTTGGAAGCTCCTTGAATCCCACTAATGGGAATTTATATGAAGGCTTCATCACATAGGCCCGATGGGTTTTGCCTGGAGGAGATGAGGGACAGGGCTGAAAGTGCCAAGCCTGTAGTAGTGGCTCAGTCTTTCTGATGACCAGCTCTCATCTAGGAACCCTTTCCAAGAGTTACCTCATTAGAATAAAAGATACTCCCATTACCCAGGAAATTCCAAGGAATTTAGGAGCTCTATGTCAGGAACCAGGATCAGATAAATAAACAAAAGGTTTACCTAGCACCCCTGTTAAGTTAGGAAATTACAAGAATTTCAGGATCTATCTGCCAGGAACTGGAGACAAAAGATGAAAGATCTATTTCTGTCATAATATCATAGACACATGGGATTATTTATCTTTATTATCTTTCTTTTCTACAATGTTTTATTATAGAAAAATTTAAACTTTGCTTAAAGTAGAGAGGTATTATGATGATCCCCTGGCACCTAGCTTCAAAAGTGATTGACGCTTTGCTCCGTTTTCTTTGTTCTCCCAGTTTTGTTTCATTTTCCTGGAGCATTTTAAATAAATCCTACACATTGATTACTATGATTTTAAATTATTTCTTAGTAGTCCTTTAGTGGATATATGAGCATTACTAACTTGTAGCCAAGCAAATCTTATTTGATTTTGTCTTTTTTTATGAACTAGTAAATAAAATAAGTGTAGCAGAGATTTGAGACTTTCAAACTTATTTAGAAACAGAGAAAAATAATAACGTTTTGTCCTCTAAATACTTGCATTTTCCTTGTCTTTCAGTTCCTGGAATGGATGGAGGCGCTTTAACTGATACAAGTCTCACAGATTCCTTTTTCAGCACCAGCTTTATTGGAGTCAATGGCTTTGGAAGCCCAGTAGAAACAAAGTACCCCTTGATGCAGGTATTCTTAGTATGACTTCCTATTGCACTAAACAGTGAAGTTTATTTCAGGGGTGGGGACCATTTGGAGATTTTGTTTATCTTAAATTGTTGGGGGGGGGTTGAGATGAGGTTTTACAAGGCATTGAGATGGGTGGGGTATAGGTAAGCTTTCTTTCAGGAATATCCTTTGTGTATAGAAGCATATAGCTGGCTTTATTTTATTTAATATTTAAATTTTTAAATTTAAAGCTACAGTACTTGAGGCATGTAAATGTCTTTGAATTGTTTTTTTCTCTCCCATTTTGTTCTTAGTCGCTAGCTTTTTCTTTTGTCACGTGACTGATGCGATGCCAAGAACATATTTGTTTACATTGTTTTTATAGATTTATTTGGCAAACTTTTGTAGAATTGGAATAAAATTGGGAAGTATTCTAATGTTGTGAGTTGGAAAATTGCCATAATAGTGTATATTATTCTTTCTTGTTTCTGTGATGCACTACTGGGTGGCCTTCATAATTGCAAAGGATATTTAAAAACAAAACTGTCTACATTTCAATTTGGACTGACTTTGAGGGGTTTAGGAAGCTAATGCTTTTCTAAGTGATTTTAACTTATTTATGTAAAAGCTTAGATTTACTGTAAATATGCACTCTAAGGGTCATTTGAATTATAAGCATTTATATAAACATGCACAGCCATATACATGAATGATTTTATTTTTTTTTAATGAGCAGTTTAACTTAATGTATAGTTAATTATACCTTCTTTCAGTTGCCTATGAGCCACAATTTCAGGTGCTTATATATTTTACATTTCAACAACCTCAAGAACGTGACCTTTTCTTGTTTAATCATGCAGAAACGGAATAAGAAGTTGAGTGACTGAGTTCAGAATTATAGACTTAAAACTGGAGCTGAGAATTCCTGACTTAAAATTTTCAAGGACTTATGGGAATGAAGGGCCTTTCAGAATGGAGGGATGCAGAGGATATGGGGTAAATGGGAAAAGCAGAGAACATGTTTAGAGAATTAATAAGTAGCCTGATCATATAAACTAAGCTATCAAACGTGTATCAAGGATAATACAAATTAAGACAGGATATTGGAGCATTTATTGACTTTACTACAGTCACTTTACACCCTCTTGGGTGGATATTGAAATTTATATTTTTATCAAAAAGGAAACTTGGTAGTTATGAGTTAACTTATTAGCCCAGGCCAGTAAGTTATAGACATGGCAATTCAAAATAGGTCTCCAACTTTGCATTTAAATACTTGACTAGTGAGCTGAATTTTCATTTGTGTTGCAGGGAGTTTTGAGTTAGATAGTTGTGATTCAGATAGCAAAATTTATAGGAAGATCAGTTTGTCGGTAAGGTGAAGGATGAATTGAAAGGGAAGAGGCAAAGAGGGCCAGTCGTAATTGGTTGAATACTTTTAATTTTGTGTTTTTCTATGACACTATATATACATATTTTATTTTTCAGAGGATGACTAACAGTAGCAGCTCCCCAAGCCTTCTAAACGACAGTGCCAAGCCATATGCAGGCCATGGTAAGATGTGGTCTCTTTTACTTGTGTGTATTTCTGATTCTAAAAGCACTATGTCCTTTGTAGAGATTTTGAAAATTGTAAACAGGTGTAAGTAGAAAATAAAAATTATCTATTATCTCCTTACTCAGGTAATTGTGAAGATTTAAATTCCTCCTTTTTTCTATATATATGAATCTACATAATAATTAAGATCACATTAGACAGACTTCAGTAATGAGTGCTTCTCAATCACTATGAGTTAAAATTTATTATTTATTTTCATAGTTTAACTTAACTACTTTTGTTTCTTTAAAAATAATTATTATATTCCAGGGGACTCTGTCAATACTCTGCATCATTTTTGGGGGGTATATTTTAGAAGTGAAATTATTTTAAAAAATTATGAACATTTTAAAGTCTTAGATAAATAATTTCCAGATATTTTTTATGTGTTCTATCTTAAAAAATGTTCAATGATTATTTTTAAAAATACGTAACAGTTATTACTCTGTATCAGTACAGTGTTAATAATTATAAATAATCACGGGAATAAGAATTTGCATATTATATCCTGTGAAAGACATTTTATGTGCATATACCAAATTGCAATCACTATTTGGAAATTACAGTCTTATGCTATGGGAGAAAAAGCAATATTTTAATATTAAAGAATATTAAAATATCCTAGTATTCTAAAATATTAGAAACTATTTGCATCATTTTATATTTAATATTCTCATAGAGTTTAAATGCTGTTGTTTCAATGTTGTCAAAGTTAGTACAAAGGATGAATGATATAATCATGCCTATTTTTAAATATCTTAAATGTAAAAGTTGCATAAAAATATCTTAAATGTAAAAGTTACAAAAAAAAGTTACATAAAAAGTTACTAATGCTGCTTCTCTTTGCATTAGTAATTATTTAATAATAAGTTTGTTTTAATTCTAATCAAGGTTTAGACTAAAAATACAGATAGAAGGCAGCAGTCTATATACTATAATCTACAATATACTTACATATGCACTGCATTAAAGATTAAGAATCCTTTAAATGAGGGCATTTGTTGTTTTTTTAATAAGCATTTCACAGATAATTTAATGATATTAAAATATGTGTGATTTACTAAAGCCCAGAAATGAAGAGAAGCTGTTTCATCAGATCGCATGCATACTTTTCCAGAAACTTCAGATTTTTAAAATGAAAAGAGAATTTTATTTGTAACTGCTGCTTGCAGAACAATGCAACTTTAAACCTATCTTTTGGATTTTGTTTGTATCTTGAAACATTTAATACTCCCATTATTAAAAACTTAATAATTTACCTTATCTTTTAGTAAGAGTATCAAATATCTGTTGTTAAAAATGTGGACTAGAACTGGGCTCAGTGGTGCATAACTGTTATGTCAGCAACTTGGAATGCTGAGGCAGGAAGATCATAAATTGCTAGCCTGTGCAATTTAGTGAAACCCTATCTCAAAATAAAAAATAGAAAAAAGGGCTTGGGATGTAGCTTAGTGGTAGAGTGCTTGCCTGGCATGCCCAAGGTCCTAGGTTTAGTCCCTATCACTGCTGTGAGGGGTGGGGGAATATACGGAATAGTTGGGTAGAGTATATGGTTTTAAGGCCTTGATGATGTGTTTAAATCTAAGTCTAGATCAGAGTATGATTGGCTCTTCCTCCACCTCTTTTTATCCTCCTTAGGATTTGATCTCAGGAACACAAACATGCATTTACTATACACAGACATACTTCCTTCATTAATATACTGCCTGCCAATGAGAAGATCGAGATTTTTTTTCCTATATTTGATTTTTCTCTTGCCCTAATCAAGCAGATATATCCTAATATGTAGAACTTCTGAATAAGTATATACTAAATGTGGACTGAGTGAGGTATTCATCATTTTTGTTTCAGTCACTCAGAAAATATTTGAGCATTCACTATGTGTGAGAAACTGAGTGTAATTATTGTGGAATATGAGTTTTATTATTATTGACAGGTTAACATTTATTAGGTTTGGGGGATTACCTGAGTTGTCTGTGTGGAAACTTATGTAACTTGCCTTCCAGATGCTCTAAGTTCACCTGCTTCATCCTTGTTTAATGACTTTGGTGCCCTCAACATCTCTCAGAGGAGAAAGGTAGGTGAAATTTGGGTAAAACTAATGAAATTTATAGGTTATGATGGGATTGTTACCTACATAGTATCAGTATTTTCTTAAGAGGGGGGAGAGCTTTTATGGACTGAAATGTTTTTCTTGCTGTTTCTTTATTCTTTTTCCTTACCTCATATGTGGAATTTCATTTGATCTTTATGCAAAGTATAGAGAAAATTTGTGAGAAAGGCCGAAATTCTGCTGCTTATTTTTGCTCATTCTCCTTTATCTTATTATATTATTTTTCAGATAGCATCTAATTTCAAAAAAAAAATTGTTGTAGGTGGACACACTGTCTTTGTTTTATTTATTTATGTGGTGCTGAGGATCGAACCCTGTGCCTGCGCATGCAAGGCACGCACTCTACCACTGAGCCACAAACCCAGCCCAATAACATCTAACTTAATGTTATAGCTGGTTGTGGTGTAGGAATGTTAGTCATGTTTTAACTTTAGTTTTGAGTACTTGGTCTAGATTTCAATGATTCTTCCCCAGTACAAACTCATTACAAGGCAAACTTAAAATTTTCAACATTTTGTAATTGGCCCAACTATTTAAAACCTTTTCATGCTGGAAAATTTAATTGGAATTGAGGTTAATACAACATGTGCAGATTTTCATGATATTTTATAAGAACAGATTTTGTGGCAAGTTGAAATGAATAGTTTAATGCCTTTGAGTCTTAATGAGAGTCCTGTTAATACCCAGTAGTCATCTAGAGAAGGTAGTCTTAACCTTTTTTGGTTAGAAATAATAGCAGCTAAAGAAGTTCAGGAGCTTGTAGATCTTTGTAGTAATTTTTAAGTTATAACATTTTGTTTTCTAAGTAATAGAAGAAAGATCCCAAATGAAAGTATTAATTTTACAAAAAGTGATTTGAACTTAAAATGCTTTAGGAAAAGATCTGCTCAGAGCATAGCATAAGATGAAGTTTGGGGAGACTGGTGGTGATGATTTCATAACATACTTATTTCCAATTTCATTGAGTTATATATTAAATGTATACATTTTATGTGTCAATTATACCTCAATAAAGTGGTTTTAAAAATTCAGGAAGACTGGATTTTTAAGGCAAAACAGATTTCATGGGGACAGGTGTAATCATTAACACCTCATGTACCTGATATTTTCTATTTTGAGACATGGATGAGAACAAGAAAGTAACTAGAAAATACTTTAAGCAGCTAGACTTGATAGATTAAAATTTGTGGGTTTAATAGTATAGATTTTTTCCTTTTTTTTCTTGTAGTAGATGCAGATGGATAGCATGCCTTTATTTTGTTTATTTTTATGTGGTGCTGAGGATTAAAACCAGTGCCTCACATGTGCTCTGCCACTGAGCTACAACCCCAGCCCAATACTATAGATTTCTTAGAAGGTCTCATCAATAATAAATTTAGTCTTGTTTTACATGGCTTTTCTCATAAGTTGAAAATGTTTAGTTTCTAAATATTCTATATGTTAGAAGTGAAAGAGTAGGATACAAGCACATCCATTGCCAATAGTGAGAGGACAGTAGACAAAACCTGTTATTAAGGAAGTAAACAATAAAATGCTCTAAGCAGATCCATCCTGAAATCAAGTTATCTGGAGCTCTTTGGGGGAAAATAGAAAAACCCTTAATTTGTCTTAGAGATCCCCCAATGGCTTCTTTTTCATTTGAAAAATAATAATTAACTGTATAAGTAGTATTTCTGATACATGAGCAGAAAGTAAAACTAGAATGGTAAATGACAAAAGTATTTCTAATATGAGAGGTTGGCTGAATATATTTTAAAGTTGAAATATATGACTTAGAGATGCTGACATTTATTTTTGAAAAAGTAGTGAAAATCATTAGAGATTAGAAAAGGGAAGATTTATTGCCTATTTTAAAAATTTACTTTAAAGTAAATTAATAAAGGAAATGTTACTATAAATGTGTTTTCCTCTTTGGAAAGATATTAACATATCTTAATGGAATTAGGCTAATATAGGAAGTGAGCACCTGCTGTGATTTTTGAGGTCCTGACTTGCTGTAACCTTGAGCTAACTTTCTAGGCTGTAATCTTGTTTACCTATGAGATGACAAACATGTCCTAAATAGTTTTGGTGTTTTTCATTTTTGAAATGCAGTGATTGTATAAATTTAAAACACTCATATGTCAGTCTTTACCTAGAAATTCGTAGCTCTTGATATTTTCTTTTAAAATAGTATCCAGACTAGGGACATGGTGAGTTTTTCCAATAGTGGACCTTATTATGTGGTATCTGTGGGTAAATGTTGCTTGTGTTTTTAAATTGTTAATGGTTAAGAAGGTATAAAATCTCCCGGTGTTAGAAATATTCTTGGCAATAAGAACATTGCATGTTATATACATTATGAATTGCAGTCATATGGAGACTACCTGTTTGTCTTTTGTTGTAGTAATTCACAAAGCTTGTTTAATGATGCAGTTTCAGAGTTTTTAAATAAAAGTTTATATAAATTTTAATTATAATTTTAGGTTTATCTAAGCAGACTATCATGATTACTCAGTGATATTTTGTAATGCTGTCAGGGAACAGGTAGTTAGCTAATACTTAGCACCTTTTCTTACATTGTCAGGTAAATTAGTTTCTAAAATCCCAGTTAGCTAATTCCCGTGCTCACTATTATGTTTGTTTTGCCTATATGGTGTGTGACATATTGGGATCAGATCAGTCAAGTATCTTTACTGTAGGCAGTTTTACTTTATGATATATGAAAAATTTAAAAGAAAGGACTGATATTTTTCCTGGTTCCCTCAAATCTAATAGCAGAGGTACTACATGAACCTACTAGAAAATAATACACAGCAGCATATTACTTAGTGCCAATTTAAATATCTTGTGACTGCAGAGTAGCAGAGAATTTTCCAGATCCATGAGAAATTATTGAGAAAAGTTTTTTTGACTTGGGTTTTTTGAGTGTTGAGGAATATGGAGAAGCTAAGCTACCTAGGTAGAAGCTATGCTCCATTACAAGTAATAGTGGTAAGAGCTTTAGGAAAAAACTTAATTCTTTTCTGCGTGTCATAAATAAGTAAGTAAATGTGGCTGAGGGCTTTAGTATCTTTAGGACTTTGTTGAAGTAAATATAGGATGTGAAAAACAGTACAAACATGTGTATAGCCATTCATCTAGGTTGTCTTGTTAATAATAGGTTTGTGAAAAACTTTCTGAAGGGTAATGTATTGAGAACACAAGTCTTAGGGCACTCATACTTGTAGTATTAAAGAGCCAGTGCTACTCTCAATCCATGATTTGTTATCTGTCTGTAAGGAGGAAATGAATATTTAAAAACTTTTATAATAATACTTTGACATCCTAATATGATCATTTTTCTAGTAATTAATTTTTACAAATTATAGAACCATGATATAGAGGAAACTTTTTTTAAAGTAATCTTTTATATCAAAGTTTGAGAAGCATTGATTTTTTTTTCTTTTATTTCCCATATTAGCATAATTTTACAGATAAAACCCATAATTTAAAAAAAAATGTGTATAATTATTCTTGGCCAAGAATGATTGTGGAAGAATTTGAATTGTAGCTTTATATTCTGTGGGAGAGGTAAGCTTCTGAAACACTAGAGATGATTGAGTTTCATTTAAAATGAGAGTTAATACACTAGAGATGAATACATGAGGAAACTTTAGTACATGATAAAAATTAAAACAGACCACTGGTATGAGAAGACTTGTATAAAAAGAAAGACTTGAGGGCCTCTATGAATCAGAAATGTCATCCATACAAGCAGTAAAAATATGAGTAAGAAATCTCTTCGGAACAAATGTCTTTGTTTAAAGAAGTTGGGTGTTGAAATACAGATATTTATAAATGAAGTGGTTCATGGCCACCACATATTGATGTAATTCCTAGGCAGATGAGAAGTCTTCACAGTTTTTGTCTAGCAGTCTTACTTTCTCCTTTAATATTTTTCTGGTCTAGTGATCTTATTCATCTTTTTTTTATTCACCTAGTCATTTTCCTCTTCAGTCTTCCTTCCACCCCCTGGCCCACAAAAGTTCAGGTGCTTATTATTTACATTTCTTTGGTTGGCTTACATTATATGCAACCTATACTGTGCATGTGCAACATGTTTTTAATAGTTGGCTAACAGATTTTCATTCTCATCAGGTTTTTTAGGCTTTAATAACAAGTTAAATTCTTTGGGCTTAGGAGGCATAGATTTCTGAAGTATGTTCATTTCTTCCATTCTTGATTTTAAACTTTTTTAGGATGAGAAAAGTGGAACCAAAGGGGATTGGTTCATCTGCTGTGACTTATGTATGAGGTGATGTGAATGTTGGAGGTCCACTTCTGGGTTATCTGCTTGAGAGAAAAATTTACTAGCAGCACTTACTCTGCTTTCTTCCTGTTTAAACCCAGTTTAGGTCCCCCTTTATATTGTTCTCTATTTTAAGAACATCTATTCCTCCTTTCTACCATCTCTATAAACTTACCAAGGAAAAATATTCTGATTAATTTGACATTTTGTTCTAAAAAGTCCCCCCCCCCCCCCGTTGGTACCAGGGATTAAACTCGGGGTACTCAGTCCCTTGGTTTTATATTTTGTTTTAGAGATAGGGTCTCACTGAGTTGCTCAGTGCCTTGCTTTTGCTGAGATTGGCTTTGAACTTGTGATCCTCCTGCCTCAGCCTCCTGAGCCACTGTGCCTGGCCCTAAAGTCTCTGAAAGATAACTTTTTATATTATCCAAATTCAAGGCAACAAGATATGGAATAATAATGAACCTGTAAAGTATTTTCTAGAGTTTTTTGTGAAGAAAGATAAATTTGGAGAAATTAATAGAATTATAGTATTGACAATTTGGAGTGTAAATACTTTCTGAGCCCTGCTGATTATTTGGTCTTTAATCAAACCAATTACCGATCTCAATAAGAATAAAAAAGGGAGAAAGTGAAAAAAATATTGAAAAATAACTGAAACTTAAAAGGAAATTCCAATCTAAAGCTTCATTTGTAAAACAATTATTTATGTTCTTTATGTCTCATAAAGAATTAATATTTTACTTGCTATTTAGGCTTCCAGTCAGCTGCATCATTTTATTATGTCACTTAATCTTTTACCCATGAATATTGTATAGGAATGTTTTTGTAGAAAATCGTGTTTGACATTCTAAGTTAACATATTCAGAGCTACTCTTTTTATTTGTGTGTGTGTGTGTGTGTGTGTGTGTGTGTGTGTGTGTGTGTTTTAGTTGTTGAGAGACCTTTATTTTATTCATGGTGCTGAGGATCAAACCCAAGTGCCTCACACGTCAGGGAGCGCTCTACCAATGAGCTAGAATCCCAGTCCTCAGAGCTACTCTTTACTGAAGTCACTAAACTTTCATTGACTTCCATTTGCCATGCTGTGGAAATGTGTAGTGTCCCAGCTTGAGCCAGATGGAGGCAGAATATTAGAAATATACATACAGGTTCTGTATGAAAAGTGGTAGAGTCCTCGGAGTCCAGGTTCCCAGTCAGGAATCACACAATGGGTGCTCTTCTGTCTGTAGCTTGTGCAGAGCCTCATCTTTCATCAAAGAGTAAATAGTAGGAATAGTACTCAACCAGTAGATTATGAATAATGGCTGAGGTTTTTGAGTTTGGGGTCTGATGCGAGGCAGTTGGAATTTTAAATCCCTACTTTTTCCACAGATTATCTTTATGTCTTTAACTTGGCAACCTTTTGTTTCTTCATTTGCAAAGTGAGAATAGTACCTATGATGTAGATTGATTTGAGGACTAAATGTTGCCGGGCATAGAAGTGCCCAATAATGGTAGCTTTCATTGGTAGTTAAGTAATACGTGGTGTTCCTGAATCTTTCAAGCCTTGCTTTGAAATTAAAGACATCTCTTGCTACTCAATCTGGATCAATGTACATTAAAATTGCCCAGCGGGAGTTACATAACTGTTCTGGGTTCTGTAGTTGCTCTGGGAATATTTACCTTGAGATGTTCAAGTGTCTTCTCTCCTAACATTTTTTGCTTTCCTCAGAAGCTTCTTGTTGGTTTTTCAAATAGGGTAAAAAATCCTTTGGGGGTTTTATTGTTATGTAATGGCATGTAGATAGAAACTTGATTTTATTTATATTGATGATGATTTTTTGACTCTGTTCCAGGTAATATGGTAAACTTAATTATTTCTTTCATAAAGCAAATCTTTTTATTCTGTCATCTAAATCTCCTTTGTGAGAGTTTGTTTTCTCATTTTGGGAAATGAAATATTTGAGAAATCAAGTAATATACCTAAATTTTGTTTCTGGTCTTGAGTTTCACAAGTAATTGACATTTGCCCTCATTTGAAATGTCATGTTAACACACATTATTTTATATTAGATATGTATAAAAAACAAAATAGTATGCTCATTTTCATTAAAATAATCAATATAAATAAAATAATTCCCAATCTGCTAAGTTAGTAATTTTAAATAGAAAGAGCTGTCATTGTTTTTATGTAATTAATTTAAATTCACTGTTGTGTTTATTGCTAAGGATCTATGTTAATAAATTCCCCTTAACAAATGTCTGTATTCTGTCAATACTTTTTAACAGATTTAAATGTTGTTCTTGTTTATTTCTACTCTGGATCTGTTTTTTTCTCATTGGTTGGAACTTGTTTACCAATGTGATATTTCCTATAGAAAAGGACTGAAGTTTGGAAGAGTTGTTTCTTTTTCTGTTTGGTAACAGGGTCCACAGATTGACTTGCCAGGATTGTGCTGAAATAAAGATGTGCCTTGGAAAGAATAAATTTTTTTAATGAAAGAAGGTGTAACCATGTACTTTCTGTACTTTAATTGGTACTTTGTATTCAATGACCATTTGTTTTGTTGAATTAAGATTTCTTCAAATTCATGACAGAGTTTGAAGGATTCAATCAACAGAATCTTGTTTTATTGGTTGCTTGATTACAAAAGCACTAGTGAGATAAATTTGTTTTAGAAAATAATTTTAAAAGATGCATCTGGCAGTATTGTGGCTGACATGTTACCATATTTAAACACTGTGAAATGTAATTTGCATGCCTTTAATACATAATATACAATACTGTTAGCTGTAGTCATCATCTGGTTTTATAGCTTTGGAGAATTTGAGTTAGTTTTTTTTTTTTTTTTTACATAATAATAGAAGTTTGGAAAACCACGGTCCATTTACCACTTGAACAGAGGAACTAGTAGTTTATTCTGAGATTAGCTAGTTGGCTTCTTTATATTTCACTCTGGTCATTGCATTTACAAAGTGTAATAGTTGGTATTAAAAGCTTGGACTTATTGGTGGTTCATCCTTATTTTCCTAGGAAAGAGGTGTGGGGAATAAATTAGTAAAGATAAGTTTAGTATTCTCTTCCAGAAACATGCTCAAATTTGAAGTAGACTTAGCCAGCTCTGTTTTATTTCCCAAATTTGTTCTTGCATTTCGAAAATGGGGAGGGAAAACCTTTTAATTTTATTTCTTTGAATGAAATCTCTAGCTGATATTTCTCTTGAATCTGTCCATGCAGTTAGATTCAAGGACATTGATTCAGGTATAGTTAGGATAATATTGAGAGTGTAATGTATTAAGGACTACTGTAACATGTGCAATAGATTTCTTTGAATTGGAGACAGGATGCCACAGTTAAGAGTAGAACCTTTGGGCTGGGTACGATGGTTCAAGCCTGTAATCCCAGCTGCTCAGGAGGCTAAGGCAGGAGGATTGCAAGTTCAAAGACAGCCTCAGCAACTTAGCGAGGCCCTAAGCAACTCAGTGAGACCTTTTCTCAAAATAAAATATAAAAAGGTTTAGGATGTGGCTCAGTGGTTAAGCTCCCCTGGGTTCAATCCCTGTACAAAAAAAAAAAAAAAAAAAAAGAAGCAGCAGCAGCTTTGGAACCTTTTATAGGTGTATAGGCAAATTATTTTAACCTCTACCAAGATTTACTCTTCCTGTCAGTAAAGTTGATAATAATGATAGGCACTATCTCACAGGGTTATGCACATTAAATACATTAAGGGGTGTAAAGTGCTTGGTATAGTGCCATATGCTTATCAAATAGTAGGCATTACATCTTCTATTGCTTACAATTCTGCAATTTAAAACCCATGTTTATCTGTTTCTGAATGTATACAAGATTACTTTTTATTAACTGCCAACTTAATTTAAATAAACTATAGTAAAGAACATTTTTTGAAAATATTCTGCTTCATTTCAAGATTGAACCTAAGCATACATGAATTAAATCAAAGGGGAAAGGTTTTTTAAATAAACCAGTAGATATATTAGTATGATTGTTTTTGGTAAAGAACTGAAATAAAAAACTTAAAGCATTGTTATAGGTGATAGTTTATTGTAAAAGTAACTTTTATGACTTAAAAAAAGAAACAACAAATTTTCACTCTATTTTAGTAAGTTTAGCATAGTATTGTATTTTGTCCTGTCTTATATTCTGGTTTCACTCAAAGGCAAAATGGAAGTTGCAGTTTGATTAAAAATTTATTTTGGCCTTGCTTAGAAAGAATATTTCACCTTTATTTTTTGGCAGCATAAAAATCCTTTTTAGCATTATGGTTTTAAGAACAGAAATAATGACTGTTTTATAGGTTCTTAAATCTACATAGATTATATTAATCTTCCCTAATTCTGACTCAACAGTTAAAAAATGTAAATGTGTTTATGCAGGTAAATAATGTTCTATATTTAATATAATTTAGATGAATTTTTACTTAGCAGTTCCCCTGATTTTTGTATGATTTGTGTATTGGTTCACAACTTTAAAGATCTTTTAATTTACATGTATTTAACAATGACAGTCTATTTTTCTATAACCTACTTTTTTTTTTTTTTTTTTTTTTAGTAGTGGGAATTGAACCCTGGAGTGCTTTACTATTTTTATTTTTTATTTTAAATTTTGAGAAAAGGTCTCAGTAAGTTGTATAGGGCCTTGCTGAGTTACTCAGGATGACATTGAATTTGTAATCCTCCTCAGCCTCGTGAATTGCTGGGATAACAGGCATGCACCACTATATCTGGTGTCTGTGACCTACTTTCTGTAGACCTACTTGCTCATCCTACTATTGTCTTTATTTAAACAAGGAAAACATAAAGAATTGAATATATTTTCATGAAAAGACCACAGTTAATGAATGGAGGGACAAAATACAGCATATCCTTTAAGCTGACTTGTTTATTTTTAAAAATTTTATCTCTTTATTTTTGTGGTACTAGGGATTTAAATATCAGGGGTGCTTGACTAATGAACTACATTCCTAACCCTTTTTAATTTTTGTTTTTTCAGATAGGGTCTCACTAAGTTGCCCAAGTTGGCCTCAAACTTGGGATCTTCATGCCTCAGCCTCCCAAGTAGCTTTAATTATAGATATGTGCCACTGGGTCTGTCCTGTTTTTAATTTTTAAAAAATTTTAAGCCTTCTAGTCATGAGAAAATTCACTAGATTTTTAGGTTTGGATTTATTTTTCTAAATTAAGTGTAGGAGGCTTTAAAATTCATGTTTTGTGAATAATTTAGGTATAGATAGAACCCTGTGTTAATGATTATGGAAATTATTTAATTAAAAAATTCAAATGATTTAGATCAGTTTGGGATCTATTTTTCCCCTGGTGAGTTTAGATTAGCTACTTATCATTAATTGAATTGTAATCTTATATTGAAATCTCATAATTATAAAGATGCTAAAATATCAGGACATTAATTAACTAAGGGAAGACTATTTGGAATTAGAAAGCATTGTGAAATAAATGCAGGCTTATTTGGGGATTAAACATATATTAAATCCTATGCCAAAGGTTTCTAATGAGAGGACTTCATAAGACTAACTGGAGGTAGGTGGTTGTTGTTTCTACAAAAGATACTGAGTTTTTATTTTTTATTTTTTGGGAGAGAGTAAGAATGAATTTGTGTATTCATCAAGTGTTGTCTGAAGAAAGACATTTTATATGCATTATTTTTCATTTTTGTGAAGATAGTTCAAAATTTTTTACATTTTATTAATCAAATATCATTAAATCATTCATTGTTTCAGAGTATAAAATAGTGAAGGAGTTCTGATTTTGATGTTTAGAATGGGTTTTTACAATTCAGGAGATTGGAAACTTATTATCCTGTTATTATTTTGCTTAATTTATTAATGATTGAATTATTATGTGTAATGATGTGATTGAAAATGTGAGGCATTTTGGAGATGTGCTATTTTGCAGTTTTCAAGATTTTTGCTTTGAAAATTGGTTTGTTACTTGACAGTTTTAACTTTATTTTCTGTGTAAGCATGAGAGGCTTTTATAGATTGTTCTTTAGCTAGACTTTGAACTTTTTTGGGAAAAGAATAGATCTTACTGATTATTTGTATTTCTAAGAACAGAGCTTGTACTGATATTAAGTGAATGAAAAAAAAAATATGTGTGTGCATTTAGGCCTCAGAACTAAAATAGTCCTAAAATTAGCTTTTACTGTTCTTTTCTTTGATATAGTGAATATAAAGACTTACCTTGCTTTTTAGGAATGAGAATAGACATCTCTTAGTCCTGACCATTGGAATTGTCTTATGAGAATTGAGAAAACATATTTGAAAAGCCAGGACTTGGGGTGCTATGAGTATTGGTCCTGAAGGATCTTAGTGTTTAGGTCAAGCTGCAAAGGAGCAAGGAGTGGGGTGTTGAACTTTTAAACACCTATCCCTTTAAATTTTTGAGGGTTCACCCAATTTCCATTTGTATCACTAGTTACTTATCCAGGTCCCCCCCCCCCCCCCTTTAGATTCTTGAGAACTTTATAGCTCAAAGTGTGGTCACTAGGTAGTTCTTGCAATGTGGGGAGCTTTTTGAAATGCAGAGTCTTAGGTCTAATTCTAGGTCTACTGAGTCAGAATCTTTGATGATGATGATGATGATGATAGTGGTGATGGTGGTGGTGGTGGTGGTGGTGGTGATGCAATGTTGAGGATAGAACCCAGGGCCTAGTTCTACTACTGAACTATACTCCCCAGGCCCAGAATCTTTATTTTAACAAGATCCCCAGACGATTCATATGTTCATTGTAATTTGAGGTGCTACTCTAGAATACATTGTTCAACTTTTTCTTATTCTTTAAAACTTTTGTTCAAGATTGAGGGCATTTTAAAAAAATAAATTCCCAATTAAAAAAGATTGAAACTATATTCATCTGCTCTATTACTGGTTCATTTAGATTTTTGTAAAGAAAGATGAAAACTGTTTTGTAGTTAATCTTGAGACTTTAAACACATATGTGGAGAGGAAGAAGGAAAAAAAGTTATAGGCTACATATGGATACTTTAGCATAGGAAAAGAGGATTGATTGCTAGGAGGTGGATCAGAAAAGCTGGTTATCGATAGAACATGACATTTTAAAATCCTTCCACTTCATTATAATTAGCAAGTTGGGATTGGCCAGGCTAGATCAACAAGGAAATTGATCCCCTTCTTATTTTGATCATTGCATTCTCAATGTTGGTCTAAGTAAGGATTTTGGAAGTTAACTGAAATAAAAGAGGGGTTGTTGCTTTGGTTTGTTTTGCAGGAAAACTTAGAAAACTTTAGTTAATAACTATGTTGTATAAAAAATTGTCTGCCCTTTTATTTCCTCATCTTCCATTTGATTTTCCTGTTTCCTTTACCCCTACTTTCAGCTAATCACCATTAGTTTTCTTTTTAACCTACCAAATCTTTCCACAATCATACCTTAGCTCTCTATTTCCTTGGTAATTGCCTGGAATTGACATCCTTCTCCCAAACCAGTGATTCTGAGGGGCATTTGTGGTTCTCTACCAGCAAATGACATTTAGCAGTATGTTGAGACATTTTTGGTTATAACAACTGGTTCCATGGTACTACTGGTATCTAGTATCCTACAACAAAGAATTATCTAAAGCCTGTAGGGTTGAGGTTGATAAACCCTAACCAAACTATTATCAAAGTCCACAATTTGTCTGCCTGTTCCAGTTTTACCAACACCAATTCCTCTTCCAAACTGCCACACAGGATTCCTTTCTAAAACACATATAATTTTGTTAATTTTTATTTATAAGCTTTCTTGAGTTTCCCTTTACCTGTGAAGGATGTGAAAACTCCTTGGCACAAGATGGAAAACAGTAAATGTTTGACTACTGTTTTCAAGCCTCATATCTGGCTCCCAAGCTTGACCCTCTTTTGGTGGTCTGAATATTATAGTGCCTTTTGCCTCTCATCATACATTTTCCCCAGCCCACAGTACAAATTTCTCTTTGGATTTTCTTTTCTCCTGTCTACACATATTTATTTTTTCTTTAAAAAACAAAATCTGCTCAAGCATTCTTCTTTCTTGTGAAGTCTTTTTCCTGTGCTCTGGTACCTTGATTGTGCATTATTTTATCATGCGATTTGTACTTTGTTTGCATATCTGTGTTACCTTCTAGATTCTATCCTCTCTTTGAGGAAAAGGTGTGGGTGTGTGTGTGTGTGGGGGGGGAGAGAGATTAGATTCCAAGTAATTAATAGTTCTTAGTTGTTTAATTGAAAAATACATGTTGTCTTCAAAAGATAAATAAGTGCTTGGGTGATTTGGAGATGAGCACACAGATGAAGTATTACTATGACTTGTGCGTATACTTTTCTTTTTGTATGTAATCCTTTTGCCTCATCATCAATGCTGTTATTGTTGCCATCTTTTTTAAATGTATTGTTTATTATAATGGTATTTAAATGATATGACTATCTTAGATCTTTTCATTTAGTATTTAGTTAATCTCTGGTCACTTATTGAAAAAACTTATTGTTTATAATGGTACATGTTTGAAGACCTCTTCTCCTTAAGTGGAAAGGCCTTAGGATAGTTATAGGTTTGGGCAAGTGATGGAGGGAGAATAATAATAAATTCTTCTTTGGAAAAATAAGAAATATAATTATATAATGAGAATTGTTGGGGAAATAGGATGATACATTTCACGTATTTAAAACCTATGTGTGTCTTTAATGCACTACTGTATAGAAAATAAATTACATTGATGGTAAAAACTGAGTCAAAAAGTGAGTCTGAATTTATGAAGAATCTGAATTAGAGTGGGCTGTTTAAAAGCTGTAATTTTCTTGCATTCAGATATATGATTGGAATTTAGGTACTCCCTGTATAAGTCCTGTTTGGCAGGTTGTGATTTTTTTGTAATGCGTGGTAGAGGAATTTCTAAAATGTAAATTTTACATAGCAGATGCTTGTTTTTCTTACTGTATATCAAAGTTTTATAATTATTTATTTGAACACAGAAACATTTACTTTAATCTTATACTCTTTGCAGTGATTTATGCTACTAGAAATGACTTGCTTTTAAAGTGTTTCACTTAAAATATGGTTCTGTAGCATGAACCACAAAGGGTACATGTTTATTTTCACCCACAGTTCTTTCTAGACAGAGAGTTGACTGGATTGGTCCAAGGCTGCATAAATGTAGAACTAGTTTAGTCTCATAAAACTTTATCCCCCATTGTAATTATTGAGTAGGTAGGTAATCTAGTTGCTTTCTTAATATATTTAATTATTTTTATCCTTTAGTCAAAGACAATTTAGTTGAGGCTCACGCATGAAGAATTAATTTTCATAGACATTATATGCAAGGCTTTTAAAATTTAGAAATCAAATAATCAGATATTTTCTTCAAATTGGTTTTCTTTATAACATTGTTTTTTAAAATTTTGTCTGGCTGTGGCATCTTATTTTGAAAACTTTATTTGTTCAAGCAGTCTTATTTTACCTTATGATAGAAAGATAAGTAAACATTGATTCTCATGTTTTAAAATAGATGCCTTCTCTAGCATGTACTAGTGTATTCCCTGAAGAGTGGAGATATCTCTATTTATATCTGTGAATACCTTTTAAGATACAGTTTAATGCAGATTTTCTATGAAAAGTTGAAGATGGTAGAAACTATTATCTCATAATTTTCAGGTGTAAAACCCCTGATAAACACTACTAAGATAGTTCAATAACTTTATTGTGTTCATTATTTATGATTTTTCTTGGGCAGATAATTTATTTTAGTAAGCTTGTTTGAATTACTGAAGTTTAAAAAAGCAATGAAATTTGTGTTATTGTTTATTGGGCTTTTTTTGGTTTGAAATTATTTCTTTTCTTTGAGTACCTTAGGTTGAATGCTCACTTAAGACAGTGACTGTCCTTGTACTCTGGCTTATTATGCATAGAATTAAAATAATTCTTAAAAGCCATTCCTTAGGAATCAGGTGTTTCCTTTAACTGGGTAGTTCAGTTTTCAGTAGAAAATAAGGTAGCAAGATGAGTTTCTAAAAAAGATGTAGTTCTGAGAATTTTTTTTTTATCTATATTTCATGCCCTTGAAGCTATTTCTTCATATTACAATGAGAATAGGTAAGTTCCAGTGGAAAAAATTTGCAAAGCATTTACTTTGCTGATAACTTAAATTCTATTAATTAAATAGTCTTATAAAATCAGATTATATTTCTCCAAAAATCTGTTGTTTTAAATAATATTGTTCAAGCTCTTAGTACTGAGAATTATTGTAGAGGTATGGGGTGGGAGTATGGGATGGTGGGTGGTGATAAGGACTTTGGGAGGGAATATTTTAGGAATTTTACATGTTTCCTATCCCACCATTCCTGTGTGTTAGTCATATTAGTTTAGATTAGTGTGGGGGATGTTAGGAGTGGCCTGGTTTCTTTCCTTCTTTTTCCTAGCCAAGAAAGTATCGCCTGGGGATGCTGGAGGAGAGGCTAGTACCGATGGGATCAAAGGCACGAAAAGCAAAGAACCCTATTGGCTGCCTTGCTGACAGGTGTAAATCAGGAGTACCCATCAATATGGTTTGGTGGAACAGAGTCACAGAAAACAATTTACAGGTAAAAATAATTTTTATTAGATGTTTTTTGAAATTGAATATTTTGGCTGCTTTCTGTGTTGGGGGGTGGTGGGTATGAAAGGATTGGATGGCTTAGCTGGTATGCTCTGTTAATTTTTAAAAATTTTTAGCAAGGTTATAAAAGCAAGGTTAGTGGCCCATAATATTTTTGTTTAGTTTTTTGAACTTTCTCTGCTTATAGTATATCTTTCTATTCTTTTATTGAATTTATTTTTGCCCTTTTTGGTTTTGTTAACATATGAGTTCAAATGTTTCTCCCTGTGGTTCTGGGGATCAAACACTTGTGTTCTACCATAGAGCATAAGTTCAATTATTTTTTAGTATGCAGAGTTTCATTTGTTTGGAATCTAAACAGTAGGAAACTCTATATATTGCCTTTTTGTACATTTTTAGTAGGAAATAAAAATGGTATGTAAACAGATTTGTCAACCAACTTAAGTAGTATATTGTTATAGGGTTATTACAGATACATTTCAGCATTGACTCTATCTTTACTTATATATTGAAAATTAAAGCAAAGTTTTATAACTCAAGGACTAATCTTCTATGTGAGATTTTGAATTACATACAGAATGATTTTATATTCCATTTTAACTTGAGTTTTATTTATTATATTTCATTTTAAAAAAATGTTAATTGTATACTGTGGCTAGTACTCTTAATCAGAATTTCAGCTTAGGTAAAGGTAACATATTTATCCTCCCAAACTTTGAGTGAATTTCTGTCTCCTGCATGTATGTATCATACACAAAAAGATATAACAAAGTTAACTTGATTTTATTTCTGTCACCAAATTCATATTAAAAAAAGTTCAACAGTATTTTGTATTAGTTTAGTATTAACATAGTAACAATATCTGTGTTGCTTTGGAACAGGAATAAAGAAATTATTCCAGAAATATTACAAAATGTATTTTTCCCCCCACTGAAATTTTGGAAGTATTTTTCTAAAAAGATAAGGTGGAGGAAGCCCAGGGAATTCCACATTATTTTATTTCTACTTAAAATTTCATTAGAGTTTTGGCTCTTAATTATTTTTAGTAATATAGTTTTAAATGAATTTTTCTTATCTTTGAGATCACTAGGTCAAAGATTCAATATTAATTATTACAATTATTTTTCAGTTTTAGAAAGGAAGTCTGAAAAGAAATTGGGCCCCAACTACCTAAGAGCCAAATATAGATAGGTTCAACTGGAACAGCTTGTAGGTTGTGGTGGTGGAACACTGACCAATAGAAAGATGTTGTCACTCAACTTCCTACAATTTCTCCCATCCCAGTGGAGGTTTAGAGGTTTAGTATAGCTTGAAAAGCCATTAGTTTGGTTTAAGAATATACACTTAAGTTATGTTTTATGTTTAATTAAAACAGCTGCTAAAAGATTTACATTAATGTATGTGAAAGATTGAATTGGAGTCATCTGAATCTAGTATGTATTTCAAATACTACAGTTACATTTTTGCTCCAAATGGTATTTTGCTTTAAAGTAAGAAGTGGGCTGGGAATGTGACTCAGTGGTAGAGTACTTACCTATTGAGCATGAGACCCTGGGATTGGGTTCAATCCCCAGCTGTAGGAGTTGAGTGTGGGGCATAAGGAATGTTATGTTATGCCTCAAGTTTGAAGCTTTGTAAGCTCTAAAATGCCTGACATTATGAGCCACATGTTGAAGTATTCAAAACTACCCAGCTAGTCTCCATTACTGTCTTTGAGAATTCTTAAAATGGGGACCTGGAATAGTTCAGTGAGAAGTTTATTGAGCACAAAGAGTATGTCAGTGTGCTATGTATGTGCATGTCTATTTATCTAGACATTGGAGTTCTTATCTGTTTGTTGTAGAACAAAAATAATTTATATAAGTGAATTCCATACCTTGTTTTTGGCTTTGTTTATGTTGTAATTGTTTTATATTTTTGACACATAAAGTTTAAACGATTGTACAGCCAGATGTATTAGTCTTTTCCATTTTATTTGTTTCCTTTCTTTTAAAACTTAGGGCCTCTCAATTGTAAAGGCAGAGGAATGTTTATATTTTATTTTAGTAATTATAAGTGTTTCTTAACGGGTTTAGCCGAGCACTGTGCTAATCTCTTTGTGTATATTTTCTTGGTCTTTCTTATAGCCTGTGGCATAGATATTATTAAATGGAAAAAATGTCTTCAGAGAAGCTAAGTAATATTAAGTTTAAACAGTCAGTAGAAGAGCAGAAATTTGAACCAAAGTTTGTCAGGTTCAAAAAATCTCTTTATTTCTATATGATGAAACTTTAGTTGTGCCAGGACATACTTGGTTCATCTGACTGGGTAATTGAGCTTTTGTTTAACAATTTATTTTGAGAATAAGAATGCCTACATAGTTTCCTAGACATGAGTTGTAATTTAGGCATTCCTTTGCAGCACTTGAACGGCTAGTCCTTTTTCTTTATGATTCATCTTTTCTTCAGTGACCTTTGCCCTTTTTTTAAATCTTTAAATGTTATTTACATTGATTTCTTAATCTTGATCTAATACATGTAAGTGCAGAATTGCTAATTAGAGAATCAAAGAAACATTTTCTTTAGTCTTTTGTAGGTGTGCAGAAGGTAAATTTATTTTCATATGGCTGTCTGAAATACTAATAAAACTATCTAGTCTCTATTCCTAGATATATGAAGTCCCCAAGTGGGGACTCATGGAGTAGCTTCTGTTGTTTTCTCTCATTTCTTTAGTACCCATGTATTCTTTAAATGTCTTCAGTTTGATGTCAGTTATGCTAAGTGAGTAAGTCAATCCCCAGAACAAATGTTTTCTCTGATATATGGATGCTGATCCACAATGGGGATGGGGGGGAGGCTGGAGGGGGGGAGGCTGGGAGAAATTGAGGAACTTTAGATAGGGCAAAGTGGAGGGAGGCATGGGGGTATGAAAGATTGTGGAATGAGAGGGATGTCATTACCCTAAGTACATGTATGAAGACACGAATGGTGTGACTTTACTTTGTATATAACCAGAAACATGAAAAATTGTGCTCTATATGTGTACTATGAATTGAAATGCATTCTGCTGTCATGTATAACAAATTAGAATGAATGAATAAATAAATAAATAAATAGATAGATAGATAAAAAGTTTGCTGGAGATCTTAGTTGTCAAATGTAGCAGTTTTATCTGGTACTGATGGCTGCCTTTGTATTTTTTTTAAAACTCTTTCCTCTTTGTACTCTTAACTTTGTTTCATTAATGGCTCTTTCTGCACTCCTTTTCTTGGTTCACTTTTTCTTCTGTGTTGTTGATCCCTAAAATTTTTTTGGTTAAGAATTGTCTTCTGAGATTGAAATCCAGATTTTTCATGCCTTCTGATATCTCTGCAGGTAGATCTATATCCCACTATCACAGCAGATCTGAGATGTCTATAACTCAGTTTATTTTTCTGTTCTCCAAATCCACTGATTTTTTTAAAATTTTTTTTCCTATATCCCTGCTTCCGTTAATAGCATTGTAGTCTTCCTTGTCACTGAAGCTAATATCTGGGCTTCTTCCTTGATACCTCCTACATTTTACCACTTCTTATGAGAGGGAAACTATTGGGTTTTACCTATTCATTAATAAAGACAATTAGACAATATACACATGCTATCACATTAAGTTTTTACAACAATAATGGCATATTTTTTTTCATTGGACATATATGGAAATTATGTTTAGAAAGGCCTGTTGACAAGGTCTATTTAATTTTAAATCCTGAGATTTTTCTACCAAATTCTTATCAAATCTTTTTGGGAACTGTCCTATCCTACCTTTCTGGGGCTGTCTCTCCCTGTCTGTGAACATACTCATTTTAATCATATGGGGTCTTTCATATTGCATAAGATAAATATACTGTCAGTTGTTACTTTGCTAGGTTTGCATCATTGTTAACAGAGACTGAAAAAAAATTCCCTTCTTTTTCCTCCAGGAGATGGCTAAAATGCTACCTTTCCTGTGAATACTTATTCAAACATCTGGGAGGAAACACACACACACTAGTACATACATACACATGTGTGTATATAATTTGTTCTGTAGTGTATCTTACATATTGTACATTATGTATTTTATAGTACTGTTTCCACGGTACTTTATGTTTAACAGTTATTGTTTTGTGTTAATTTGTTTTTCTTTTTTTACTGGGTTGTAAATATTTGAGAATAAATTTGTGTTTGTTATTCCTGTATTTTGTTTATTTCCTTTTTTTTTAAATACTTTTTAGTAGTAGATAGTCATAGTATCTTTATTTATTTATTTTTATGTGGTTCTGAGGATAGAACCCAGCACCTCACATCTGAGAGGCAAGTGCTCTACTACTGAGCCACAACCCCAGCCCTATTTTGTTTATTTCTAAATGCCACTTTAATTTTATTGAATAATGTGTAATTTTAAAGTAATTTATTTCTAAGATTTTTAATAAAAATTTTTAAAAATGAATCACAGGTTTTATGGGGTTTATAGCCACCATGTTACCACTGCTTATTAGTTTTAGTATCACATAAAACACAAGATGGTGATTTCTTTTGAAAGAGATCTTCACATTTTTTAAAAATTTAAACTTTAGCATTAGTTTAAGTATTCTTGATATTTGTTAATCTTCTGAACCTGGTAGTACTCTTAATTAGTTTTCAACACTATTGTTTAGTGATAGACCTCCTGTTTTGTGTTTTTCTTGTGATCTCAGGCCAGAGACCAAACTGAAGATCACCTGAGATTCACATTAGCAACACTATTTCACCTTGGGGCAAATTCATTTTGAATTTTCCTTTTCTACTTAGCATGATTACATGTTACTTTGCCTGACTAATCTGTATGTGAATTCAAGTTCTTTCATTTGTTCTTTGATCGCACAGTTCAAATGTCATTGCTTAGGGCTGAAACATTTTATCACCTAAGCTAGAATTGTGAGAATCCACATTTCCTAGCATGTAATAGATACTAAACAAATGTTTGTTCTCCCAGTTTTACCTTATTTTATCACTAGCTCTTAAAATTGGTCTTCATTATATAACTTATTTAGAGTGCAGTCTGTAGTTATATTTATTTATTTTTAAAATTTTTTATTGGTTGTTCAAAACATTACATAGTTCTTGATATATCATATTTCACACTTTGATTCAAGTGGGTTATGAACTCCCATTTTTACCCCGTATACAGATTGCAGAGTCACATCAGTTACACTTCCACTGATTTATATATTGCCATACTAGTGTCTGTTGTATTCTGCTTGTAGTTATATTTACATGTGTATGGTATGGTATGTTTAAAATGAGTTAGTGACATTTGTTCCTACATTTTAGTACTAAGATGTTTTAAAAAATTAGTGTTAACGTTCCTTATTATGTATGTATGTATTTATTTATTTTTAGTTGTAGATGGGTATAATACCTTTATTTTTGTGTGGTGCTGAGGATCAAATGCAGTGCCTCACTTGCTAGGCAAACACTATACCGTTGAGCTACAACTTCAGCTCATTATTATTATTTTGAAGGGATAACAATGTGTTTCTTCATTTAAGAATGAGGTACCAACATGTATGAGGAAATGTATGATTTTGCAAGTTTGTCATGCTGATTAAGATTTGCTGAAAAATAGTGATATGTTAAATAAAATTATGTTCGTTTCAGACTTTTTAAAATAGTGGATTTGTGAATCACAAGTATTACTGTTTTAGCTTACACAGCAAAATGATATAAGTGAATGAGAACTGTTGGACTGTGAGATGTTATCTATCTGACATCATCATCTACTTGTCAGTATCTCTTTTGATGCTATTTTTATCCTCCTTGTAGTCTAATTAAATGACATTTCTTAGGAGAAGTGTTTAGGACAAAAGCTCACATTAAAAATCTCTTGGCCTACAAAATCTCTTGAGAATTCTAGTTGCTTCTGACTGATGCTTTAAAGATCTCAGGAAGGTTTTATAAACTCACTGGATAAATAAACTTTACTCTTTCATTACTGCTATTTCAGGTGGTTTTTAGTTTTTTGGTCTTTGGGAAAATTTAGGCTGTCATAAACGTGAACCTTTGAGTTCTTTGAGATTTTGAAAGAATATAGAACTACAGAGGTAGCTGTAATAGCCTTACTATAAATCTACGACTGTCTGCCCCTTACCCCACCTTAGACCCTTTCTCTTCTCTCTAGCTGCTATTCTAAACCTTTCACATTCTTCTCAAATCTATTCAACTCTCTTTTCACTTTTGAGTAAAGACTGTGTTCTTCAGAGTGGGATAAAAGGGACTATTGAGAATGAATTGGCTCATGTCTCATTTGTAATGTTTTCTGTAATGTTTTCATTCTTATCCTTTCTTACTACCTGTCTTTATTGCTCCTGGCAATTCATTCTTCCACTTGACTCTTCAATTCTTTAGATAGTCCCTCCCTCTATATTGATTTTCCTTGTTCTGGCTTATAAACATGCCACAAGTTTCTCCTGTTATTTAGTAAACCCTGGAACAAAGAAAGCCACATGATCAGTAGGACATGTAGGTGACAGTGCAATATAATTTGGGGGATGATTCCTAGTTTTTGTGGCTACCTTTTTATCTTTTCTTCACTTCTTAGTTCCCATTATTTTTCCATCTTGAGTATTCTATTAACTATTTTTGATAAGATGGCCTGATAAAATTAATGGCATTCTTTTTTGCCCTTTCTCTCCTGCAGTTGACAATGTGGACTATTACTCTTCTTGAAACTTCTCTTCTCTTAGGTTGTTCTTTATTAGTTCTCCTTCCTTCCCCCCCACCCACCCACCCACCTCAGCCCTTCCTGGTCCTCAACTATCCCAGGTTCTGTCATTGTCTCTCTTTTCTGTTCCTCAGAATACCCTTTGGTCATCTCCCACCTCTCCATTACTTCAGCTATTTCCTATTCATATTTGACTCCTAGATATTTTTTTGCCTTCCAGCCCTTTGCATTGACTCTTAAGTATTATGTTTCTAGCTTCTTTTGAATATCTTTATCTGTATGGCATAGGTCTTGAAATTTAACGTGTCAAAAATTAAAAACTGTACATTTGTTTTCAAATCTCTTTCATTCACATACACCTGTACATACTCACTTATTTAGAACTGCGTGTCCACTATTTAGTTTGGTTATTGATATCACTCAATGTCCAGTCTGTGCTTTCTTTCTGACATTCTTTATCCTCTAAGAATTATTGCTTGTGCTACTTAGAAATAATCTTCATTCTTTTTTTTTAATTACAGAAAGAATGCTGTTTTATTTGAGGTCCTATTATTTATTTGTATTTTAATTTGTATTTTAACTTAATCTTCAATTAATGTGATATGCAACTCAAAATGTTTCATTTCTCTGAGTTCCCCCTTTTTTTAATATATATTTCTTTATTGGTTACTCAAAACATTACAATGATCTTGACATATCATATTTCATACATTTGATTCAAGTGGGTTATGAATTCTTATTTTTACCACGTGTACAGATTGCTGGATCACATTGGTTATAATCCACGTTTATACATACTGCCATACTAGTGTCTTGTATTCTGCTGCCTTTCCTATCCCCTTCCTCCCCTCCCATCTTCTCTCTCTACCCCATCTACTGTAATTCATTTCTCTCTCTTTTTCCCCCCTTTCCCGCTCACATCCTCTTATATGTAATTGTGTATAACAATGAGGGTCTTCTTCTATTTCCATGCAATTTCCCTTCTCTCTCACTTTCCCTCCCACCTCTTCTTCTCATGCTCTTCCTCTCCCACCTCCCACCTCTTCTTCTCATGCTCTTCCTCTCTGCTCTGTTTTGAGTCGCCCTTCTTATATCAAAGAAGACATTTGGCATTTGTTTTTTAGGGATTGGCTAACTCCACTTAGCATAATTTGCTCTAATGCCATCCATTTCCCTGCAAATGCCATGATTTTGTTATTTTTTAGTGCTGAGTATCTTCATTCTTAATAAGTTATAATTTATCGATCCCCCATCCCTTTTCTTCTTATGTGTATTGTTACCATTATTATTTCTTGTCTGGATTCCTGCTTCTGGTCTTAATTCTCAAAATGCTGCCTTATTTTCTAATCTTGCTTTTTATCTTTGTCATTTTTTTATTATTGGAAAAGATTGCTCCTGAATTTGCTCTTGCTTACTGCTGCAGACTTACTGAACTACTTGCAGTACCTCGCAAGTTCCATGAGAAGTACCATGTTGTTCTTCATGCTTCTGCCTTTGAACATTCTTCTCCAACATTTGTTTTGCTTGATGTACCCTTTTCTCTGTCTTGATTTAGCAAACAAAATTTTAGGATTTAATTCAAGCATATGGTCTTAGTATACAGATTTGACTGACAGCATTAAGCATTTGCTCCTTTTTTCCTCCCACTTACCTTATTGTTCTAATTAATTATTTATATTTCTCACCGTGAAGAATTATTTATATTTCTCACCGTGAAGGCCAGCATTATTAATGTAGCACAATGTGGACTTTTTTCCTTTTTCCTTTTTTTTTTTTTTTTTTTTTTTTTGATACATGGATGTTCTATGGGAGTGTGCAGTTGAGTTCAGAATTCATTTGTATGTGTGAAATGCTAGCCTGTGAAATTGTGTAACATAGTACTGGTTTGATAGGTCTTTCTCGTATCTAGCACAGTGAATTTTAGGTATTATTAAAATAATAGAATGAGTGAACCTTAATTAGTGTTTATTATCTAGTGAGTATTTGGCCTAATGTTAGTCCTAAAG
The DNA here is from genome assembly GCF_964194105.1 of Spermophilus citellus. NCBI lineage: Eukaryota > Metazoa > Chordata > Mammalia > Rodentia > Sciuridae > Spermophilus > Spermophilus citellus. The sequence goes on from NC_138182.1 coordinate 24,993,734, forward strand.
TTTAAATTGTTTCCTTGGTAGTTTTATGACATATTATTGTGGAAAAAAATTTGAAATTCTTAATGTATGTTAAGTTTTCTGATTAAATATGGCAGGATTCTTGGATAGGTAAAATGCTTCTAAGTAATTTCTTATTACTGTGGAATGTGAAAGATGGGTTTTACCATTTTGTAGCTGTGGATAGGAGATATGCATGGAGATAGGAGGTAGTTAATTGGAGCTCTGTGATGCCTCTCTGGAATGCTGTGATAGTGTGACTTTCCTGGACTACTCGTTAATCTAAATTGATATTTTTGCTACTTTTAGTGACTAGATGTTATATGTTCCATGACTATTAATGACATATAATAACTCAGATAAAAGTAGCAGATGAGCAGCAGCTCATCTGATTTTGTTTTTAAATATCTTCTATACTTTATCAGATAGATTTTTTTTTCATTTTTGCATGCGTTGAATTTACTGGTCTCAAAAGTTGCATATTATATATGAATTCTTATAATATCACCTCATTCTGTAGTGACATGCAAATGAAAGGGAATGGTGTAAGTGGTTTTATAATTTACAAATGTTGAACTTTCTTTTAAAACATTTTTCTAAAATTATGTATACTTCAAGATAAATTTCAGCCACTCAAGAAAAGTACAAAGAAGGGCTGGGGATGTGGCTCAAGCGGTAGCGCGCTCGCCTGGCATTCATGCGGCCCGGGTTCGATCCTCAGCACCACATACCAACAAAGATGTTGTGTCCGCCGAGAACTAAAAAATAAATATTAAAAAAAAAAGTACAAAGAAGAAAGCAAAAAATATCCTTTGTCACCTCTCTATCCAGAGATAATATCTTTGTTAACATTTTAGTTTCTTTTTACACACATCCTGTACACATGCCCCCTCCCACCACTTAGGCATTAGTAAAACATTTTACATGAACAATTGTCGTTGCTGTTCTGTAGTTTAATTTTTTTTTATTTAACTCAACAGTGATATGGTTTGGTTTCCATCTTAAAAGTATATCATTCCATATAATTTTCAGTATCTATACACTGTTATATATACTATATATAATCCACATAACCAGAAGCCTGCAGTAGATATTTTACTTATTTTCTTCATTAAAAATAAATAAAAAATGCTGTGCTAAACTTAATCTTTTCTGGTTGTGTCATTTTTTTCTCCTTAGCATTCCTACATATGGGCTTGGTAGATCAAAGGAGATGCTTATTTCTTATTTAGATACATATTATCTTATTATTCTCAAGAAGGGTGTATCAGGAGAGATGGAGTTGATCTTAGTGGTAGAGCGCTTGCCTAGCATGTGTGAGGCACTGGGTTCAATTGTCAGTACCACATACACATAAATAAAATAAAGGTTCATCAACAACTAAAAAATAAATAAATAAAATTTGAAAAAAGGATATATTAGGAAAGGGTTTTATGACTAGAAGTGTTTGTACTAGTAATCAGCTTCTTACAGTTTTCTGTAAAGGAGAAACTGACAGATATTTTGCAAATTTAGGCACTTATAGCTTTAAGCTATTATGTACAGAGAATTACTTTATATTGAGCTCATGATGATTTTTTTCTATCATAAATATAAAGCTTGCTATATTAATTTATTTTCATTTTGTGGGTTCTGATATACATGTGTGTTCTTTGCCCTTACGATTATGTAAAGAACACTGATGTGAAATAATTAGTGATAAACTTTCTTCTGCTCTCTCAGCCACTTTAAACTAATTTAGAAAATCCTACCTTCTCTATTGAGGCGCTCAAATCAGAGGGCCAAACTTAGTTTGTTCCAGAAAATTCACAAACTGTATTACTGGACTATTTTCAAAATAGTAATAGTTTTTATATGATTTCTTTTAACTTAGAAGATGGCACTTGACTTGTTTTATATAGGTCAGTTTCTGATTAACCCAGAAATTTGAGTATATTTTGATAATCTTTTTAAAAAATATTCTTTAGTTGTCAGTGGATCTTATTTATTTATTTATATGTTGTACTAGGAATTGAACCGAGTGCCTCACACATGCTGGACAAGCACTCTACCTCTGAGCCAGAACCCCAGCCAATGATAATAAATCTTTAACTGACCATATTTGGATATGCTTAAAATAAGAGGAAATAAAACCTACTTAAAATAAACAAAACATCCCCCCCCCCAAAAAAAAAAAATCAAACTTGTGGAAATGTGAACTCAGAGGTTCTAGTTAGCCATTTGACTTTTCCTTCTCATTCTGTACCTCTTTCATTCTCTGTTATATATGAACACTGAAACTAGTAAAAATAGCTTTAATAATACTGCTCTTATGTCTGTGGGTTTCATCTTTTTATGACTTAAGATCATTTTAGCAAGGCAAATAAATTTCCTTCTTTGCCTTTCTCCATTAGTATTAGTACCCCATCTTCTGCATTTCCCCAAAATTCACTGTATTTTGCTTTTGCCAGTGTACACAAACACACACACACACACACACACACACACACACACAAATTAGTCCTAACTATGCTTCTTTGATACCCAGAAAAATAGAAAAAAAAAAAAAAGTAGCAGTGATAGAAGATTGAAGTCTTGATTTTGTAACAAAGTAGACAAGGTAAAGTTTAATAGAACTTCCTCTCTGTTTCTTTTCTCTTCTTTTCTCCTTCCTTCCTTCCTTCCTTCCTTCCTTCCTTCCTTCCTTCCTTCCTTCCTTCCTTCTTGTTTATTATTTTTATTTCTGGATTCTTTTAAACCATTTTTTTTTAAACTGACTCAGTTCGGCCAAGAACTAGAATATAGTAGATTTTAAAAATAAAGTCATCAAACAAAACTTTTGTTCCCTCTGTCCCTTCTTTCTTACCATTTTCCTCCTCTTTGTGCTGGCTGGAATGTAGATGATGAACTGAGATGAAAAAATCTTGAGTTTTTCAGTCATTTGGGACAGTGTTGCAGTAAGTCTGGGCATAGATGATATTGGTGTAAACTGTGACACTGACAGTCACATGGGTAGAAGTTGAATTTAAGAAATATGTAGCATGTAGAATAAACTCATTAGCTTGGTACTTCAGAGATATCAAAGGATTATTGAACTGTGACATAATTTATTTGTTTAGAAAAAACATCATATAGAAAGCACAACAAAACTTGAATAGGAAATCAACTTCGGGAAAGTAGGTTGATTTGCTCATAAGTTGCTTGAAATGATAGTTGCAAAGCACCTCTCTGCTAGTGGGTGTCTAATCTAACAATAAAAAAGAGTTGACTGAAATTTATATATTGATAAATTAAGATTGAATAAGGAATTCCTGTTTCCTTCAAAAACATTATGAAGAGATTCATCTTCTGGCCAAGATGGAAGAACAGGGATTGAACTTTTCTTTAGAAACAGCTAAAAAACTAAAAAAATTCTATGAAAAAAACAGTTTTCAAGAATTAGATATCGAACAGTGAAGGACAATGATCACTGAGAAATGGGAAACAAATGAGGTGAGCCCAGTGATGACCTCCAGTTCACTGCTTTGGGAGAATTTCTAAGCCTGGTGCATTCTCCTGAATTCAGAAGAACAAACTGGAAATCTGTAGTAGCCAAGATGGCTGTAGTTCACAATAAAAAGTAGTAAGAACAGAGAGTCCACACACAGAAAGAACTGTGAAGATTTGCTAAACACCTTTTGAGTCTTTAGCTGAGAACTAATCAGAGAATGTGAATGAATGAGGTGGATACTTAAATTGGAAAAAGAAAATTCCTGAAAAGATCACAGGAAACAATTCTCAGAGCTCACATAAGACATAGACTAGTTCCTGTTCTAACCAGCTAATATGCAAAACTTCATAATTGATAAAGTATGAAGTAGGGTAATGGGAAGACATTTGCCTTAGTGGGGCCAAATAAGCCTTATAATATGTGCTCTGTTTAACCCTCCTAATAAAACTTAATAGCAAGACCTGAAAGGATCAACAAATTTTTAAACAAGTTTATGATGGAAAACAAAAAGAACATAGAACCACCTGGGAGTGGTGATGCACCCTGTAATCCCAGTGGCTCTGGAGGCTGAATCAGGTGGATTGCAAGTTCAAAGCCAGTCTCAGCAGCAGCCAGGTGCTAAGCAACTCAGTGAGACCCTGTCTCTAAATAAAATACAACATAGGGCTGGGGAGAGGCTCAGTGGTTGACTGCCCCGGAGTTCAACTCCAGGTAATTCCCCCCACCCCAAAAGGAACACAGCACCAAAAAAGATAAAAGTCACAATATTTGTCCTCCTGTGAAAAGTTAACAGGAAGTTAACAGTAGAAAGGTAAGACCCACACAAAGAAGAAGATGGAATTATTCAAAACAGAACCAAAAGTGATGCAGAAATAGTATAAAAGAATACCAAAACAGTTAAATGTAACTCTGTCCCCTGTGTTGAGGAAATATTAAACATGTTTGTGCAAACATGGAAGAATTATTTAAAAATTTAAATTCAGCATTTAGTATTCAGCTATAGTGTCTGAAATGAAAAATAGGTTGAGTTAATGACAGATTAGACTTTGTAGAAGGGTAGTGAATTCGAAGACATAGCAGTAGAAGTTGCTCAAAAAGCCATTCATGGAGAAAAAGTGAGATGTGGAACAACATCAAATTTCTTAGCATACTTTGGATTCCCTGAAGAAGGGAGGGGGAGTATTAAAAAAGTATTTTGAGAAATATTAGACAAGTATTTCCAATTTGATGTAAACTGTAAACCCACAGATGCAATGAACCTAGTGAATCTGGAGTCCAAGAGACATGAAAACTATTACCAAGACACATCAAAGAAGCAGCTTGGGGTAGTGGTGGTGTGCATTTTTGAGGAACAAAAATACAGATACCAGGTCTTTTCATTCAAAATAATATAAGCCAGAAATCAGTATAACAGTATATTTAAACTATAGAAGGAAAAATGACGTCAGCTTAGAATTCTATAGTTGGGAAAAATATCTTATAAAAATGGAGTGCCCATAAAAACTGGTGAAGTTCAGATTAGATGTGTCAATTAAAATTACGACACCAATAACTATTTCACAAGACTGTGATAATAGAAGATGTTATCTTTGGTGAAATATGGTGAATGATACTATTTCTATTTCTAGTCTTCAACTAGCTGAGCATGTAGCTTGGTGGTAGAGTGCTTGCCCAGGAAGCATGAGGCCCTGAGTTCAATACCCAGCTCTGTCAGAAAAAAAAGGGGGGGGTGTAATGTGGAATAGGACATTTTCAGATATTCAAAAGCTGAAAGAATTTATCTAAAGAAGGTTGTAATTTGGGCTGGGGATGTGGCTCAAGCGGTAGCGCGCTCGCCTGGCATGCGTGCGGCCCGGGTTCGATCCTCAGCACCACATACCAACAAAGATGTTGTGTCCGCCGAGAACTAAAAAATAAATATTAAAAAAAAAATAAAAAAAATAAAGAAGGTTGTAATTAAAAGAATGAAGAACACAGGAAATAGCTAGCTGTATGAGTAAATACAAGAAACCTTTTCCCTTACAATCTAAGCCCCTTTGAAAGATAATTGACCCTCCAAAGCAAAAATAACAGCTTATAAGGTTTATAACATGTAGAAAAATATGGCAATAGTAAAATAGTTTGAGGGGAGACATAGAAGTATAATATGGAAAACTTTTCATACTGTATCTGAAATACTAATAAAGCTGGGTCGTATTTGGTGTTACGGACTAAATTATGTCAACTCCCCCCGCACCCTCATTGATATATGTTGAATTTCTAACCTTTAACCTCTAATGTAACTATATTGTTTGGAGTTGAGGCCTTTAAGGAGTTGATTAAAGTCTAATGAGGTCAAAATGTTGGGGCCCTAAGTCAATATAACTTCTAAAATGAAGGAGATACCAGGGATGCCAGAACATAGAGAAAAGACCATGTGAGGATGCAGTGAGAAGGCAGCCATCTAGAAAAGAAAGAAAGTGGCTTCAGAAGAAACTACCCCTGGTGGCACCTTGCTTTGAACTCCTAGCTTGTAAAACTGAGGAAATAGATTTCAGTTGTTTAGTGTCTGGTGTTTTGTTACGACAGCTCTAGCAGACTAAGACAGGTGGTGATAAGTTAAAGTATGTACTTTAAAAATCTTAAGCAACCACTACAATAATAGAACAAAGTTTTAGCTAATAAGTCAGGATGAGAGATAAATGAAATTATACTCAGTTAATCCTCCAAAATCCACACCAGCAGCCAGGAATGAGAAAGAGGGGAAAATGGAGCAAAAAACATCAGATGGTACAAACCAACCAAAAAAAAAAAAAAAAAAAAAAAAAAAGCAAGATGGTAGATTTAAATCCAATACCACTAATTACATTAAGTGTACATTGTCTAAACACCATAATAACATTCAGGGATATTCAATTAATTATATGAAGCTACCAGGAAACTTGCTTTAAACTAGATGACAAAAGTAGATTTAGGGGTTGGGGCGGTGGCTCAGCATTAGTGCACTTGCCTGGCATGTGTGAGGCACTGGGTTCAATTCTCAGTACCGCATAAATAAATAAATAAATATTAAAAAATAGATTTAAAGTTACATCATGTTAGTGAAAAGAAAGCTGCAACAATTCTATGTCAGAGAAAGTATATTTTCAAGCAAAAAATATTGCCAGGGATAAAGAAAATCATTTGATAAAGGTGACAGTTCATCAAGAGTTTGGATGTTTTATGAATGTTTTATGCATCTAACAACAGAGCTTTCAAAGCCCGGTGCACTACATGGTGACATAGACAGTTCTAAGGTTTTCAACACTGTTCACTTAGTAATAGAAGAAAAAGACAAGCAATCTATAAGGAGATAGGCAAATTGAACAACTCAAACACAACTTGTCCTGATTGGCACATATAGGACACTCTGCCCAGCAACTGCTAAATATATATTCTATTCAAGTGTACATGAAACATTAACCAAGACAGACCAATTCATAAAAATGTCTCAATAAGTTTAAAAAGAATTTAAGTCCTAAAAATATGTTCTGTGACTACAGTGCAATTAAATTAAAAATCAGTAACAGGCCGTGCAAGGTGGCATACGTCTTTAATCCCAGCTGCTCGGGATGCTGAGAAAGGAAGATTGTGAGTTCAAAGCCAGCCTCAGCGAAAGTGAAGCACTAAGCAACTCAGTGAGACCCTGTCTCTAAATAAAATACAAAATAGGGCTGGGGATGTGGCTCAGTGGTTGAGTGCCCCTGAGTTCAATCCGTGGTACCAAAGAAGAAGAAAAGTAACTGAAAGCTCTTTGGAAACTTTTACATATTTCTTTTCTTTTCTTTTCTTTTTTTTCTTAGAATTTTAATATTTATTGTTTAGTTTTCGGCAGACACAACATCTTTATTTGTATGTGGTGCTGAGGATCGAACCCGGGCCGCACGCATGCCAGGCGAGCGCGCTACCACTTGAGCCACATCCCCAGCCCCATTTTTACATATTTCGAAAATGGATAAATGTACTTTTATTCAGGAGTCAAGTGTATAAGTATTTTGAACTGAAAGAAAATGAAAACATCACAATTTATGGGATGCCATGAAATCAGGCATTACAGGGAAGTGTATAGTACCAAATTTTTTCATTAGAAAAGAGGAAAAATTCCCAAATCAATGATACACCTTTAACCTTAGTAACTAGACAAAACAGCCAATTGAACCATGAGACAATAAAGATTAGAAAATAAACCAATAGAATAGAAAACAAAAATAGAAAAAATATAATGAAACCAAAAGCTGATTCTTTGAGAAGTTTCATAAAATTGATAAACATCTAGGCAGATAAATTAGGAAAAAATGGGAGAGAGAAGTTACCAATATTGGGAATGAAATAGGTGACATCACTAGCTTTTACAGATATTGTAGGATTACTAAAGGAACATTATGAACTACTTTATGACAATAAATTTGACATGATGAAATGGAAAAAAATCTTCAAAAGACACATACTACTTAATATATTATTAACTTTATTCGCTCTGTAAACATATCACAAGAAGGCCCAGATAGCTTCAATGTTGAATACTCCACATTTAGGAAAAAGTAGTGCAAATTTGACACAAACTTTCAAAAAAGAAAAGGAGAGAATATAACCCAACTATGAGGTTAGCATTAATGTGATATCAAAACCAAAGACATTCCATTAATAGAAGGCTACAAATAACACTTATATACATAGTTGAAGAAATTCTTAACATAATTTTAGGAAATCAAATGTGAAGGTATAACATACCACAAAGTGGAACTTGTCTGTAATGAGTTGGTTCAGTATTTTAAAAAGCAGTTGATAAAATTATATTAGTCAATCAAAATTAATATGATCATTGTCTCAGTAGATAGAAAGCATTTAACATAATCTAGTTATCTATTCCTGATGAAAATTCTCAGCAAACTAGGAATATAAAGGAACATTCCTAATCTGATGAGTGCATCTATTTAAAAAAAATTACTACATCTAATATCATACTCATTGCTGGAAAATTAAATGCTTCCTCCAAAAGATAAGAAGATAGACAGGATGTCTGCTTAAAACACTGCAATTTAACCTGTTTCTCATCCCCAGTGCCTAAATAAATGAATAAGGACAAATAAATTGTGCTGTGAATCTGTATTCTTGATTACTAAGCAAATAAATGAAACGTTGATAGATCCAATTACATGGATGAATCTTGATGCTGAATGAAAGAAGTCAGTAAAAAACACCACATTCATATGTATGTATAATTTATTTAAAATTCTAGAAAATTTATATAGTGATAGAAAGCTGATCTGTGGTTGCCTGCAGAAAGGAAGCTAGAAAGATGGGAGTTGTGGTGGAAAAGGGGATTTAATAATAAATGTTTTTTGGGATGGGGTTTATTTTTTCGAGATGGGGTCTCAGTAAGTTTCTGAGACCGACTTCAAACTTTTTAAATCATCCTGCCTCAGCCTCCTGGAAGAAGGGATTTTTAAAAAGCCTGTGAAGACTTAGCATAATGGATATGTTCATTAAAGTGATTTGGAAGGTTTTTTTTTTATTGTATAGCGCATTTCAAGAGTTAACAAAGTTTGCATTTAAAGAAATTTATTGTTAGTAAAATCTTTTTTTTTCATGAATTTAACCTTTATTTATTTTTAATTGAACCCAGTGCCTCACCTGTGCTGTGCAAGCACTCTACCACTGAGCCACAACCCCTGCCCCAGCCCCTAGTTAGATCTTAATAAAGCTGTTAAGAAAAAGTTATCAGACCTAGGTGTGGCGGTGCATGCCTGGTCCCAGGGACTGGAGACCCAGGAAGGAGGATTGCAAGTTCAAAGCCGGCCTTACAGCTTAGCAACACCCTCTCCCAAAGTTTAAAAAAAATTTAAAAGAGTTAGGGATATGGATTAGTGGTTAAAGGCCCCTAGGTTCATTCTCCACTACCAGAAAAAAAGAAAAAATCACCAGGTCGTGTTTTATTCAGAATAGAAAGTTTAATGATATCTATTTATGAAGCCATTAAGGTAGGTAAAGCAAGCCAAGCTTATTATAAGGAGCCATACCATGGAAAGTATTTAATAGTTTTATATAAAAGTTGTGTGATTTAAAAAAAAAAAACAACAGTGTTTCAGAATATTCATAGTTTCTTAGTCATTTATCCCATTGCTGTGAGAATACATTTTCTCTAGACCCTTTTGTTGGTTGACATTTTAAATTGAAATGTTACATAATATCCTGTCTTCTACTTTTGTTCAATATAAACCTCTTCCTCTTTCTACCTAATGAAAAAAAATTTAATGGCTGCAGTTTTTATCTTATTGCACAGTCGCTTAATTTTTGGGTATCTTACTGTAGTCTTCTCTCTCTAGTGAAGTGTATCAGAATATTACATACTGAATTTTACTTTAGTAGAAAACCATAAAATTGTATTAAACATGAATTAAAACCTCATCAGAAAGTTACTGCATTTGTAAAAAGCCTTTATTGATCATTTGTATATAGGCAATTATTAGTAGGGTTGGATGGGCTATCTGGATTGAAATGTCTCATATAAGATGTACTATTAATACAATAAGTGTCATTTTTGTAAGCCAAAGTCAAGGACTCTTGATTTAGGATATCTGTGTCCAAAGGTTTCAGGTAGAGATTATATCCAAATGTTGGTGTCAGTTTGGAGACTTCTGGTTGGTAGTGTTTTTTTTTTTTTTTTTTTTTTTTTTCCACCACAAAAATTACAGGGTAAATTTAGTATGGAAACTTAAAACTATATCTAAGTTTTATGTTTAGAAAAACATTTAGAACTGCTTTACAATATGAATACAAATTAGAATTTAAAATTGTGAATAGAAATTAGTACTTATATGTAAATTTTATTAAAAAATTAAAAATCAATATTATATAGAAAAACCTAGGTAATTAGGAAGGGGTTTTAAATATACTTTGTGGCACTGAGGATTCCACCTAGGTCTTTCCGCATGCTGGTCCAGCACTCTACCTCTAAACTACATCCCCAACCCAGGAAGGGATTATTTTAATCATAGGGCAGAAGTATTAAAAACTTCAATGTGGTAGTGTTGTCGAAGTAAGACAAATAATTTGCATAACTCAAGTTCTTGAGTCTTCCTAGATAGAACCTTTACCTTCTAAACATATCAGGAATAGTTTATTTTCTGAAAAATATTTTAATGTGATTGGTGTTATTTACCAGTTTTCACTTATATTCCCCAAAATTAACATGTTAAAGATGTATGCCTATGCTATTAGGCTAATAGATTTTTTTATAGAATCTTATTTACATTTTAAGTCAGTAACAATATAAAGAAGTTTTTAAGAATGCATATTTTTATTGTTATTTTGAAGAAATTTTGCATGAAAATGTATCCTAGGTTAGATTTTAGTTTTCCATTATTTCTTTATTTTTGATAGTTCACTAATCTATGGTTAATTTATATTATCTGTTAGTAATAGCTCTGCTCTTTTATTCCTAGATTTTGTTGTACCACCTAAATTCTATGTAATTTTTTCCTCCTGTTGCTTAAGTCCTTGTATCTTTTCTCCAATCTTAAGTGCTCACAGCAGAACAAAACAAACTCCCAACCACCCACTCAAGGGATAGTAAATAGGAAAGGGGGAAAGAGTTTAGATCCTTCTTTTGACTTCTTAATTTCAATTCACTGTTGGGTCAGTTTTTGGCATCTGTCGTTATTTAATCTCTATAAGTTGCAATTTAGTGTGTAAATTTTAATAATGTCTACTCTAATAAATTTAGAAGCCCTTTAAAGTTTGTTATATTGACAGTTATGGACTTTTCCTTCCTTTTTCTCCTTTTTTGGGTTTCTTAAAAATAGGCTTTCAGCTGAGTGCAGTGGTGCACTCTTGTAATCCCAGTGGGTCCGGAGGCTGAGGCAGGAGGATCGTGAGTTCAATACCAGACTCAGCAATTTAGCAAGGCCCTAAGCAACTCAGTGAGACCCTGTCTCTAAATAAAAGTACAAAAAAGGGCCAAGGATGTGGCTCGGTGATTAAGTGCTGCCAAATTTAATCCCTGGTACCAAAAAAAAAAAAAAAAAAAAAAAAAAAAAAAAAGAAGAAGAAGAAGAAAAGAAAAAAGCCTTTCAAAATAATTTAAAACATGTGCAAGGTGGAAAACTCAGCTTTGAAATTAGTCACTGAAATCATAGGGTTTGTGTGAAAAGCTAATGCTTATTTCTCAGGAAAATACTAAAAATGTTTATGTGTGTATCTGATTTCTCTTGTGTAGCTTTTGTTATCTCCCTAGTAATCTTGTAATCCTGAAGTCCTCATCTTTTTTTGCACTCTGTTGCTAGGGTATCTGATGGCTTTTTTAAAATCTTGATTTTGATTTTTAAGAAGTTGGGGTTAACTAATACTCAAGAGCTCTGACTTATTTGTCTCATGTTAGAAGCCATTTGTTCCCTTATAATTAGAAAGTACTATTTGTAAGTAAAATGCGGTGGCTTGTTTTCTATTCATTTAAAGAACATGCCACTATATTTTTGAAAACTTGACATTTTGAAGGATTGTTAAAACTATATTTATGTGATTTTAAAAAAGATATTTTCCCCCTTTGTAAAATGTGTTTGGCTTGGACCTGATTATTGTTTTTTACAATTTTGTGTCTTAGATAATGGACTCAAAAATATCTCTAATATATTTCATTTAAGCCTGGATTTAACATTTTTTCTGTATTTTATTACTGTGTGTTTAATTTTAGATGGCTTATATATGCTAATATTTGTTTTAGAGTTTATAAATTAGGTTACCCTGTTGACTTGTTACCCTCTAAATTAGTATTTTGGACTCTTTTTATAATTTTTTTTTAGTTGTAGATGAACACAGCACATCTATCTATCTAGATAGTCTATCTATCTATCTATCTATCTATCTATCTATCTATCTATCTATCTATCTATCTATATCTGTCTATCTATTTAATGTGGTGCTGAGAATTGAACTCAGTGCCTCACACATGGTAGGTGAGCCCTCTACCACTGAGACACAACCCCATATTTTGAACTCTCGGTAGTTTAAAATGTCTTTCCTATCAAATAAGGAAGCTGTTCTTGGGTTGTATAGTAGTTCATCTTTTCATTGTCTGCCTCCTATGGAAATTCACCGTGGACAAAAACAGAGTTTTTATGAATTTGATATTAGATCTCTTAATGTTCTAGTAGCTCTTAGAGCCGGAGGTACTATCCTCCTTGAATATATCAGAAGTTGTATCATAGTACCACTAGGAAAATTTTTCCCATGTAATCTCATGTAAAATATTTCTGATGTCTGTCATATGATTTTACTACACAGACATTGGGGCTTGTATTTATATTTACATGTATTTTTCTTGGGTCATGATTCTTCCCACGTGCCCCTCGCCCTTTGCTCTGTTACTTAAAAACATGGCATAATATTGGGGAAATGTTTGTGCTTACAAAAAGGGAAGTGATTAATTTTGGAAGAAAGGTAATTTTGACCTTTATCCTGGTAGAAGTGTTTTAAAGATACTAAATTTGAAACTTGTTGCTCAGTTTTGAGGTAGTCTCAACTTCCCAGTTCTCTAAAATGTGTTAAAATAGTTAAGTTATGATGCAAGCTTGACAGTAAGGGCAGATTTTACATGTTACTGAGATTGAAATTCTGTAAAGCAAAGATTGACCTCCTCAAATTTGATGATCAAATTTCCTTTAGAATTGTAATCAATCTACACCAAAGTGTGGAAACTAAAACACGTGTAAAACCTTTCAATAAAATATTTTATTCAGTAAAGAAAACATTGTGGAGTAATGCCTAGTACATTCAATGTCTTTTTGGGGCCAAAAATGTGTTAACTTAATATATTTGATTTTTAAATAGACACCAAATCCTACTGCAAGCGAGTTTATTCCTAAAGGAGGATCAACCTCCAGGCTGAGTAACGTGTCCCAGTCAAATATGTCTGCCTTCTCTCAAGTTTTCTCTCACCCTTCCATGGGAAGCCCTGCTACTGCTGGATTAGCACCAGGTAAGTTGAGTAACTATTTCCAGTGAGTTCCAGATATCAAATCTGTAAGCACCATTTGTTATTAATTTATAAGAACTGAAAATTGAATTGAATGATTCACTTTTGAACATATTCTAAACTTTATGTTCTAGTTTTTTTGTACATAGACCACATATGTAGTTGAATTTTAAAGCAATATTTAAATATGAATGAAATTACATATAAGAGTTTTAAAAGCACAAAAATAAATTTATGGAAGGAAAATGATTATTTAGGAAAAAAGCTCTGGACCTTGGTGTTTCCCTAGTGTTTTTAAAATTAATGATAATGCTATTTTACTCAAAATTGAGGGACTGCAATGTGTGTTTATGACTCAAAACTCCTCCTTTTATACTAAATGTCTTAAAAAATATTCTAAATACATCTTTGGATGCATTACATTTCAGATGTTTGATTATGAATGCTATAAAATTGGTTTAGTATTATAAATAGTAATAGGAAACAACTGTACAGCATTGCATCATGGATTTTTACATAAGGAAAACTACTTCTCAGTCATTTTTTTCCAAGTATGCCCATTATGGCAGAAGAATTTGAGCACTTGGACTCAAGGGTTCTGAGGCATAGTTCAAAGTGACCTTTTGAGAGACCTATGGCTCACTGAAGTCCTCTTTTAATTTCAAAATTCATGCAATTTTAAAATCTTTCTAACATTCATTTTAATGTAAAAATATTAAAAAAGTCTTAGATAATTAAGATCATTGATCCTCATTGCTGTGTATCTTGATTTGGAAAGTAAAGTAGACAAAATTGTACTGAATTCATAGTAAGTGTTGAGCAAGTTGTTACCCTGTAAAATGTTTGAGCTGCACACACAAATTGTATTTCTAGAACCTGTTTTGGAAAATTGTCACTTGATCTTAGATGTTTTATAAAACAAACAAAATGAAATAGACACACTAAACAAAACCCAAAAGATATATTTAAATCTTTGCTGGAACTAGTACTGCCTCCAGGGCTATAGTCCAAGATACATAAATCTTGGTTTTGATAGTGATATCTAATTCAAGAGGAAGAATAAGAGAAGATTAAATCTAGGGAACAGAGCAACTGTTTTAGCATATAAAGTACCAGCTTGTGTTACCCAGGGTAAATAACTACCTTATATTGTGAAGGATTTAACTAGTGCTTCCTTTTCCCCTCATTTTCTCTCTTGCTGTTCCCACTAGTGCCTACTCTCTTCTCCCTTGTTACTTCATCATTTCTTCTACCATGGTGTTTTTCAGATTTCAGATAAATATATAAACTTTCCCTTCTTACCTAGAGAGCAGTGTCAGAATTGAATATCCCTGGTAGCCTAAGTTTTACTTGTAAGTAATGCACTTCTATGATATTTCTCCCTTTGAGCTGTGTTCACATTAAAGAACATAATCTACATGTCAGCTATCCAGACTTTTGAATAGTGTTAAAATTGAATAGTGTTAAAATTTACCATTTTATATATATATATTAATGTACAATAATGGGATATATATGCCATTGAAAAATGTGGGTTTCTTAATAAGATGTTTTGTTGTCAGAAGTAAATACTTTGTTAGTATATTTGATCAGACTGTTTCAGGCTTGCCATTAAATTTTAAAAGCCTGTTTTCATTTGCTTCCCCCCCATCCCCGCCCCCAAGTGTTGGGAATCAAATCAGAGCCTCATGCACGCTGGACACATAGTCTTATCACTGAACTACATGCTCAGCCCTCCTAAAAAGTTTTTAAATAATGAGGAGTTGGAAATATTAAAGGGAATTTTAGATTTTGAAAATAGTTTTAAAAATCCGTTAATACATGTATTTGTTTAAGCTTTTCAGTAATATTAACTTGTTCATGGGTAGGTGTTTCAGTGCCCATTGGGCATCACAATTTAAATGTAGGGTCAAATTAATAAATTTTAAAACTAAATTAGTCGAAACTATTTACTCTTCTGTATGTCTCTAACATAATCATCTATTTGATAGCAAAAGTAATCACTCTCTGGAACCATTGGAAATGGGTCAATATATCATACTAAACACATTCTTGAATTCTTCTATTATTTCAAAAGTGTTTATTTACATGACAATCAGCTAAGTTAAAATATTTTCCAAATGGTGAATGGTTTTGCATTTGTTATTTCTTCATATTTTTTTCTTTTGTTTAACAAAATTATAATAAAGAAAAAACTTAACAAAATGAATTAAGAAAAAACTTAAGTGTGCCATCCAGCCAGAAAACCATTTTACATTTTCAATGTCTTCCATAACTTGTTACCTGCAAATATATTTTTTCAAGGGCAGGAAAGTTTCTTGACATTTCCATTTAAGGCTATAAGTTTACATTCCTTAGAGATGATATAATTTCTATATAATTTCTAGTCTACTATAGTAGTAACACTACATTGATAATTTTGTTATAATTTTTTCTTTTGTTTTTAATTATCCCCCAAACTATTGCCCTTAAAAGTATGTGAAATTATTGTTTTTCATAAAAACTATGAAACATTAAATATTTTGGCAATTATGTGAATTAGAGCAATATAATTTTTATTGTATAAAGAAAATATGTATCTAAATGTTTTTTTGACCAAAGGTATAAAAATATTTGAGCAAAGTTGAATTAGTCACTAAGATTTTTCATTTCTGAAAATTATAAGGAACAAAAGCATGTCTTATGTAGTGTAGGCTCTGAGTAAATAAAATTTCTTGTTTAAAATTTGGATCACTTATAACATGCAAAGTTTTTTTTTTTAAATAAAAATATTTCAATGCAAAAAATAAAACTTAATAATTTAAAAATTATTGAATCTTAAAAATTATTTGAATCTATTCATAGCTAATTAGATTTAAAAGTAAGTGCTAAAGATATGTGATATGTTAAGTTTCTGTTGAATCTTATACAGTTATTTTATTCATTTTAATGTAAGAAATCAAGATCTGTGGACCTAGCTGTTTCATGTACATTTAACCTATGAATACTAACTACATTTATGAGTATCCTAGGTGATTTTTTAAAAACATTTAAGGCATGTTATTTACCTTGACCTTTATTGTCTTTGAGAGTCTGTACAGTTAAATGTATATTCTTTTATTTGTAAATGTGCATTTTTTCCTGGTCATGGCATCTTTCAGAGGTTCACAGCCTTCTAAGAGTTAGGAACAATAGGTTTAGCACACATAGCAAGATTAATATCCTGGCTGCTTTTTTAATAAGAATACTTTAAGTAACACACAGTCTAAAGATAAATTCTACTAATACCTCTTGCATAGCAGAGCATTTTTAATAGATCATTAGAAATAAAATTATGCTATAATAAATATATGAAATAATAGTTTATGCTTTAATCTTCTCTGCCACAAAAACAATTTAATATGAAAACTAAATGCACGCTATTCTTTTTTCATCAAACATTTTCCTAAGAGTACTTTAATTTGTTAATAGACTTGATAAGCCATGACTTAGTATACTTCTAATTATAGCAGCATTAAATTGATAGTACCACAGTATGTTTAAAAGTAAGAGAGGCAAGCAACACCATCAGCATAAATTTCTGGATAGTGTGCTTGATCCATCATCTGCTTTCATTAACAGTTGTGACACAGGAATTGAACATTTTTTATTCTGTTTGATTATGAGCATTTAGGAGGGGCAGAGATGAGTCCTTAAATATGAAAATGTTACCTTTGATGTATAAATTTTAAAAAAGAGCTCTACTGACTTTAGCATTTTAAAATATTCATTCCTTCAAGATAAGGACAGTGCAGATTTTTGGACCATTCCTTATATAAATAAATTTCATGTGATTGATTTGGGGAGAATAATAATTATGATATTAAATTTAGCATCATCATTATTTGTTTTCATTTATTGTCAGTTTCATTGTAGGTTTTGTTTTCCTCCTCCTTGTTTTTGCCATTCTAGGAATCAAACCCAGGGCCACATACATGCTAGGCAAGTGTTCTACCACAAAGCTATATCCCCAACCCTGTTTCTTTGAGGGGAAAAAAAAACTCAAGGAAAATTTTATGTTCTTAATCCAATTTTTTTGAAGTATTAAAACAATCATTTAGTATGTAGTTTTGACAGTGATGGTGTCAAATTGATGGGCAAAAATTGCTAATATTGTTATTTTTATTTTAATCTTGGGAAAGGTATGGGAGAAAAAGGGGAAGAAAAGAGGAAAAGGGGAAATGAATATTTAATACTCATTCTTACTCAGAAATACTAAAATATTTTATAAATGGAAATGTTAAAAATAGTCTATTTGTATGATGTTGAAGGTTTTGGTAAGAAGATCCCTTTTCGTTTTTAAAGTTCTATACTAAATAAATGATAAAATTTTGTGATTTATTAATTCTGTGGCATTTCATATTATAAGATGAGGAAATGAGGTTAAGTTAATCAAAATTGCATAGTAGTTGGCTTAGGCAGTAAGTAATCTGCTATTGGTCATTAACTTAGGTGAAAACTTTGAGATTTAGTAGTGGCAGTTTAAGGTGGCACTCTTGACAAATTATCATCTATTTTGTGATTAGTAACTTATAGTAATAAAGAATTCATTAGCTCCAAAGGTTCTCCAGTTGGATTAAAACAGTTTTATATTATGCTGAGCTAAATTCTGTGTGTCTTCCATTCACTACTACTTGTTCTTCCTTTTTTTGTTGTTGAATGGAACTTTCTACCATTGTAAGTTATTTTCTTCTTTAGACTAGTTCTGCATATGTGTTTGTTCATAAAACTGATCTAAGACTGAAAGAGAATATGCCAAACCTGAGGAAAATATTATTTAAACTAATAAGTCGCATAGGTAAAACATTGTGAACTGGGCAGATGATAAGGACTTGAACACTAGTGTGAGTAAAATCAAATCTACAGATATGTCTACTGAACTGTATTAGTGATTTTTGAGATCCAGTTAATGAATATACCATTGGGAAAGTAGAAAATTTCCAATAAATAGGGTGTATCTATGGTTTTTGCAGTATATCTAAGCTAATATTTAAAATTTCATTGTATATCTAAGGCTGTACATTAAGGTATTCAAAAACACCATAAGCTATCTCTCTTGATTATTTTGTGTTTATTAATTGATATTATTTTTGAAAATAAAAATTGTAGAAATATGTAGTTATTAAACATCACCATGTTGAATATGGAATAACTATTAACAGATTTTCTTGTGATTAGGTTTTGAGAGCCCACCATTAAATTGATTCTGTGGGATAATTAAGTAATTCTGCTATAAATTTATTTTGATAATTCAGTCTGAACTGATTTCTCTGAATTGTTTTTGTAATTTTAATAGAAGTAGTTTAGCATTAAAATATGCTTGAAATGGTTTTGTATATTTATCTAGATTTCAAGGCATATTACAAATTCCTTAAGAAGAAAGGACCATGGCATTTCTCATTTGGAGCAAATTTAGGTGTGAATGGTGCTTAATAAATGCTCACTCACTTAGTAAAAGTTTATTTTTGTCTTGGGAAATAATTTTTTTAATTGGTGCATATTTCTTAAGTACAGGGAATTTTAATGACTGAGTAAACCTCTTTGAGAAACTTCTAAAAACTGCTAATCATTTTAAAAGTAATTTTAATTATTATTTTAAAATTGCGTGTTTCCATTTTTTTATAACTATTTGTTTTTCAGGTATATTCAGCAGACTCACTCAAACCTTTCAAAGTTCTCTAGCTTGAGAATTCTTTTATACCTTAAAATATAAGTTTGAAAAATTAATTATTTTATCATTAAGATTAGGAGTCTCCAATGTTTTTGTTGTTCTTTTGTTTTGTTTTTTGATGAGGAGCTTTTCATTGCACTATAATGTTGAGCTCGTCCCTTAGGGGTTGCTCTGTTTATGCATGTGTATGGATACAGACTGTAATGTCCCAGGGAAGGTTGTTAATAGTAGAATTGTAGGAGTGTAACAAGGTTGGGAATGCCAGCTGTCTATATTCCCATCCCAGTTGGGAATTTCAGGAAACTGAGGCAAGACGTTTATGACGCAGAGGGGGATATGGCTGCTGGCAGCTGGCTTGGAGACCTGTCAGGTAAGGCTTAAACAGTTACCGGTAGATAAGATTCTGCTGGTTGGGGAATCCTTGGTTAAATTGTCCTATTAGGTTTCAGAGTTCTTCCTGTTTAAATCACATTGTTGTGGCTGTCGTGTTCCATAATTAGTGGGTAGGGGCTGGATGGGAAGTGGGTAGGTGTTCCCTTTAACCATAGGTTACAGATTCAGTGATCTACAACTGCAGCAAAATCTTCCTGCGGCTCTGGGACTGCTTTCATTGGATTGTGACTGGATGGCCTTTAGAAAAAACGTGGTACCAGTTCTTCAGCTAAAGTGGCTGTGGTTTCCATATACCACTTGGTGTTTTTGTTTTAGAGTCTTTATTTCTTTTGTAAGAAGATATTATTAAATGATTTTTTAAAAGTCTTCCAAATCTAAAATTCCATTGTTTAGTGACACATGGATCAGTAAACAGCTATGAAGATGGTGATGAGAAATAGAAAAAAAAAAAAAAGAGAGAGTGTGAGTTTGTATTAGACTTAAACGGAATTTTAAATGGCAGATAGATTTCCTTGTAAATAGAAAATCCTGTGACGTCTACTTGTATTTCATAGGTGGAGATGTATAAGGGAATTATGTTTTAGCAATATAAAATTAGAGCCTGGAGTGAATCAGTTTGTTGTAGTGGTTCTGAATGAACAGAAAGAACATGTAAATGCCCAAGAATGTTTGTGATTCTTAGCTGAATGTGGAGAATTAAAAGTCGGCTCTTCTCACCTCCACAGTCTCCCCAGACCTCTACTTTAATCAGATAGCCGCAGGGATTATTTCTTCTCTAACTTTTGGCTCAACAATACCTATGGCATTTTAGGTACCCAGTGGACAGATAGTGTTGGTGAATAAATGCTCTAGGCTGTGTGTTACATGTATAGTTAGGAGTGGCCCTCTAATTCTGTTAGAATATATAGCTGCTTCTACTACTTGAATTATTCCTTGAATTATTCTTAGCTCAACTTACTGTGTCTTTGAGATGTGTAGTTTTCCTAGAATAGGGAATGTGAGAAGGGAATTAGTAAAAGGAGAGTTATTTTAAAGCCTCTAATGTACGTGGGCTTGTAAATCATAAATAACCATGAGTGCTAGCAAAATCCCAGATGTGACAGTATTTATGGTGATATGTTTAGTTCTGGATTTTTCAGTCATGAATCTGTTAACATGTTGATATGTTTGAAATAAAATGTTTTCTTATGATTTCCTAAGTGTTTTCTCTTAATTAGATGTTATTATGCAGATTTTAGAATGGTGTTTCTATAAAAAGTAATTTGCAGTAAATAGTCACTTGAAGGATGGGGTAATGGGTGATATACCTTTGAAAAAAACTGTATAGATCAAAAGGATATTGATATACTTTTAGTCACCAGTTGCTCTCTAAGCCATAGTTAACTGGGCCATAATCTTATTGCCCACTGTGAAGTATTGTTAGGTTAAACAGCCACAACATATAGATCCTAAATGTAGAGGGTAAACATGTCAAAATTAATTTTTTGTTTTAATAACAGTTCAGGACAGATATACAGATCAGCTAGGATATCCTTTACATAGCTTATTAGGGACACAGGTCAAGTGGCTTCTTAGCATTTTTCCAGTCAGAAGGGAGAAAGCAATGAGGAACGTGAATGGGTTTTTGTTACTTTAAATAACTAGACTTTGTTTTTCAGTTGATCCTGGTTATTTCATGAATATGCATTTTGAGATATTATCTCACTTACATCTTCTAAAAATATATATGTATTTAATCTTTTTTTTGTTGTTGTTGTTGTTTATTTTTTATGTGGTGATGGGGATAAACCCAGGGCCTCATGCATACTAGGACAAGTGCTATACAACCGAGCTATCTCCCTGGCCCTCATTTACATCTTTTGAATCTTTTTTTTTTTTTTTTTTTAAAGCTCATCATCACCTCCTGTGCCACTAAATTGCTGAGACTGGCCTCGAACTTTGTGGTCCTCATACCTTAGCCTTCCAAGTGGCTGGTATTATATATGTGTGCCCCACATCCAACTTATCCTGTACCTACTTTAAGAACATCAACAGAGCAGCTACAGTAACCAGTTTATCTAGCATCAAGGAACATGAATCTTTTCAAGATATTTGATTTTTTTTTTTTTTAATATCAGAAGCTTTGGGTTTTAGTATTTAGGACTTTGTATTTTTACCAATTTTCTACTAGAAAGGTTGCCAAAATTGGGGCTGGGGATGTGGCTCAAGTGGTAGCACGCTCGCCTGGCATGCGTGCGGCCTGGGTTCGATCCTCAGCACCACATAAAAACAAAGATGTTGTGTCTGCCGAAAACTAAAAAATAAATATTAAAATTCTCTCTCCCCCTCTCTCACACCTCTCTCTAAAAAAAAAAAAAAAAAGGTTGCCAAAATTTATAGTATTCTCTTGCTTCCCCCCAAAAATCATCTTTTGTGATGACACATTCTCAACAATATGTGCCTTCGTAATTGTACTGAACCAAAATACAATTGATATTTTTTAGGTATCCAGATTTATAGAGCAGTTTCTTTTAATATTACTTATTTAAGTTCTTTATCCTTTTCATGGGCCTTCTTCCCCAAGGTATTAGATTATAATTCCTCGAAGGTAAGGATTTTCTCTTGCCTCTGAATCTTATAGTACCTGAAATCATTGTGTATTGTGTGAATCGCCATACTCAGGAAAGTTTTTTAGATCTACTTTTGAGTTCTTTATGGCTTTTTATTGATGACTATTGTACTCTTAGTATTCTTTTCTCAAAGATAAGATTCTCAAATTTGAGAGTTCATCATAATTAACCAGAGGCTTGTTAAAACCCAGTGCTTGCTGAATCCCATTCCCAGTTTCTGACTTAGAAGGCCTGGATGAATTTCTTTAATGTGTTTAGCCGATGCTGTTTCTTGTCCTGGGACTTCATTTTAAGAACAAGTGCTCTGTTTAAGGCTTTATCCAGTTCTCCAGTCCTCTACTCCTTCCTAAAAACCCTTCTTCTCTTAGTCTGTTGAGGACTAAGAGCACAAACACATCTTTTAATACTTTTATTTTTTTCTTTTAAAATAAGAGAAAGTGGGATAGAGAAGATTTAAGGGAAAGGGAGAATACTGGAGAATGATATTGGCCTAATTATATCATTACATCATGTGCATATACAAATATGTAACAGCAAATTCTGCCATTTTGTACAATTATAATTAACCAATAAAAAATAGGGCAAATTTAAACAAGGGTTTGAATTGTTGACTGTGAGTAAGGTAACAAGACCTTTCAATTATCCTTTGGCTGAGGCTTGTTTTGCTTCATTTCTGGTTCATGTCTGTGTTCTACACTGAGATTCTTGTTGAATTTATTGTTGTGGTAACCACTGAAGCACAATCAGGATCATAAATATAAATTGAATAAAATTGGGCCATTGGAATTTCTTCTGCTTTGGTGACATTAGTGGGCAAAAATAATGTAAATTAATTATTATATTATGTCTTCTAATAAATTTTCTAGAGTACCTGGAAATTGAGTAGCAGAAGTACTGTGGCTAGTTAATATTTTAAACCCTATGGGTCTGGAGCTAATAGTCAAATATCTTTTATTTACATGTGGCATTTTAAAGTGTATGCTTTACACCTATTACAGAAAAGAAACAACTACAACATAAACATAAAACTGTCATAAAATATTGACTAAATTTGTACTTAAAGAAATGAGAGAATGTTCATTAATTCAATCATAATGCTTTTTTTAAATTTTTTTCCTGGTGCTGGGGATTAAACCCAGGGCCATGTGTATGCTAGGCATGTGCTTTACTACTATGTACATTCCCAGCCCTCACAACATTTTCTTGAAGTCAGATTGTAATTTTTGTTTTTAATTACTTAAAAGCTTGTATTCATATGACAGGAATCCAAAATTAAAATGGCTTTTTTTTTTTTTTATACAGGGGAGTAAACCAGGGGTGCTTAATCACTGAACTATATCCCAGCCTTTTTATTTTTTATTTTAAGACAGGGTTTCGCTAAATTGTTTAGGGCTTTGCTATGTTTCTGAGACTGGCTTTGAATTTTCAATCCTCCTCTTGCCTTAGCTTCCCAAGTCACTGGGATTTCAGGCATGTGCCACCATATCTGACTTTTTCACATTACTTTTTATGAATATTTATAATTAATCTTCATAACCGGACACTTGGAGCAAGATTTTTGTCTTTTTTTTAATTATAGATGGACACAATACCTTTATTTTATTTATTCATTTTATGTGGTACTGAGGATTGAACTCACTGCCTCTCACGTGCAAGGCAAGCGTTCTACCACTAACCCACAATCCCAGCCCTTTGTAGCAAATTTGGAGCAAGCTTTTTGTTTATAAACAAAGCAGTGTAATTTATTACTATGAATGAAGGATACTGTGTACTCATAATAGATATTTTTTATATTGCTTAGGAAGAAAAAAGACCACAGTTCTTTTAATACAAAAAATGAATTTTCTACCTAAAAACTCTTCTTTCCCTGTTTTGTTTTGATCTTTTGTTTAAATAATCTAAATTATGAATGAAAAGAGTGTCACCATTGAAAAGGCTAGGAAAGATTCTATCATTTGAGGTCATTTGGTTGAGTTTGGGGATAGACAGGTAGGTCACCATTCTGTTTGTCCAAATATTATACTGACCAAAGTAAGTTAACTACCACACAGCCTAGGGGAGTAAAGTTCCTAAAATTAAGTTTAATTTAATTAAAACTCTAACAGTAGTTTTTTAAAAAGTGGAAAAAGTGGACAAGTTAATCAGATATTTAGGGATTTAGGGTCTGCATTTTACATGTATTCAATATTTTAATATTTGTTGAGGTAGTAACATTTTCATCTGAAAATGATGCTATTGACAGAGGCAAGGCTGAAGTTAAACTTCAGGGAAGATCACTGTGTGGAGCTGTGGGAAAGAAAGTGAGAGTACAGACTTGATGTCCATCAAATATTGTTGAGGAGTGTGTGGTTGATAAAATTTAAGTAAATTTGTACAAAGAACTGAAAGTATTTGCTTTTGATCAGTGTGATTAAATATATTTTGTGAAAAAGCCTTTTCATTTTATTAATGTTCACAATGTTTCCTCTGTAGTCCACATAATCATCTATCATGAATAGATATTCAGCCATATTATATAAATCAGTTGCTGATATTTTTTAGTGAGAAACCAGAGAAGGAAACCAAGTTGCACTTTTTTGACCAGATCCGTGTACCTTCTATTAGCATTTTACTTTTTAAGAAAATTAAATAATATTTTATGGGAATGTGTTGAAATTTGTCCTTTTTTGCATAATAAAATATTCATATGGGTCTGGGGCTCAGTAGTAAGAGTAATCGCCTTGTGTGTGTGAGGTGCTGTGTTCCGATCCTCAGAACCACATAAAAATAAATTTTAAAAATAAAGGTATTGTATCCAACTACCAATTTAAATATATATATATATTTTTTTTTAATAATTTTTAAAATGATTCATGGTGTTATAATTGGATGTTACTGGTATGCAGTAATTAGATAAGCATTTTAAACTTTTCCTGTATATTTGCCTACAGATGAAAAGGACCCGAGTTCTTTTTTACTTTAGTTAACTTGTTACATATATTTGTATATAGAAGACGAAGTTCTAGTAGCTTCAACTTTAAAAAGAAAACTGTGTAAAATGCATACTTCCTTCAGAATCTAATTTTCATACATGTAAAAACAAATAATATCCACAAAATTAGGCATACATATAGGAAGAAACAGAGCAAGTACTTGGGTAAGGGACCTTTTAATTTGAATTCTGGGAATAACCTTTATCCAAAAATATTGGGGTTTAAGCTATAATACATTAACAAGAAAATGACATTTATAAGTAAGATCTATGAGGAAATCATGCCTCTATGAAATAATAATCTGTGAGTGAGAATATATCTTCCCTGTCATTTTTACAGAATGAGTTTTTTTGTTTTTTGTTTTTTTTTTTAGATTTGGCCCATTCTAAAACTTACTGAATTTACAGATTAGAATTCTGTTTTCTTATTCTTTTTTTTTTAATGCTTGTCCACATGCATGTAGTTAAGCTGGAATATTAAAATTTTTAAAAATTCTCAAAGGAAAATGTATTGATGTAATTGGAAAAATTCATAGCTAGTAGCTTTGTATGGTGGTTTTTGTTAATTCTTAAGTAAAAATAGAATAAAAGTTGTACTAAATAATTTCACATGCCCTTTCCTAAATTTATTAATAATAACAACAAATCTCAATTTAAATTAAAAACTACATAATAGATAATTGAAGTTTTGAAGGATGTATTTCTTATGTGCTTATATTCCATATGCATTTTGATCTCTTCTGTAGAGGAGGGTTGTTTTTTTTTTTTTAATTTGCTCAAGTGCATTGTTTCTTAATGCTTTAGGAAGAAGCAGTCATTGGAATTGTGACTTCATTCCTTTGGAGGAAAAATATATTATGTGGTTTGTGTTCATTTTTTTATGTTGCAGATTAATTTTGTGTTTTGAATATTATATGTATTCCTTGAGGAAGATTTAGAGCTACCTCAGGATGTCATAAAATCAGAGTAGAGTTGAAATAGGCTTTCATAGGCAAACATCAGGTTGATAATTTTTCTGAAATCTACCTAATTTCCCTAATGCGAGAGCTCTGAATTTTTCATCTTTATTCGTATAAAAAGAATATAGTTGTTATATGAAAACTTTGGCTCGTGAAAAGTAATATATTTTAATAGAAATATGTAGTTTTGGATTAAATAAAATGACTTAGTAAAATAAGTAAAATGTCCTCAACTTTTTAAATGTCAAAAATTTTTGAGAAATTTAAAGTTTTGTTGAGGGTTTTTTACTTCTCAACTACTGAAGATAATTTTGTATGCATCTATGTTCACAGGAAAGAAGATAATTACTCCATGGAGAACTGGCTTGGAGAAACTTTTAAGCATATTTGTAGATTGGGTTTCATCATAAATTGATACTGTGTTTAAACCAAAATCAGTGGGGAATATGATCCCATCCTCAAAAAAAAAAAAAAGATCTGTTTGAAACATAATTTGGAAGAGTAATTTTCTCTCTCTTTTGCCATTTTAATAATTTCGGGGCTGGGGATGTGGCTCAAGTGGTATCGCACTGCCCTGCCCTGGCATGCGCGAGGCACTGGGTTCGATCCTCAGCACCACTTAAAAAAAAATAAATAAAGATATTGTGTCCACCTAAAACAAAAAAAATAAATATTTAAAATAATAATAATAATAATAATGATTTAAGCTTTCAATACTAGTGTACAATAAGACAAAGTTCTTGCAGAGTTTAGTTATGTTCATGAAGTATTTCTGACTTTAATGGATTTCTCTCATTGCTTGAACCATTAATACTAGAAATGGTGAATTAAAATTTTACAAAAATTAACTTGGCTCACTGTTAATCTTTTAATAATTTACCAAGGATGCATAGCACCATTTCCTAAGATGCTTTTAAAATGTACATTCTTCGCCTGGTATGGTGGTTATTCCAACTATTTGGGAGGCTGAGGCAAGAGGAGCAAAAGTTTGAGTCCATCTTGGTTGAGACTGCGTCTCAAAATAAAAGGGACTGGGGATATAACTCAGTGATAGAGTATCTTACCTAGCGTGCACCAGGCCTTGGGTTCAATTCCTACTACTGCTTCATCCCCAGAAGAAAGTACATTTTTAACTTGTTTCCCACTTAAATTTACCAATTTTATTTCTCACACAGATCCTTCTTGTTCTTTCTCTCCATTTCTGCACATGTCTGTTTTATGAAGTCTTTTAGGTAATTCTAATGCCCAATCCTTGCTAAGAACTGGTGCCTTAGGAAGGTTGGGGCAGTGGAGAACCCACTAGTCTTGTTACAAGGACGGGGAACAGCTCCCACTTTACTTTCTTTTCCATATGTTTATTGATATGATTATTATGTAGCTATTTTCCATGTGCATGTGAATGCATAATTTCTATATAAAAAAGTTGTAGGTAGCAAGAATCCTAAACTAGAATCCAACTTCAGTTCTCTCTTTAACCAGCTAAATGATAATAAAAATTTCCTAATTACCAAGGAATTCATCCTACAGTAATTAAGATACATTGCTTTGTTACCTCTGTCCGTTTTTAAATTTATTAATCTTTATATTTTATTTGCTGAGTTAAGTTTTTTTTTCTTGTCTGAGCTTTTATGAGTTGATGACAACTCTCTGAAAAATGCTTGAATAAGAAGCTTACAATTTTTTTTTTTGCTTCCTTTTCCTTCACTAGCTTATAAGATCCTGTCATTTGGCTTTCATATAATATTGCTAAACTGATTACTTCTCTCCATTATGTACTATTCAAGCAGCCCAACTGGTCTACCCTTGCATTTTTTTCCCATATAATAGCAAAAGTAATCTTAAATATAAATCAAATAATTGCTTTCTAATTGTTATTAGAGTACAATCCAAGCCCTCTACTGTGGCTTGCATAATCTGTGTCTTGTATCTGTAATTTCACTGTCACTCGTTCGTTCCCTTAATATACTCGGTTCTGGCCATATTATCAAATAGGTCAAGCTCCTTTTGACTCATTTTCTTTGTGTGTGTTCTATTCGTTCTTCCCATAGCATGGCTGGTTCCTTCTCTTCACATAGATCTCAACTAAACTGTCATTTATTTTAAAAAACCATAGAAAAAATTTTCCATCACATTACCTTGTTTATTTCCTTTTTAGGAACTTTCATATTCATATAAAATGGGATGGGGAGTTCTCTTTACAGCCACTGGAATATAACTTTCATTGTGATAGGAACCATGTTTAGTTACTTAGTAGATATTTTTTCAAATTAAAATAACAAAATTTATAGCAGTTTCCTTTTCCTGGTGTTTCCCTTTGTGTAGTTTAGGCTATCTATAGTCAGTCCAAAAATATTAAATCAAAAATTTAAGAAATAATTTACGAATTTTAAATTGCCTACCATGAAGGCTCCCTCTATCTTGTTTCTTTGGACCAGGACGTGGATCATCCCTTTGTCCACCTTATTCATGCGGTGTGTACTACTTGGCTGTCCTGTTTATTCTAGATCACCTGTCTCAGCATTGTACTGTTTGTTCAAGTAACTTCGATTTTACTTAATAATGGCCCCAAAACACAAGCATACCAAATCTGGCAACTTGATTATGCCAAAGAGAGGCTGCGAAGTGCTTTCTTTAAGTAAGAAGACATATGTTTTCAGGAAAGAAAGAATAATCATATGCTGAGGTTGCTAAAATCTGTGGTAAGAATGAGTCTTCCATTTGTGAAATTTTGAAAAAAAAAAACACGCTGATTTTGTTGTTGCATCTTACATTGCAAAAGTTATGGCCACAGTGCTTGAAAACTTACTTGCATTGCTTTATAGATTTTGGTACTGTCCTGGTTTCTGGTATCCACTGAGGGGTCTTCGAATGTAACTAAGGGGGCACTACTGTACTAGTAAACACTACCAGCTTTCTTTTCTGAATAAATAAGTCTAGATTCTTCCCAGTCTACCTCATGTCAAACCTTCTTTACTATCAACTGGAATATCCTATTCTTTAAGGATATGTATTTGAACATGGTCAGTCTTTTCCCTGTCTTTTTGTCTTCTTGGACCTTGCTACATGGAAAACTCCTGTTTCTTGAAATCTTGCCTAGTTTTCATTAATTAAGATCAAATACCTTATTCCATGATACCATTTCTACGTCTCTAGACCTTATTGTCAAATTCTATGCTTTTATAGTATTTTAAAGTATCTCATAAATTTTTTTTTAGATTTTTGTCTTTATGTTAGTTTTACATAGGGTAATTTTCTCCTAAAATGCTTCTGGAGGCATTTTTATTATTTTGTTCATTATTGTGATATCACTTAGAGATTTATAGTAAATATTAAAATTGAAAGATTTTAAGCACCTTAAGTATGAGCCCCGGGTTTTATTTCTCAAGTTCCTAGAACTTTGGTCAGTACCTGACCTTATACAGTGGTTCCAGGAAGCTTCCATATGTTCTAAAGATAGTCACCTGTGTTGATTTAAAAATACAGATTAACCCTGTCCCCATCGAAGACTAACTGAATCAGATTTGAAGTATTTGCCTTTATCTGTGTTTTAAAAAATACCCAAAGTAGATTCTGATACATACCCCTTTACTTCTAGAGAAATAAAGTTTAAAATGACAGAAATATTGAAGGGTGGTGAGTTTCATCTGATTTGAATGAGGATATACAGGGGAAAAAGTTTCATGGAAAAGGAAATATTTGAGATGGATTTTAAAAGGTGGAGAGGATTTCATTAGAGGTTTTAAACATACAATTGAGAATCCATGAAGTTTGTTGACTTTTTTTCCCCATTTGTTTTAACCAATTTAACATAATGGAGAAATATTCTGTGAGTGAAGTTTGAAAAAGTAATGTAATCTGAGTTAGGTAGAGACTGAACAGATCTAAAGAAAATCCCAATTAGGCGTTAAGCATGGTACTGAGTAGAAGGCTGGGAGGTGTTTTTTTGTTTTCCTCTGCTGGAATAACCTTTAAAATGCCGATTGTGGGAAAATCCTTGGATTTTGCTTGGAGAAGCTAGGTTAGGGCAGGGCCATTTGCGAACTGGTGTGTGTG
Source organism: Spermophilus citellus (assembly GCF_964194105.1). Lineage (NCBI taxonomy): Eukaryota > Metazoa > Chordata > Mammalia > Rodentia > Sciuridae > Spermophilus > Spermophilus citellus. Next base: position 25,023,865 of record NC_138182.1, read on the forward strand.
TGTGTGTGTGTGTGTGTGTGTGTGTGTGTGTGTGTGTGTTTGACAAAGTATCCTTGGTACCAGTGTATATTGGCTAAATGTCAGCCCTAAGTATCATAATAATACAAGGGTTGATGATCCTCATGTCAGTTTAAATTATAATTATTTAGTTCATGTGGATAGTTCTCTTCACAGAACTGTTAGGCTGTTAGTTACTGCTTATGTTTTGTAGTGTTTCTTTTTGATTTGTCTCTTCAAATTAATATTTTTAAGTAATATGAAATAATCCAAGCAGTAGTATTTCATTTTAAAATTAGTTGCTAGGCATGTGAAAAGGTTGGATAGGGGCTAGAACATGGGGGAAATAACAGAAAATGATATAGAGACAAGAGAATTTAAAATACCTGATACCACCTCAGAATCTTTAACTATTGCCATTATCTTCCCAAAATTTGACACATTGTATTTTGGGGATTTTCAGAAGTGGGGAGAAGAGACTAGTAGTAGAAGAGACTGGAAAGATGTGCTGGAATATAACTTCTCTGTTTATTAGGAACGGGCAACCAGATCTTAAAGATTTAATTACCACTTCTATCCTTAGGGATTTTGTAAATCAGGAATGCCAATAGAACTCTCATGAAGTCTATATATAACCCCAAATTTTAAGTTATACAGCACAGATAATACTGGCATTTACAGAGTCAGGTTTATTACATTAACTCAGAGTTATTAAGTGACATTAATAGTGCTGTGAAGTATTTTGTTAAATACAGTAGCTTGAAATTTGTGGGTGAGTCTCCTTTTCTGTATTTTTTTTTTTTACACAGTAACATGAGAATTATGTTTCACATGGATTATTTGTTTCATTTAATCTGAGTACTTGTGCATTTAAATAAAGATTATTGCAGAATCACTATCTTCCAAATAAAGAATTTGTATATATGTACAGGAGTCCAGGAGACTTTAGTTTGAGGTCTTCATTAAGATAACCTAATCCAACACAAATTAAATAAATAATGTTGGTGTTGGTATGTTAAAAAACAAATGCATTATTAATTGGGGCCTGCTTTGTTGATTTAATAAATAAGTGATGGGAAGTAAATAAAAATTTCAAATCAAGCACTTGCTGAACCTTGAAGCATTTCTGTAAATGCTTCTGTTTTTAAACTACTAGCAAAGAAGGTTTGTTTCTCAGGAGAGACTTTACCAATATTCGGGTTAAGGAAACTGTGAGGCTTTCACCTTTTCTCAGTAGAGATCTCATTTGAACTATAGAATATAGAAAATTATGAGTGTCATTTTCCTATGGGTAGTATGTAATAGCTATCATTCATTGCTCACATACTATGGGAGTCTTGGCTCTTTAGGCCTTTTTTTCCCTGGAATTATGAAAAGCTGGGAAAATGGGGAATCAGCAAGGCATTAAAAAAAAAAAAAGAAAAACCATTAATCACAAAAATGTCCAGTGCCTAAATTAAATGAGTACAGTTTTCAAGACAATGCATGGTTATTACTGTAAAGTTCTCCACAAATCTGATATCCAAGGCACTGAAATTATTAGCTGAGTAGCAAGAATTTTCCATATTAGAACTTGGAAATGAGAAGGAAATATTTTTAATTAGGGTGTATTTGACATTTGATTAATTAATGGCATTGATAAATTTTTTAAAAGTGTAAAGTTGTACTGGTAGCCTTCATGATTCTGTCTGGGCACAGTCTTGTATGGGAACCCTTTAGAGAAAAGACAAAATGATATTACATTGTTTTGAATTAGCTTAAACTCTTTGGTTTTCTTTCTTTCTTCTAGTTTTGTTTTGTTTTCACCTGCCTTCCCCATCATAGCTTATTTTTTAAAACAAATAACACAACTCATGAAATGGAAAGCCTCCTTTGTTTTGTTGTGGTGTATTTTTGAAACTCAAAGGCTGTGCATGTTGATTTATTTGAATTTTTGTTTTGTTTTGTTGGCTTTAGACATGCTAAGAAGGCAAATCACTATTTTAAATCTTGAAACAGAATATTACTCTTTAGCCTTTTATTCAAAATATTTTCTCTTAATTACTGAATGAGAACCTTGTATTTAAGGAATGATGTAACACTTCACGAGTTTATTTTTATTAGGCAAAACTACTCTAGACATGTCAGTTGCTTCCGGGTGTAGATGTTTAATTTATCCCACCCCAACACATACACTAGAAAGCAGCTTTTGAAAGATAAACAAAATAAAACAAAATCAGCTTTAGCCTTTAGAATGTTTGTGGTTTATAAGCCCCACATATTTCCTCAGTGAGAAACCATATGATTTGTGTGATAGCTTTTCTCATAAAATTCATTAGCTGTTTAACATTCTTGCCTTAACCTAGTGAAAGCTTTAACCAAGAACTGCTTGTGACATATAGTTGCCAACAGTTTATTGGCTACTTCTGTAGTTGAAAGGAAGTTGAACTATTTTTTTGGACCCAATAAGTTTGTCCTTTCCACTTGGGTGTTGGAAGAGCTTATGAGCAGTAGCTGTTCTGATTTTTGTTGGTTGTTTTCTCTAGGGAACAAGCTACCCTCTGAGTCAGCACTGGACTTGAAGATAAATCCTACAATTCATGAAACTGACTGATTCGACTAAAGGATGGATAGTTTGGGCAGCGTTGGACAGCTCTATGAGGGGTCTGTTTGTTTAACTGAAGGGATTGTTGAGTTCAGCAACATTTAATTCCCCTAAGCCAAGGGGTTGCTGTTGTGAAAACAGGGTTTGTGAAGGAATCAGTTCTGGCAATTAACATCAATATTCTTAATTGACTCTGTTTTCATTTTATCCACCTAACATCATGGACCAATTCTTTAAAGTGTAGAAAGTTTGCTCCTATTTGCCAACTAAAATTTGTATGTCCTGATAGGTCAGCATAGGATTTTTGCAGTTATGAATCTAAGTTACCCTTTTTTCACATGGGGTTATGGACAAATTTTCTCAAGTAAACCTTTTGGCACTTAGAATATTTCATCTTGGTGGCTTGAAATGTCTAGGATTAAATGGGACCTAATTTGATTAGTAAATATTCACTAAATCAGTGAGCAGTTTATACTATCAGTTTATGGCTAATATTATAACATGCTTTTTTGATAATAAATAATTGTCAGATATTAATGAGATAATGATTTTTGCCTTTAAACTTTGTAGAATTTTTGTATTAGTATTTGAGGAAATGAGATTTATTATGTTTAATTAAATGATTTCTGTGTGTGTGGAATCTGAGGAATTTTAAAATGCCACAGAAAGAAAAAAATCTTTGTACTTAATTTTCAAGGCCATAATAAACTTTGTAGGGATAGTTTGGATTATCTTTTTGAAGACTTGTAAAAACAAGCAGGGGAACAAATATATTAATTTTAGTTATTTGAAAGACAGTACGATTTAAAATATATAAAAATAATGGGAATTTTACCCAAATTACATAAGTAGATTATTTTAAACATCTTTTAGGCTAAAGATGCAAGTAGTCATCCAACATGCAACTTTGAAAAATTGGGCTTTAAACAAATGAGATTATATATACAATCTACTTTGAATTTATTAGTTGCATGATTATTGTGATCTTCTTAAGCATGGTACTCTTAAGAACAGTTTAAGCCAGTTTTAAGAATTATTTGCAAAGCTGAATTTGATTGAAAAATGAAATTATTATGGGAACAAGTAAAGGCTAGTATTAGCTTTTACTTTCTCATTTTGTTGAAGTTTTTGATGGTGGGGCGATTTGTTTTATATTGTACAATGTGTCTGGGGATTAGATCCACAATTAAAACATACGCATGCTTATATGATTCTTTTCCCAATTTCTATTTGTTTCCATTTAAACTTTCTTTTCTCCCCCCATCCAGTAGCTGAAAAGGAATGGCAAAATGTTCCCATTTAAAATAGTCAATATAATATTAACTTTTAAAAATTTTAATTTAATGGCAGTATCTTGAAGAAATATTACTGTTAGTCTCATTGGACAGAAAAATGACCAAAGCCATAATCAAGATATTCCTGGATTCTAAGATAGCATTTCTTAACAAATGTATACCATCAATTTAATATAGCATTTTGGGAAGAAAAATTTCAAAATATATACATTTAAGAAAATTTTAGTGAAGTTCAAAACATTTATTTGTATTAATAGGATTCTTCAGAAACACTTGAATTCTAATCCAAGTCTTTTAAGTTGGAAGATCCTCTGAATCATTCTTGTCTATAGCAATTAGCTTCATAGTAGCTTGTTTCTTTTTATAGTACTTCAATCTTTAGGATTGCCACAATAATTTTCAGGCTTTATTGCAGAGTGCCATAAATTTTAGCAAATGTTTAATTTGTTCATATCAGCCTCCTTCAACTTTATTATTTCCAGATATGTTCAGGTATTTTAACAATTCTTCATTTAATCTCATTTTCTCTTTGTACAATAACAATAGTATTTTACAAAGTCATTAATGGTTTAAGTTAAGGTTAAATTCAACATCATGAGGGTTCTACACAAGGCTCTATTAGCACTCAAGAGACATAAATTCCATGTCTCATTACTTTCATTACTGACTAAAAAAAATAACTCGAAGTATGTTCAGCCCCAGTTGTACAATTTGTTTAAAAAAAAAAAAACATGAGGAAAAGCTTGGTCTGCTGCTGGTTTAAAAATTGGAAATTTTGAAACATTCTATTCAAACTTTGTCATTCATAAATTAGATTTATGTTTTTATTTATATATTTATTATTTATGTATTTATTCTTGTTTTTAATTTTGATATGAAAGATAATTATGAATTTAATTATGACTCTTCTAATGGAGTGATTATTATGGAAGCAAAAATAGCGACTAAGGATTTCTAAATTTAGGTTTTTTAAAATTATATTCTCTAAGATAATAATTATAACTTTAATTTGCTCAAATTTATGTTTAGGGTTACTCAAAAGATAAGCTTATTAAGTTCACACAGCTTCTTTATCAAATAACTGTATTATGTGGGGAAAATGCACATTTTAAAACATGGTTTATGTGCTTTTTTTCTCTTAAAACTATTCTTACCACTTTAATATTACTGGGTAGTGTTTTCTCTAATCTTTGTCAGTCTTAAAAAAGGTCCCTTTTTTTGATGTTTTATTAGTGTAGGACTGCAGATCAAGCCCAGGGTCTTGAGCATGCTAGGCAAACAGTTTATCACTGAGCTATATCTCCAGTTAGTGTTACCTTTTAAAAAGCAATATACAAGACTGGGCTTGTAGCTCATTGGTAGAGCGTTTGACCTAGCACATGTGAGGCAGTGGGTTTGATCCTCAGCACCACATAAAAATAAATAAATCACATAAGTTAAGGTATTTAGGTCCATCTAAAACTTAAAAAAAAGTTATACATTTATTTAATTATAACTATCTCCCTGGATACTTTTTGGGTTATTAATTTTGGGATACTTTCCAGAACTAGAATTTCTGTGACAATAGCTGTAAATAATTTTTAAGGTATTGAAATTGAAAATCATTGTTAAGTAGCTGAAATTTTATTCTAAGACTTAACTTGTTTCATTAGTATATATATTTAGGTAATAGAGATACTGGCGAGGTAGTTGATGAAATGCACAGGTTCATAACCTTCCTATCTGAACTATGTTTTGCCAGCTGTTTTTTCCAGCAATGGAGTATATACCATTAACATGTAACTCTTTCTAAATGTATAAGGATATAAGGTAGTGGAATATATTCATTGCCACAACTTAATGATTTTCTACTTTTTTAAACTTTGGTTTTCTTTCCCCTTCCCCAAGGGATATATTCAGATAAGAAAAATAAAACTTTTGCCTTTGTATTTCTCTATGACAATATTCACTATAGAGCAGAGTTATGAAAAGATGGTGACTAACTAGAGACACTTGGTGATGTCTGTGCAGAAATAAGTTAGCAAGCTGAAGATACTACTATCCTTAAAAAAGCCTGCTTGTTAGCTTGCCTCAGATGTTGTCTGAGAAATTAAATCCTGGATGTTTTCCCACTGTTCCCATGCTGATAAGGGTGGTTTACTGTGCTTTACCTTTGCAAACAATGTGATTTGTGCTGCACACCTTTATTTCCATGAGTTTGGAATTCTGATATGTGCTACACAGAAGGTGCCCATATGACCAGTTCACTATCAAAACCCTGGGTACTGAATGTAATGGGTTTCTCTTAGCAGACAGATTGCAAACATTACTAGGTGCAGAGGGTATTCTATGTGGCCTTTCTGATGAGAAGAGAGCATAGGAAGCTCTCCATGAAGTTCTCTGTTTCCTTTTTCTTGGCTGTGTACTGTTTACTGTGTTGGAATAATTTATCTTAGACATGAATGAATGCAAGTATATGTTGTTTTGTGAATTCTAGCAAATTTCTGAATGCGGAGGTGGTCTTGGGGACTTCCAATTATGGATCTTTGTTACTTAATTTTTTACTGAGGAACTTTCAAGATTCTGTTGTTAAAGCAGTTTTACTTTTAAGGTAATCATTAACACAAGGAGTGTTCAGTGCATTTTCTGATGTTTTAATATCTTATTTCAGGAAGTTCTCTTCAATAGAATGCTACCCTGCATACGGTGTGGTTATATATCAATTGTAAATATCTCCATGGCATCCAGACTTTTTTCCCCTCCCTTTTTGTAGTTCTGGAGATTGAACCTGGAATCATTGTCACTAAACTATGTCCTCCATCCTTTTTTAAAAATTTGAGAGAGTCTCACACCAAATTGTCCAGACTGGCTTCAGACTTGCCATTCTTCTGCTTTAGCCTCCAGAGTTGCTGGGATTACAGGCATGTGCCACTGTGCCTGAGTGCATCCACACTTTTAATGGTAATTACATTGATATACCTTTTTGAAATTCAGTTTTTCCTTCCACTAAGAGCTAGTGGTAGAAATGGGGTAAGAAACTAAACTTGTCTCTGAAGCACTAAAATAGAAAGTGGGGGAGAAGTGCTCTGAAGTTAACTTTGGAGTTGACTTTTTATACCCACCCTTTGATTTAACATCAGGAAAGTCAACATGGAGAATTTATTAATGCTTTAACATGTTTTAAGCCCTCTTACAATTTAGGGATGTAAACGCAATGTGTTTGGAGCTATAACTGTGTGCTGATTGGCTTTAGGGGGTGTATTTGTACTAGTAACTTTGTTTTTTTTTATTCCTCAGTATGATTATGTAAGTTTTTAGTATGATTTTTTTTCTCTTGGATAAAGGCCTAAATATTGATCTTCTTGTTAAAGATATTGCTTCCTCTATTTGTCCTCAGCTGAAATTCATATGCTCATGATGAGATATTTTGTTGATTTGTAATCTAAACCATTCTCTTAAGTATGGTTAGCGACATGTTAATTGTTTTGATTGTTGGAATTTTGTTAAAATTTTAGCATAACCCTAGGTTTACCCTGGCTGCAGTGACCTGGAAAGAGTAATGTTAGAATAATAAGACATACTCTTTCAGAAGAATGTGCTTTACTCCAGATTCTTTCACATTTTTCTATTTTATAGTGATGAGTTGATTCACGTTCACCTTTAAATAGAAATGACTGACGTGGGTGTCACTTAATAGCTTGACCACTTACTTTTTTTTTATTCCCAGCTGCTTCTTATAGTCAGTACTTCAAGTGATGACATTTGCCATTCTTGGTAATTCAATGATTATAGCTATTGACATTTAGTATTTTGGTTGTTGGTGCCAGTAAAGAAAAAAATTCACCTTTATATCCATTTCTTTTCAGCAGAATTATTTTGTGCTGACAGTGTGCCTTATGTGCAGATGGGAATACAGAATTTAGACACAAATCTTCCCTGCAAATAGATAAGAACAACAAAACAATGGGAATCATTTTCAAGTATAGGTATCAAGAAAATATTGAGTAAGAAGATAATTCAGAACAAATTAGACTTTACTATGATGTTGTAGTTTAGAGAATTTGGTGTTGGCAAGGAGAGCTATTGACAGTGTACTCAGGAGAAAGCAGCTTAGGAGATACATAAATACATGAAAGAAGCCGTGTCCTCAGGGAAGTTGTCGAGGACTTCAGAGAATTTAAGGGAAATCTTCATCTATACAATATTGTCTTCATAATTGTGAATGTGGGTTCCATCTCTCCACAACTTTTTTTTCAAGTTGTCTTTAATATATTAACTTAAAACTTTCAATGAAGTTTTATTTTCTGTGTTCTGATCTTATACATATTTTATTAGATTGATTCTTAAATGCTGTATAGTATTTGCTGGTATCGTAATTGGTTTCTTTTAAAATAAAAAATTTCTATTTGATTATTTCTAGTATCTATATGTGGTTAACTTTTATATTTTTGTGCTTTGATAACTTTTATTTCTAAGATTTTGTGAATTCTTATTTTTACTCAGTTTTCTACAAATGATAGTTTTCTTTCTCCCCTTGCAATAGTTTGTTCTGTTGTCTTCTGCTGTCTAGGACGGTGTTATAGAGAAGTAGTCATAGTTGACATTTTTCTCTTATTCCTGGTTGTAAAAGGAATGTTCTTAATGTTTTCCAACTTTGGATGATCTACATTCTGAAATCTTAGATGCCTTTGTTTCTGAGAGGACAACCTTTTTAATTCTTTGAAGAAAATATATTTTTTTAGTTGTAGTGGACACAATAGCTTTATTTTATTTTTATACGGTGCTGAGGACCAAATCCAGTGCCTCATGCATGCCAGGTGAGCACTTTACCACTGAGCCCCAGCCCAGAAAATATTACTTGTGTTATATTCTGGAATGGATTTTAAGATAACCTTAAAAGTCATTCATAAGACATCTGTCTATTCAGTGATTCCTGATAGGCAACAATTATGAACAAGATGGAATTTCCAGTTCAGTGGTGTTCCCAATTTTCATTTCTCATTTTTTAAAATTTCTTCATTTGAATTTTTATGTTATCATTACAGTAAAGTTTTAGCTCATAGGTATTGCTAAATTGTCTAAAAAGATGTCAAGCATGTGATGGTATTTATGTCAATCACCTTTTTAATTATTGTCTAAACTTTTTAAATCTATGCCCATCTGAGACCAGTGATATACTAGTTTTAATTTGCATCCCTTTGTCAATACAAAAGCATCTTCATATGTTTCAGGCATTTGTTTTTCTGTAAACTGGCTGGTTGTATAATCTATCCATTTTTCCATTGGTTGTTATTTTCTTAATGGCTTTAAGAACTATATATTATGCAGAATAGTCTTTTTATTAAGTACTGCAAATATCTTTTTTTGCTCTGTAGAAATTTTGTTTTTTGAAAATGTTAAAATGAAGAAGTTATTTTTTTTAAATTTAGATTTGTGTGGTTCTAACAATATTTTTAAAATAGTCTTCTGAGAGCCTTTTCATTTTAAACGCTTAAAAATTCAATCTGAATATTCATGTGAAATTTATGTAGGTGTGATAATGAAAAGGAGATTCACTTTTGTTGTTTTTTTAAAAAATAAATAACTATAACTTTATTTTTTTAAGCACCAGGGATTTAACATTGGAGCGCTGTACAACTGAGCCATACCCCCAGCTTTTCTGTTTTGAGACAGGGTCTCACTGAGTTGCTGAGGCTGGCCTCAAACTTGTGATCCTCCTACGTTAGCCTCCTGAGTTGCTGGGATTACAGGCATGTGCCACCATGCCTGGCTACATCTTTATTTATTCTGTTATTTTGTGATGCCTCGAGTTGAGAGTTGTCACATTTGGCTATTGAGTAGTCCGTCTTCTCCCCTGAAGTTTGAAGTACCACCTTTACCTTTTATTTATTTGTTCATATATATTTGAGATTGATTTGGGTATCCTTAATCTATTGCATTGATCTACTATTCATATGAGCTTCCATCAGACATCTTTATTACTATAGTTTTAATTGCTTTTTAATATCTAATTAGTGTTAATACTCTTCATTTTTTTCTCCTTTATATTTTGTCTTCCTGATATTTTGCTTCTTTTTCTTTTTGTATGTGTGTGTAAAATTACTGACTGTTCTCAGTCTTTTTCCACAGAAATATAATTAGTTTGGCTAGTTTTTTAAAATTTCTGTTTTATTGAACTAGCATTGTATTTTTAGATTAGTTTAAGTACGTTAAACTAACGTACTTAAGTTGACATGTGCATAAGAGGTAAGTATAGATATTTATTTTCCTCTGTTCAAGTTAATTTTTATTTTTATGAGTAGAGTTTATTGTTTTCATCTTGCTCATTTCTTGTTAATTGTATGTTCAGACATTTTATCTTTTTATTGCTAATTAATGTAAATGGGTTTTGTGTGTGTGTGTATGTTTTGTTTCATTGCCCTCTGTCTCTCTATTGGGTTAATGCAGTGTTTTTGACCACCTCTTTTCTATCCCCCAGCAATAATTTAAATATCAGTTAATTTCATTGAGGTGTAATTTCACTTATCATAAAATTCATCCTTTAAAAGTGTATAATTTACCTGGAGATGTAGCTCAGTGATAAAAAGTTTGCCTATGATGTTCAAGGCCCTGTGTTGATCCCTAGCATGGTTTTAAAAAAAGAAGAAGTAACAGCAGCAAGTGATCAAAAAGTATATAGTTAAGTAGCCATGTGCTCTGATGCATACTTATAATTCCAGCTACTAGGAGGCTAAGGCAGGAGGATCATGACAACTCAATAAGACTTTAAAAAAAAAATAAGGACTGGGGATGTAACTCAGTGGCACAGTGCACCTCGGTGCAGTCCTACAGCGTATCACCAAAAAAAAAAAAAAAAAAAAAATGAAGAAGTCGAAGACATTTCATGTAAATAGAATCATATAGTCACATAATATGTGGTGTTTTGTGTTTTATCTTCTTTCACTTTATGTTTTCATGGTTCTTCCATGATGTAGCATATGTCATTTCCTCCCCTTATAGGGGTGAATAATGTTCCACTATGCAGATAATATATTTTGTTTACCTGTTTTTCAGTCGATAGACTTTGGGTTATTTCCACTTTTTGATAGTTATGCAAAACGATACTGTAAAGGTCTGTGTACAAGTTTTTGTGTGGAAGTAGATTTTTACTTCCATTTGATAATATGCCTAGTAGTTGAAGTTCTGGGTTGTATGGTAACTCTTTGTTTTAACAATTTGAGGAACTGCTAAACTGCTTTCAAGGCAACCCGTACCATTTTACATTTCTGCCAGCAGCATATCAGAGTTCCAGTTTCTTTTTGATCATGGCCATGTTGTTGGGTATGAAATGGTATGTCACTGTGGTTTTTTATTTTTCATGCCTCTGAGTTACTTTTTCACCTTCCGGATAGCTTCTTTTGAAGTACAAAAAGTGTTAAATTTTGATGAAGCCCAGTGCTGGGAGTGAACCCAGAGGATTGCACATGCTAGGCCAGTGCCTAACCACTAAGCTATACCCCCAGTCTCAATAAAAGAACTTTTAATGACTTTGAGCCTTTCTGCCCTTTTTCATTATGATAGTTATCTAGAATTTTAGCTACACTTGAACTGTAACCTATTTCAGACTAACAATTCTTGTTTACTGTCAGTGCTTATTCAGATTTGTCCACATTCTTACATTGCATGCCTTTTTAGGAGGGAATTTTTTTATCGATGTTGATTATTAAATTATTTTTCACCATGGAAATATGAATGATGAACTCCCCAAGAGTCTTTATTCACTGCCCACCCCTTATAGAGTGTATATAAATCTCAGGGTGAAGGTTACCTTCTTTTCTTATTTGGTGTTGCTGATGGAATTTTCTGTTAATATAATTGTTTTTTTTTAAAAAAAAAAAGATTTTTCTCTTTCTTGGGAGCTTTTAAGAGTTTTTCTCTATCTTTTGCCTTGTCCCAGTTTCACATCAGTTAGTTAGGAGTTTATTTTTACCTATTCAGCTCAAAACTCTTGCTCAGGATTTTTGGTGAGGATTTCTTTGGTAAACTCATTCTTGAGAATCACAATCTATTCTCTTTGAATATTGCATCTTCAGTATTTTTTGTTTTTTCCCCCTGGGTATTTACCTTCTCACTCTGCCTTTTGTGTCTTTTAACCACTCTTTCATATTTTTTTAAGTATTATTTCTAGGTAGTTTTCTTAACTCCCTCTGATATACAGTTTCTTTTTGATCACGTCTAGTTTGCTATGTAATTCATCTGTTGAAGGGTTTTCCCTTTAACATTTTTGTGTATAATTCTTCATTCTTAAAAGCCTGGTTTTTAAAAAATATTTATTTTTTAGTTATAGGTGTACACAATATCTTGATTTTATATTTATGTGGTGCTGAGGATCGAACCTAGTGCCTCATGCATGCTAGGCAAGCACTGTACCTCTGAGCCATAAGCCCAACCCCTTAAAGCCCTAGTTTAAAAACAACTATGTTATTCTTTTGTGAGGTTTGGCGCTTCTTTCATGTCCTTAATTATTTTAGTAGTAATTATATTTTATAATGTTTTTAAAAATTATTCTGTTATCTGAAGTTCTTTCTGCATAGGGTACTAATTCTTAAGTATGTTGTGTATGCTGATTTTTATTTTTGAGTTTTTATAAGTGGGATTATTTTGTGGGGAGGGTTCCTAAATGCTCTGGATTTCTGAAAGTGTTCATCAAAGGAGTTGGTGTTTGCTTCATCCAACACATATTATATTAATTTCCCTATTGGCATTACTGTAACATGGAGAGGTGTGGGAGTTTTTTCTTCCATATCTGTGTATAGAATGGACATGGGGTTGCCTTTTCACTTATTTAATTTTTAATTGAAATAATTGTTTTTCATATTTATGACATAAAGAATAATTTAATACCTGTATACAATGTATAATGATCAGATCAGGGTAATTAGCACTTCCATTTCCTAAACACCCCAGTCTGCCAACCTTCTTCCTTTTTCTCTCTCCTATGAGAAATTTTTGTCCAGTTTGGTTCAGCTGATAGGTAGAAATTTTCTGGTCCTACATTCACTGGTGATGGTGCATATTTGCCAGAGTCCTTGCTCTCCCAGGGCTTTTAGTTTCACTTTCCCTATTTTGAGTCAAGGATCCATTTCTTATGCTCATGTGAGCATTAAATCCTGGTCTTTAGAGACTGTGTCTGACCAAGGTTGTTATTCTCCAAACCTCTTGGCTACGTATTTTGCTTAATTTTTTATGCTCTTGGGAGATTTGTTGTCATTTTTATCTCAGCTGTATTTTAAAAGTTGGTGTGTTGTATTTTATGTTGAAGTGCTATATATTGATAACATTTGTAGGGGTGGAGAGAGGGCGTTTATGTTAGTTCAGTCTCTCATTTTTCAGAAATTGAATTATTTGTATTTAGGAAGAGTGTTGGTTAATATATGTTAATTTTGTAATCATTTGCTTTAATGAGTTTTGTCAATATTTACAAGAGTCTTCTGTGGTTTCTCTTGGGATTTCCAGAAATAGAATTATATCTAAAAACAGTGACACTTTTGCTTCATAAATTGCCTTGAAACTGGAATTATAAACCTAGGGATACCTCACTGAGCTACATTTCCCAGCCCTGTTTATTTTTTATTTTGAGGCAGGATCTCACTAAGTTGATAGGCCTGTCCCTGAATTTAGGATCCTTATGTCTCAGCCTACCAAATGAATCACCTGGATTGCAGGCATGTGCCACCGTACCTGGTTTGAAATTTTTAAAATCTCATTTCCTTATTTTGTTAATTACTCTGGTTAATTTCTCTAGTGGATATCCCTGCATTTTTCCTCCCTTTTATTTGATTTGGGTACTTTTAAGAAGCATTCTTCAAATATCCTAAAGCAATTAGTATAATATTTGTGACTTAAATATCTCAATTTGCATTTTCACTTAAGAAGTTGAATGGCAATAATTATATGTGATGTCACCAAAATTTCTGATGAAGAATGATATACACCATTATTAATAGAAAACCTTCAGTTTTATTGTATCAAATGGATCCTGAAACCCTTTCAGGAGAATATTCCTGTGGCCAAGCATTGAGTAAAATGCAGTAGAAGATGTAATTTTAATTAAAAATTTTGAATTTTGAATCAGATTCCCTTGACTTAGTAGAATCTGTTCATTTTAATTCAGCACCCTTATTTTTAACTATTTGTTTCTGAATTGTGGTTCTGTTTCTTCATGGTATTTATAACTCAGTCTTTTAAGTACGTAATAATGAGTACATTATGGTATTGTTGTCATAGTATTGAATACAGAATACCTTTCTCCAGATATGTGGATATTTTCATTCAGTTCTTTAACACATTTGTTAATATACAGGTGATACAAAGTTGTGTCTTTTGTGGTGAGATTTGGTGTTTCAGTAATTTAGTGGTTAATTTCATTTCTGTCTTCCTATAGAAATTAAATATATCCTCTTATCCTTATGGACAGTGATGCTTACTATTGAACATATTTTCTGAATGAACTCTATATTTAGCCTCAGTTTATATATGTGAACTCAAATTTCAGTGTTATAATTTTGTATTAAAATAATTTCACAAAATTAAAATTCTTAAGAGAAATCTTGATACTGTATAGTATAATTTTCATCATTCATGCATTTTCTTATCTGACTCACGAAACACTGAGTGTGGTGTTGCATACCTGTAGTCCCTGCTTCTGTGGAGGATAAAGTAGAATGGTCTCTTGAGCCCACCACTTCAAGACTAGCCTGGGAAAGAGACCTTGTCACAAAGAAAATGTCCACCCTAATATAATCAACCTTAGAATACTTGTTTTCAAACGAGAGATTCTACCTTTTACCTGAATTAGATAATTAACATAGGATCATAATGTTTCCCATCACTCTTTCCTGTACCTTCCCCTCCCTGAATAGCTTAAATAATCACACTAATAAAATGTGTCATGGATCCCTTTTATATTCATTGTTAAAGGGGATTGGGCAACCTTGCATATTGACTAAAAGCACCAACTGTAGGATTAGACCTGAGTTTAAAATCTCAGTTCTCTAGTTTACTGAGCTATATTTGTCCTTAAAATAATTCTTTTGATCTTTAAGTTAGTTTCCTCCTCTAAGAAAAGAATATGATATACCTACTTCACAGGGTAGTAGTGAGGATTAATTTACTAATGCATGTGAAACACTTGGATTTGTGCCTTACACAGGGAAAGTATTCAAGAGTTGTAGCCATGCTTGTTGCTGTTACTTAATGTACAGTTAGTATACAAACTCTCTCATCATTGGTTGACTGTCAGAACAGAAACTTTAAAAACCCAGCTGTGGAACAGTTAAAAAAATAAAAAATAGGCTTACACATTTACGTAACCTGATTTATTCATAAATAGTGATTTTTAAAAGAGTTAATATGTTTTAGAGTTTCTCTTAGAATACAGGAAGACATGCTTTAGAATTCCTGACCTATTTTAATGTGAATGCAGTAGATATTGAGTTATAGTAGCAGGGAGTACTAGATGTGAATTTGGAGACTTGGGTTTAAGTCCTGGCTTGGCTGTTGACTTTGTATATATGTTCTTGGCTAAATAACATAGTTTTCCTACATATAAATTCTGATATGTGATATTTATAACCTACCTGCTTCACCTATTAATTTAGTTGCTCAGAAAATCAGATAAAATAATTATGTTGAGTTTCTTTAGAAAGGGCAAGACTATCCAGCAAAAAGATATGTTATCTCAGTTTTCAGCTTATTTTTGTTCACTTGCATGTTTTCTCAAAACAGTAACTGATGTCATGAATGATATGAATTATTAGAAATTGAAACTCAAATCCCTATTAATCCTAATTCTGTGACAAGACATTTTCAGAACTTTTTTCTTGTATTGTAAAGTGGCTTATTATTCAGACTTTTAGACTTTCCCCAAGAGTCAGAAATCAGTTCCTAGATAAGCTCATTTTCTTGGAAAGCATAATTGTAGATTTAGATTGCTAGTCTCTGCTCAGAACTGATGACCTCTCTTAAGCCTTTAATTAGCTATCTGGCATAAATTAATTTACATTTCATCTGCACTTCTGCATGTGGTTTGCTGTTTATTAATTTCTATGTGAGTGTTTTCGGAAGTCATTTTATGTCTTTTACATGTGACTTGGTCTTGTTTTTTCAGTTAGCTTGGAATCTCCTGAGGGACAAAGACATTTGTCCTTTCCTTTTCTCCACAACAGATTGATGAGATTTTGTTGATTGTGGTTGAGTAAAATTTTGACTGGAATGGTGCTGTCAGTTGGCCCTACCTTCAAAGAGTATGCAATTTTCAATTTAGTGTTATGCTTATTTAGAATTAAAGACAAAAAAGACATCAAAACAGTATGCTGCTTAAATAAAGAAAATGTCATATTTGAAGTGCTACCATACAGTTCAACTTAGTCTTTTAAAAAAAAAAAATTTTGTTAATTGTATTTGGCTAAAATAAATTTAATAGATCTTTACTAGGTAATTTGAATTTTTAATGCCATAATATGTTTTGGAATGTGGCATTTGTACTAATAGTCATGGTATAAAGAGTCCATTCTGGTATTTCTACTCTTCCATTAAGTTAATTTATTAAAATATCAGTGATTCTTGCCATTGAAGTTTCTGATGTAAACTTTCCTATGGAGGAGGCTATTCCTGTAATGAAATTGCCAATTTATTTGGGAAACACTACATTGAGAAAACAGACTTCTTTGCATTTGCTTTAATCGGAACATTCCCTAAACCAAAACAAGATAAAATTATTTATCTTTTTACTTAAAATTTGCTAAAGATGATGTTTCTTCCAAATGAATATTTGCATAGTTTTTCAGATTTTGTTTTTTCCCTAGAACCAATTACTGTTCCACTAAGAAACTTTTTTACATCTTCCTCAGGAATGTCATTGTCTGCTGGATCTTCCCCTCTTCATTCCCCCAAGATTACTCCACATACTTCTCCTGCTCCCAGAAGAAGAAGTCACACTCCAAATCCAGCAAGTTATATGGTGCCTTCTAGTGCCTCTACACCTGTTAATAATGCTGTTTCTCAGACTCCATCTTCTGGTCAGGTGATCCAGAAGGAAACTGTTGGTGGGACCACTTACTTCTATACGGACACAACTCCAGCACCTTTGACTGGAATGGTATGTCTGCAGTAAGGAGGGAGTTGTAATACTCTTAGGAAAGTTCATGAGGGGATTTTATCCCCCACCCCCCACTCATCTTTATTAAGATACGAAAAAGCATTTCATTTTCTATTCAGTCTTCTCATCTTTTCAAATAAATCTGGTTCTGCCTAATAACTCTTGTTTTAATCAGATGTTAGTTCTGCCTAATAAATCTGGCTTTAATCAGATGTTAGTTTATATTTACACTTTATTGTACTTCATGGCATGTTTTGCGTACAGGGTTACCTAGTATTTGTGGTATCTAGAGTTGATGTTTATTGACTTGTTTATGGGTACTGTGTAGATTTACCTCTAGGAAGAAGGTAAGGTATCTGCCATAAGTGGATGGCATCTTATCAGTTGTTACTGAAAACAAAACTAATGATCAGTTCTTGCCTCAGATGAGGCAGTAATTTTAATAGCTAGATCGCTGGATAGTGGAATGACACATGGTTCTAAGATTTACAATATGGGTCATTTCTAAGGAGGGAGAAGATTCAGACTGAAGGGAGCATTGATTCTGGATAAGGAAAGAGCTACTAAAAGATTCGTGATAGAGAAAAGAATCATAAAACAAATAGGAAGAGATAGACCTAGAAAAAACATGCATAAAAAGACCAAGAGAAGAACAACATACCCAGAAGGACACATTTCTTCTCAGAGTGAATTAGTGCTGTCAGAATGGAGGGAGAAAGAACAGGTATGAAAGGAGCAGGAAGAGAGTGGTGAGGCTGGGAGGAGAAAAAGCATTGTCATGTTACATGAATTGTAACTTCATTATTTTGTCCATTAAAGAAAAATTAACTGAAGGGAAAACAGTAGATGAAGAGCTCAAGAGTAATAGAACCAGATTCCATTAAAATAATGGAAGCTGATTTAAATCATAGACATTTAACAGTCAGATGATGGGTTTATGAAAAGCATATTTGTATTTCAGTAAGCAGATTTTGATTCCCCCAGATTAGCAATTTATTTCTTTAAGATAATTTGAGTGAAAAGAGAACAGAGTTCTTTTTTTTTTTTAAGAACCTAGTTCTACCATGGTTTTGACACTCCTCTGAATTTTTATTGTTCTGAGTCAGTTTCCCCAATTATAAAATGAGAATAGTAATATATCAAGCCACCTTATGAGGATTAAATGTGAAAACATGTATAAAAGTAGTTGTAAATCATATAAAATGCTTAAAAATAACTAATAGTTGTGTGAGAGTTTTGGGTTTTTTTTTTGTTGTTTGTTTGTTTGTTTTTCATTAGAAATCCTTTAAAAGTTATCAAAGAACAGCTTGCCAAATAGAAGTTTGAATAAGTAAAGATTCCACAATGGTTTACCCTGTTTTGGGTGTATTTTATTTTGTAGTTATTTATCATTTTTATCATATATTATCATATTTGTAGAAAGAAGAAATTTGTACAAAGGTTCTTTTTTCACAAAACTATCTGCTATTTTTAAAGAGATTAACTATGACAGATTTTATGATGTTTTTCCCCTTCAAGCCATTCTTAAAAATATGCTTATAACAAGCCTGAGGTAGTTAAGCCAAACTATGCTATCTGATGAAAGGAAACCAAAGCAAGAGAAAAGGTATTATTTTCTCTGCAGTTACAGGTTAAAGGAAACCTTACAGAGATATTGCAAAACCATTTTCTAATTGTAATTCAGAGCAGAATAATTATCTGAGGATGCCAGAAAACAACTGAATTTATTTTTTTTAAAGAAACTAATCTTCTAGTTAAAAGGATGAGGTTGCCCTGGGTGTGGTGGCACACAACTGTAATTCAGAGGATCTCAAGTTGCCAATCTAACAACTTAGTGAGACCTTGTCTCAAAATAAAAAATAAAAAGTAGTTCAGGGATAGAGCACCCCTGGATTCAATCCTCAGTACTGAGGTTTGGGTTGAGGGAAGAAGAGAGACAAAAGAAAAGCTATAAGGAAAAAGAGACACAGAGCTACTTTGACCTTCTCATTGGAGCTTAAATGTTATTATTTCTGAAGAAATGTTTTCTCTTTTACTTTTTAAAATTGATTTTTGAAATATAGTTTATTTAGGGGCTGGGATTGTGGCTCAGTGGTCAGAGTGCTTGCCTAGCACAGGTGGGACCCGGATTCGATCCTCAACATCACATAAAAATAAAGGCATTGTGTTGTGTCCATCTACACCTAAAAAATAAAAAAATAAATATAGTTTATTCAGAAAGAATTCTGTTAATTGCTATTCTCTCACTGTATTTAAAGTTTTAAAAATGTATCAAAATTTAGTATTCATGTAAATATTAACTTTTATCAAGTCAATAATAAAACTTAACATTTGAGAAGAATTGATTATTATTATTTCCCTCACATACCTTTTTTAGGTATTTCCAAACTACCATATTTATCCTCCAACTGCACCTCACGTTGCATATATGCAACCAAAAGCAAATGCACCTTCCTTCTTCATGGCTGATGAACTCCGACAGGTATGCTTTCAGAATTTGTAGAACTAATGAGTGCTTAATATACTTTTGTGAAGAAAAGAAAAATGAACAGATCAGACTATATAATCACATATGCTGTTCTAACACAAATAGGATTTAGAATTTATAAATTTTATTTAAGAACACCCGGTTTAGTTTGAGTCCATCCCATTTATTAATTCTTGATTTTAATTCTTGTGCCAAAGGAGTCTTATTAAGGAAGTTGGGGCCTAATCCCACATGATAGAGATTAGGCCCTACTTTTTCTTCTATTAGACACAGGGTCTCTGGTTTTATTCCTAAGTCCTTGATCCATTTTTGAGTTGAGTTTTGTGCATGTGGAGAGCCTACATCTTGGGAGCAAATCTTTACCCCTCACACATCAAATAGAGCACTAATCTCTAGGATATATAAACGACTCAAAAAACTAAGTACTAAAAAAACAAATAACCCAGTGAAGAAATGGGCCATGGACCTGAACAGACACTTCTCAGAAGATGATATGAAATCAATCAACAATTATGAAAAAATGTTCATCATCACTAGCAATTAGAGAAATGCAAATCAAAATCACTCTTACGATTTCATCTCACTCCAGTCAGAATGGCAGCTATTATGAAGACAAACAACAATAAGTGTTGGCGAAGATGTGGGGAAAAAGGTACAATCATACACTGCTGGTGGAACTGCAAATTGGTGCAGCCAATATGGAAAGCAATATGGAGATTCCTTGGAAAATTGGGAATGGAACCACTATTTGAGTCAGCTGTTCCTCTCCTCGGTCTATACCCAAAGGATTTAAAAACAGCATACTACAGGGAAACAGCCACAATGTTTATAGCAGCACAGTTCACAATAGCTAAACTGGAACCAACCTAGATACCCTTCAATAGATGAATGGATAAAAAAATTTGGCATATATACACAATGGAATGTTACTCAGCAATAAAAGATAATAAAATCATGACATTTGCACGTAAATGGATGGAGTTAGAGAATATAATGCTAAGTGAAGTTAGCCAATCCCAAAAAACAAATGCCAAATTTTATATATATATGGAGGCTGGTTCATAGTGGGATAGGGAGTGGGAGCATGGGAGGAATAGATGAACTCTAGATAGGGCAGAGGGGTTGGAGGGGAGAGAGGGGGCATGGGGTTATAAATGATGGTAGATTGTGATGATCATTATTATCCAAAATACATGTATGAAGACACGAATTGGAGTGAGTATACTTTGTATACAACCAGAGATATGAAAAGTGGTGTTCTATATGTGTAATAAGAATTGTAATGCATTCTGCTGTCATTTAAAAAAAGAATACCTGTTTTGAGAAAATTTTAAATAATTGTATTTTAGAACAAAACAGAATAACTATTTTAATGGGCTACCTTCATATCCTTTATATTGAATGGTTATTTGATATATATAACTTAAATAGTCTCTAATGTTTAATCAACACCTTGGCTGTAGGTATAGGTTGAAAGTAAACAGTTTGCCCCAGAAAAAAAGCTTCATTTTAAAAAATCAATATTTTTTTTAACGTAGGTTTTATAAAATAATCTAGTGTTTTATTTTTTAGTAAACAGCTAGATCAATATTATAAGTAGAATTTTATTTTACATTCAGTTACTCAAAAATATATTTGTTTCACAGAATTAAGTTGTACCAGTATAGTGATTTTAGAATGAATTATTGACTGTCTTAGTAGTCAACCTTCAGTTTTCAGCACCAGATTGGCTTCATTTGTGGGGTATAACCTAGCTGTTTAAATCTAGATTTAACTCTATAGATAGGTCTATCTAGGACTGGAAATTAGATATTTTAACATTGAGAAATACTGTTTTATCAGTATTAAGAAGTACACATAACAGAAAAATTATTACTTAGGTTATTTAGTTATAATAGGAAGTCTAGACTTGATAGGCTGTGCTTAAATATCAATATACTTATTTACTTTTCTTAGGAGCTGATCAACAGACATTTAATAACAATGGCTCAAATCGATCAAGCAGATATGCCAGGTAAAATACATATTGCTTCATCCTTCCTTTTAAAGTCTATTTGAATTCTTACATAATACTATATGTTTTTATGGATTAATAAGAAGCATTCCAAGATGCTACTGATCATCTAGGTTATTTCAATTAGTTCTACATTTCACAATATTCTAGTTTATTTAAATAAATAGTTAATTTTAGGATACACTAGTACATCATTGTCTTGGGAAATTAAAGTATAGCTTCTTAAACATAAGGAGAAGGTAATTATTATTATTTCTAAGACTACAGTGTGCCAATTAATGATTACATGTTTTAATTTATTCCTCTGAAAAATTCTGTGGCATGTTTTTTCATCTCCATTTTATGTATGAGGAAAATTGAAATCGACAGATTAAGTAATTAATTGACCTAGAGGACCAAAGAATAAATGGTTGACTAAGTCAGGATTTAAACCTAGTTTTTTTATACTGTACTGTTAATGTTTCTCAGTGTGCTAAAATATCTTTCCCTGGATTACTTATTCTGTAAAAATTAAATATGACATAATGTAACAAAACTTCATGAATAATGTAGTGGGGATATATTTGCTGCCAATTCAGCATAGACTAGTGTGTGTTAACTTGATTGCTAATTAAAAGGAGTCTGGCGACTGGGTCATAAGACTGATCTTTCCACTTTGGATGAGCAGAAAACTTAATGATCTCTGAAAGTTTTCAGGTTGTATTTGAGGCCTTAGCCAGGGCAAAAATGGACAAAGAAAAAGAAATTGGAGGCATATGATTAGAAAAAAGAAGAAAACAAAAACCAACAAAACCCTCACAAAATAACAAGTAGAAAGAAAAAATTAGGCCAAAAAAAATTGCAAAGGAAAAAATACACCTGTTACATATAGACCATATAACTGTAATTAGACATTATTTGCAGTAACAGAATTCAGTGATATTGTCATGGGAATATTACATAGCAGTTAAAATGAGGAAAGTATACTCACAAGGAACAATGCAAAAGAATTATAATAAGTTAAAAAGTGAGATGCAAGAGACTACATACAACATACCCTCTTATAAAGTTAAATAACTAAAAGTAATATATTTTTGTATGTGCATATGTGTATATATACATATACAATATGTTTTGAGGAATTTATAGAGATGTTATAAAATTATATAAAAAAGAGAAGGAGGGCTGGGGTTGTGGCTCAGCAGTAGAGCACTTGCCTTGCAGGTGTGAGGCACTGGGTTTGATTTTCAGCACCACATAAAAATAAATAAATAAAATAAAGGTATTGTGTCCATCTAAAAATAAAAAAAATATTTTAAAAATTTTTTTAAAAAAGAGAGAAGGAAGGCAGAGATTGGTAGAGAGGACCATATGGTTAAATGTATGTTAACATGAAGAAGGCCTGAGGTTTTTTTTGGTTGCCAAATTGGAGATGCTTACTACATTATTAAGAATACTTAAGGGCTGGGGTTGTGGCTGAATGGTAGAGCGCTTGCCTAATATGAGTTAGGCACTGGGTTCTATCTTTAGCACCACGTAAAATAAATAAAAGGTATTGTGTCTATCTGCAACTAAAATACACACACACACACACACACACACCCCTACCTGTATTTACTTATATAAAAGAATACTTAAATAAAAGCCTCCCATGTGTAGACATGATTTGAGTATCATAAACTAAAAGTTATGGTTAATCTAGTCCCATGCACTGTGTTCAAATGCAGTTTAATAAATGATTTGCTTTGTCACTTCCTTAACTCTGATTTTTTTCATTTTCTCATATTAACTATTTGACTAACCTTTATTAATGTTTGGGTCATGATGTCCTTTTTGTTTACATTTTCTAGTTTATATTTCATACTTCTGTCAGTTGATACTTTTCAACTCTGAAGTCATAATCTGTTTCTCATACATCAATCAGTGGGTCTCTCAACCAGGAATGATTTCACCCCCTCAGGATTTCTGGCAATGTCTGAAATATTTTTTGTTGTAACCACTAAAAGCAAGGTGCTACTGGCATCTAGTGGATAAAGGACTGGGGTACTGCTAAACATCCTACAAAGTATAATATCATTTCCCACAATAAAAAATTATCCAGCTTAAGATGTAAATAGTTCTAAGGTTGTAGAACCCTGAATAGTAAATTTTATATTTTCAATATCTTATGTAGTCTGTCATTATCTATGTCCTTTGAGGAAAAGAAACTAAAATTTTACATTTTTATTCATTAGTTTTAAAGTATTTAAGAAATTGTGCTCCAAACTAAAGTTGAATACAGCTCTGTTATTTGTAATCCTCATAATTTTCTTCTTAGATTTTACCTCTACGTTGCTTTTCTTACAATAATAATTGTAGGGCCTAATAGTGATCTGGTGGTCTTTGTTCAAGACTTATTATGCATATGTGTTATATTGGACTGAAAACAAAGAAGACTAGAACAACAGTAAATAATCCTGTCTTTAAAATCCAGTATCCCTTCATTATAAAAGCTGAATAAACTGAGGAATATACCTCAGCATAATAAAGTCCATATAAAATAAGCAAACAACTAACATAGTATTTAATGAAAAAAAGCCAAAAAGCTGTTTCTATAAGGTCTGGAATAAAACAATGATGCCCACTTTTACCTCTTTTGTTCATTGTACTGGGAATCCAGTACAATTGAAGTTTTTTGACCAGCAACTCATTTCTTTATCTTTTAGGAACTTGTTAGAATTTACAAATTCTAGGTTCCGCTTTAGACCTGGCTCAGTTAAAAATGCAGGATGGGTTTTGTGGTTGGAGCTCTCAGTAGTAGAGCACTTGACTCACACATATGAGGTGTTGGGTTTGATCTTCAGCACCACATAAAAATAAATATACGTATTGTGTTCATCTACAACTTAAAACAGATTTAAAATAAACAACAACAATGCAGAATGGAAACCAGTGAACTATGTTTTAACAAGCCTGGATGATTCTGATGGGTGCTAAAGTTTAAGAATCAAGCCATGGTGAATGGCCTTTTTTATGTTTTGTATAAATCTGTGTGTATCCTTTTATTTTCTCTAACCATCTTGATGGTAGGGACCCATATTTCATTAATACAAGTTTGCTAGTATATAGTAGGTACTTAGTACATTTTTAGATTTTATTTTAATTACTTCTTGTAGTAAGTGCTCCTTATGAAATAGCTGAGAAAGAAAATTTTATCCCATCATTTGATTTCTTTGTGGAAATTACATGGCTCATTCAGATGAAAAGTAGTAAATGGACAAAAGTTAAAACTATGTTCCTGTGTGTGTGTGTGTATCCTTAACGTATTGGATCTTTTAGTAGAACTTGACATAGGTTTGAAAGTGACATTGATTTATTCTATTTTACACTATGGCCAAAAATGCCATCTAGGTATTAAGAGTATAAGAAAGACCGAAGAATCAGAGTCCTTGGTTTGTATCCCAGCTCCCTTTTTGAGCTATGTAATTCTTATTTTCCTTATTTATGAAATAGGGAACCCCACTTCAAAGGGTTGTTGTGAGATCTAAGAGATAGTGAGCATAAAGTATTTTGCAAAGACAGAGCATTTTGAACCTGTCTTCTGGAATTAGTGAGTTTTCTTAATGGAGTTTCACTTGTATTTCTTACTAACGATAGGTCATAGATTGTTTTTTTATTTGTAGGATTTTATAAAGAGGCAATGCCATATTTTGAAACTAGCATTAAGCATGTTTATTATTGTTGTTTTTGTGAAGATTTTTTAACAAAGGTTTTTTTCTATGCTTATACTCCAAGCTCATTTATAATTTTTCCACTTGAAATACTTGGAGTGTATTTCAAGACTGTTAAATAAAATAGAAGCTGTCCGATTAGAAACCAAAATTGTCTTTACAGCATTACAAAACTACTTGTCTTGGGGCTGAGTTTGTGGCTCAGTGGTAGAGTACTCACCTAGCGCGGGTGAGGCTCTGGGTTTAATCCTCAGCACCACATAAAAATAAATAAATAAAAATAGAGGCATTGTGTATACCTACAACTAAAAAAAAATTTTTAAAAACACTAACTTGTCTTTTTAAATTATAAACTTAATATATGTTTGTTCTAGAAAAGAGGGAACATAAAGATAAGGAATGTAAATTGCCTGTTGTATCTGTAGAGAAACAAAACACTGCATACATGAGCAAATTCTTATTTATTACATATCCTTAAGTATAATTTTCATGGAAAGCATGGCAGTCAAGGGTTCCCCCTTCCTCCTTTTTATATTTTGCTAGGGATTAAAGCCATGGTATTCCACTGAATGACTAATACTAATACCTGTCTATAATCAGTTCCCTATTCATAATGCATTTATACTATCTATATTTTCACTATTAATTGCAGTGAGCACTGCTTCACTATTTGCCTCTTAATTATTTTAGTGATGGCAGAGGAAAGTCATTTCCTTGAGTTATACTTACTAAAGATTGGTTTTGATACCAGTTGTTACATTTATAGGTACATAGGTATACACGGGTAAGCATAGTACCCAGCTTAATGTGATTTGTTTTGAATTTATTTATGCTTTAAAAACAAGAATTCATGTCAAAATATATTGTGTAGAAAGTAAAATACATGAAAAAACATTCTATCTTGATTTTATTCAGTGACAGAATAAAAAAATGTTTAATATCTAAAATGATAATTCATTGTATCTATTTCTGATAAAAATGCATATTATACTATAAAATGGTGAATAATTTTGAGTGTATAAACTTTAGTTGTTCTATGGTTGTTTCATAATGCCCATCTTATTGATACTTAAACCACAGTTTGTTTTATAGAATTGTTATAAATGCTGAGACTATTTGTAATACAAGGGTGTGTGATACAGGAGTGGTATATAGTAGTTTTGATTTCTTCTTTATTCTGTGAGAGATTTATGAATGTCTGAATATCTGTAATTGAAAGTTGTCTTCCTGTGAATTACTCTAGCAGTCCCCACAGAAGTTGACAGCTACCATAGCCTATTCCCCCTAGAACCACTGCCACCCCCCAACCGGATACAGAAATCAAGTAATTTTGGATATATTACATCTTGCTACAAAGCTGTAAATAGCAAAGATGATCTGCCATATTGCCTTCGGAGAATACATGGTAAGGAAAAATAAATTTTCCTTTTTTATATTATTGAGGCTAAGATTATTTAACCCTTCCTGTATATCTTAATTTCTTTAGTATATAAATTTAATGGATAATAATTTTTTTTTTCATTTGGAAATTAGTATCTTAAAAGTACCTTAAACGTGTGATATAGCATTTTCTTCACATTTCTGATGGAATATTAGGGAGATACAATTTTTTTCTACATAGTAGAAAAACTTTCTTTTTCAGGTTTTCGTCTTGTTAACACAAAGTGCATGGTGTTGGTTGATATGTGGAAAAAAATTCAGCACTCAAATATTGTAACCCTGCGTGAAGTATTTACCACTAAAGCATTCTCCGAGCCTTGTGAGTAACTTTTACTATGACTGTCTTAACCTTTGTTATTTGAAGACAGATTTCAGTAATGAGTGTTTGTGTTTTATTTTAAGCTCTTGTATTTGCATATGATTTCCATGCTGGAGGAGAAACTATGATGAGCAGACACTTTAATGACCCTAATGCTGATTCCTATTTCACAAAGAGAAAATGGGGTAAGAAAAAGATGCAAGCAAACTGTATTCTGACAAATACTTTTGCTGGGTAGAAGAGTAGTTTTATATTTTTAAAAATGTGTTAACTTTATTCCTGTAATCATTCAGTATAAGGACTCTATTGCATTTTTAAAAAGAAATATCTCAAATAGATGGAGTTGATTTGTGACAAGTTAGGAAACAATGTGTTATATATACTTACTGAGGTTAAGATGAGTTATGAGGTCTGGGGTTGTGGCTCAGTGGTAGAGCATTCGCCTAGCATGTGCGAGGCCCTGGGTTCAATCCTCAGCACTACATAAAAAAATAAATAAAACAAAGGTATTGTGTCTGACTACAACTAAAAAATAAATATTTAAAAAAAAGGTGAGTTATGAATGACTTAGACATTTGATGTTTGTGATCACTGGGAATATGTTAAATTTTTTTTCCTCTTAAAAATTTTTTTTTCTTTTAAAATACAATGCTTTCTGAATAAGGATGATTTTGAAAATTTATAAATTAAAAATAAAAATAATCCTTATTAATTCATAACCAAAGCACAAATATTATAAATCATTGGTATATTCCTTCTAAGTCTTGTTTTATTTTTGTTTCCCTTTGCAGTGTTTTGGTTTTTGTCATTTTATATCATATTGTGCCTTTCATTTATTATAAATATTTGCCTTTTTTATACTCTAAAAATAAGTTATTGACTCTTACAGTCCAGTGTGACTGTATAATCTTTTATGTGATACTTACCTAAACAAATGTTTTATTTTAAAGATAGAATTCCATGTTGTTTAGGAAATCAGTCTTCAAATAGATTTATAGTTTACTGTTAAGTTATTCAAGTATTTTACAGGGAGTATTTTCAATGTTTTTTTTATACCCATTTCTAATATTTACTTAAACATATCATTTTATGTTTTAAATTTTGCAAAGAATTGACGTTTTAATTGTATTCTGATAAATGTTTATTTAAATGTAAATAATTTCAGAGAAAAAGTAAATTCATTTTGAGATGCCCATTAACTTATGTATTTGGGGAGGGTCTCATTTTCTAGTCTGAGGCCAAGAAAGAATCATCATATTCTTTACTATGGTTTTAATCTTGTTAAGATTTTCTTGAATATGTAACTTAAAGAACTTAAAGGGAGTGTCAAGATTTGAGTTTATAACCTTATAGTATCTTTCAGATTATAACTCCTTTAAATTAAGACTAATTATAGACAAGCAAAAATATATTGCTTCAGTTTACTTGTGATTTTGCTTTCTGCATTCTGACAGTTGAAAAGAAGAAAGTTGTGGTTACATGGTTGTTTCACATTAAAAATCTGGTCATGTAGTGTGGTCATTTTTTTTCTTTTGCCATGTCATCTGTAGACACATGTATAATTTTATGGAAGGGGATGTGGTATGACTCTTTCTATAGATGAATATGGTTGTTGTTCAAGTTTATTTTAGTATTAACACCTGTGATATGACTGTTGGCTTTAATTTATAGCTGGGTTTTTAACCTCAACACTATTGACTTTTTAGATTGCTTAATTATTTTTGTGGAGGCTGTCCTCTGCTTTGCAGAATGTTTGACAATGGCTTCTACCTATTGGATGAAGTAACAATCTTCTGTATCCCAGTTGTAACACCAGAAATATCTTCAGACATTGCTAAATGTTCCCTGTTGTGATCCACTCATTTATAGCATTTTTTCCAGCTTTTTTTTTTTTTTTTTTTTTTGGAGAGAGAGAGATTTTTAATATTTATTTTTTAGTTTTCGGTGGACACAACATCTTTATTTTTATGTGGTGCTGAGGATCAAACCCAGCGTATGCCAGGCGAGCACGCTACCGCTTGAGCCACATCCCCAGCCCTCCAGCTTTTTTTTTTTTTTTAAAGAGAGAGGAGAAGAGGAGAGAGAGAATTTTTTTTTTAATATTTATTTTTTAGTTCTCTGTGGACACAACATCTTTGTTTGTATGTGGTGCTGAGGATCGAACCCGGGCCGCACACACGCCAGGCGAGCGCGCTACCGCTTAAGCCACATCCCCAGCCCCCCTCCAGCTTATTTTTATCTTAACTGTTTTGTTTTTTGTGTTGACTCATTACTTAATATAAATTAACATTTGTTTTCATCAGTGCTGTTTGCAGTGTTTTAAAATATTGTTTGAATGGTTATAACTTCCTTAAATATACACTTATGGAAATCTGTTGTTTTCTTGTATTTTGTAGTTTATTAACACAAAATATTTTTTAAATCACATTGTAAAATATACTAACACATTTTTCTAGATTTGATATCTTCAATTCTGTCCAAATTAAGAGGTAGTTTTTTAATTTTGTATGGGCTACTAAATTTTATCCCTAGCCATAATTATATATTTATCATTTGTTTTCTCTGCAATTAGGTGTTTGACTATGTTACTTTTATATCTGATTCAGAAAAGGTTGATTTATAAGTGTGAATATAAGGTTGTATTCCTTGAAGTAATTACAAAATTTTGACTCAGTTTATATGCTGCTTCTGATTTAGGTATTATGAAAAAACGCTTATAAGAGGTACTTGAATAAAAATGATTACCTTTTACACAAAATCAGATTATGTTTGCTTTTTATCATTATCCATAAGTAACATTCAGTGTTTGGCATTTTTGTTTATGTGACTTGGGTATCATCCTATCTCACTGACATGTCTGAGGTAGAAGAGGTTGAGTGGACTAAGAAAAATAAACATTCAACTTAAGTGATTGTGGAGATTTCTGCTTCCTTAGAGCCAAAGAGTGGACAACTCTTATAAGTTTGAACAGTAGGATATACTATAATTATTCATCTTTTACATAAAGTAACAATCTCTGTAGTTCTTGTTTTTAATGAGAATTTGTAGTTTTTTGGTAATTTTTAAAATATTTTTTGTTTATTGTCCAGTAGTTATTTGGTAATAAAAAAGAACATTTCAGCGAGAGCTTAACTGCTACCAACAGTAAAAATGATATAATTTCAATCATAGAAACAATGGGGGCATTTCTTTTAAGTTCTTAGTAATACACTAAAATTAACACACACACACACACACACACACACACACACACACACACACATTGACATGTTGTGCTACAGATATACACGAATTTTCTTTGTTAATTTTGGATTGAATATTTTAGTCTTTTAGTTGATTACTTAAATGAACATGTCAATTTTAAAAATTCATTTGTTTTGTAGGCCAACACGATGGACCGTTGCCTAGACAGCATGCTGGATTATTACCAGAATCTCTTATTTGGGCATACATTGTCCAGCTGAGTTCTGCATTGCGAACCATTCACACAGCAGGTTTGGCATGTCGAGTTATGGACCCAACAAAGATTCTGATAACGGGCAAAACAAGGTATTAGCTTTTTGAATTTTAGTTTTAGTTTATTGACCATCTAACTTATGACAGTAAGCAAAATGTGAAGGTTTGTTGTATAGTTATCCAGAAGAACTCCTGTGACTTTTGAGTGCATTTGTAAGTTTAAAAAGAAAATGTTGAATTCTTAATGAAATACCTGATTGTTAACCAAAAATATTGGTAAAAATTAGAAAGGTATATGGGGTGAGGGCTATGGGAATAGAGAAGCAGTATCAACACAACTTTTTAATGTAAAACTATGGTTCTCAGATTTTACCATGAAATAGAATCACCTGGAGAGTTTAACCAGATTGTTGGGATCTACCCTCTACTCCCAATTTTTCATTTTGTAAGTCTGTATTGGGACCTGAGAATTTGCATTTTTAATGAGTTCCTAGGTGTTGCTTTTGGCTTAGTCTCATGCTTTGAGAATTGACTTATAGAGATAAGTAACACAGACCTTGACTTTACCTAGTTGTGAGTAGCCAAAATTATGGGAATTGCTTGGGCAGCATGGCATAACAAACTGAGGATCTGGTACCAGATTCCCTGTGTTCATATCCTGGCTCTCTTAGTTTCTGTATGTCCGCAACAAGTTGCCTAGCATTTCAGCTTCATTAGACAGGTACTATTATTAACTCCATTTTCCTTATTTTTAGGGTACCTGACTCATAAATTCATTGACAGATTTGAATGGCTTAGTACATGTAAAATGCTTAGAATGACTGGTACATCTTTAGAAAGTATTAGGAGACTAATTTTCTTTCCTGAGTAACTGACAACTTGGAGTGATAAAAAGGAGACTGATCTGTTAGTCAAAAAAGCATGTGTAATCATCCTGACTTTGTTACTGACTTTATAACTGAAGGTATATTACTTGATTATTGCCGCAGTCTTGGCTGGGCACAGAATCACGAGCCAATCAAGCAGGAACAAAACTTTATTTTGAAAAAGCCGCTAACACTCTCAGCGCCAGCAAGTCAAAAACCGGTCCTCCCACGAGGGTGTCCGACCGGAACCGCGCGCCGACCGGAACCCCCGGGGTCCCCCCGGACCTCCCCCGGAATTTCCTCCTACTATCCTTCCCCAACCAATGGGAACTCTCCAGCAGTCCCGTAAAGTCCCGTAACTTGAGTCCGGTAGCAGGCCAAGGTGAACAGCGGGAGTCCAGTTTGCATATGAATGTAAATTTTAACATAATCATCTCAGTGGCTAGCTGGCGTCACTTTACAACCAAAGGTGCCATACATCGTATATATGCTTGTGGCTCCTAGCAGATTATCTCCTGACTTTTGATTTCCTTATCTCTAAAATGGCTGGTGGAGATTACATGAGGGTAGGCATTCAGATGTAAGTTAGAGTACTAATATTCTGAGTCCTTCTTAATATGAGAGGAAATGCTAAATAAATACTCATTAGTATATAATTAGAAATATTTAATTATTATTTTTTAATTCTCTGATCCTTACAGGTTACGAGTAAATTGTGTTGGAGTTTTTGATGTTTTGACATTTGATAACAGTCAAAATAATAATCCATTGGCATTGATGGCTCAGTATCAGGTAAGTTAGAATTACCGTGGATACTTAAGGCATGTTTTTGTTTTCTTAAACAAAAGTTTTTTTTTATTTTAAAGTAACTCAGGGTTTTAAGTCTAGATTTCAATTTATTCTTGAGTAGTCTCTGCAAACTTTGAACATGTATTTCTTAACCACTGTGATATATTTAGTGTAGAGCCCTTATAGATTGGAATATATAGAACTGATGATATTATCAAGAGACTCTGGATGTTTAAAATGGAAATGTATTCATGTGATTATGAAATTTTGTACTCAGAATAAATATATTAAAATACTAATCAGCTGAATAGATTCTACTAAAGACATTACTTTTTTACTTTAATTAAACCTGTTTTTTGTTTTACTTTTAGAACACTGTCTCATTACCAAAAATAAAATTTTAGAAATAGTTTCAAAGAATTGTTTTTGGATTGGCATTTTCTGAGTAATTTTTTTTCTTTTTATTTAGTTAGAATCTGTCACTCACTGCTTCTGCATTATAAGAATTTGGTTATTATATAACTTCATTCTAGTAATGTTGATTTATACTTTGCTATTTTGCTATTTCTTATTTCCTTATTAATATGATAAAGTATAGAAAAATATCTGATACTGTTTAACTTCATTCTGGTAGTGTTGATTTAGGACTCCCAGTGTTCTTAGAAATTTTTCTAGTTGTTATTTCCTTATTAATGTGGTATAAGGAAATAAAGACCTTTTCAAGGACTGGAGGTAAAGCTCAGTGGTAGAACATTTGCCTTAGCACACAGATGAAGCCCTGGGTTCCATTCCCAACATTGCAAAATGAAAAAAAATGAAAAGCCCTCTTGTAAGGAAGCATTAAAAATAATTGCTTTTGCCCGATTACTCTGTGTAAAGATTGTGGCTAAATTTAAATTTTTCATCTTGTCCATTTTGCTTTGTCATGCTTGACATTAGTATATGCAACTGTCCTTTTAAGACAATTTTAGTTCTTTGTGGGATAAGAAGTTTTTGGTATTTTTGGACAAAAGACAGAATCTTTTAATCTTTTGAATACTTTATGTGCCCATTGCTCTTCTCTTCAATTTTTGATCAAAGCTTTGGAAGATTTTCATTCACCTTAGTGTAAGACAAAATTTTAGAACAAAGAGGAAGGAAATGATGAAACACTACAGTCTCTGGTAGTGTTTACTGTTCCAGTTAATGCATAAATCTTTTTGCTGCTGAACCACAAGCAGTGCAGTCCCAAGACTTAAAGGCACTCATTGCACTCAGTTGTATGCAAACTTTCCACATCTTTCTAGATAGCTACATCTAGTGAGCAGTAAAGGGAGGACTGATTGTTTTTTCCCCCAGCAGCAGCTTTGTTTCACACAAGGGGATATGCTTTATTCTTCTTATCTAGATTATGTTTCTTAGTGACTTTTCTTCTTTCTTATACTTAGTGCCAAAGTAATTGGCCCTGATTAATTTTTCTTCGGAATCTTTGTACTTCCAAAAAGTGACTGCTTATTAACTATTAAAATACTAGTGCTCTTTATATATCAAAATAATATAGAATTTTTGAAGGGATTTTTTTACTTTTTTTTTTTTTTTTTTTTTTACTTTGTAGACTACCTCATTATCAATCATAAAATTTTAGAAGTAGTTTAGAAATGAAAACTAGGCCTTATAGTTATTAGGCACCGCCCCCCCCCATACTTTTTTAAAACTACTGATATGGGCAGGGAATGTAGCTCAATAGTAGAGTGTTTGCTGAGCATGTGTAAGAAGAAGTTGGGCTCAATGCAAACAAAAATTTTTCCTCCTGTGCCAAAGCAGTATTATTTTCTACAGTTTATGTACAGAATGTGCAGTATTTCATTTATGTCATGAGTTACGTAGTTGCTCTGTAAAGAAACAAAAATGATCCCTGAGTTTCAAACCAACTTTAGTAAGCTTTTAGGGCAACTCATTTGTAAGCCAGGACCTGCCCTCATTCAAAAACTCAGTCAACCTTCAACCAAGTGTTATTTTCTCCTTATTTTTCAGCAGTAAAGGATATATCAGGTTTTCTTTTGTGTTTCTTTTTTTTTTTTTTTTTGGATATATTTTTCATGTAGTTTATTATAGTAAGGTATAGGAGAGAATAGTCCCTAAAAGGGAAGTGTGATATTACAGAGAAGAAGGTACATGAGAAAGGAGTGCATTGTTTCTTGTAGTATATTTTTCATAGTCTGTTTCAGACACGTGCATAGAGACTGACTTTCAGTAAAATGGACATAAGTAGAGCCATAGATAGAATCAGAGAAAGAAATCAAGAAATCAAGAATCAGGAAGAAACTGAAAATGAGTTGGGGGGAAAACCTCCTGAATTCAACAAATGGGGGGAAAAAACCAGATGGAGGTAAGAAGCAAAATAACAAATGGAAAATTATTTAGTTGGGCAACAAGGAAAGGAGAGTTACTGAGTTTTTTTTTTTTTTATGTTAAACTCTCATAAACAAGACTTTTATTAATGTCTTTTATTTTAAAAATCAGTTCTAATCTAATCTGGATCATGTTGTGTATGTGCTTTATTTCTAAAAGTGGATCATTTCCACCTTGAGTCAAACCTAGAGAGGTGGTGGGATGTACTCAAAATAGATGGTGTAATTTTTTTTTTTTTAAACTCACCTAGTTCTTCAGTTATCTTGGACCTTTGCTTTCCTGTCTCATAATAGGGAACAATGGAACATTCTAGGAGGGAGGCTTAGTATAGCATCAATTCAAAGTGGAGCCAAACTGAAAATTTCCACTGTTTCAAGGATTGAGACTGTATATTAGTACATGCTGCTCAAATACTTGATAAAAAGCAACTACCTTCAATTTGCTTTACTAAATACATTTGATTGAAACACCTATAGAAATTTATAGTTAGCATTAACAGTACTCTGATTTCTCTTGGTCAATATTTCTGTAACTTTGTTAATATAACTTAGAAAGTTTTACCTGATCTTAAATTTGATTAAAGGGACTTCTCAGAGTTTTTATAGCAGCACTCTCCTGAGAACAGGAATGATGGCAGTAGTGAAAGTGCTCCTTGCCATGCCCCTTCCATTCTGCCATTCTGGGATCCTAACTCTGGCACAAATCCTTGGTATCTCTTTTGATAGATTTAAAGTAGTTTATCTGTCTAATCAGTTTTTCTAATTTTAGGATCTCATGTTCAAAGTGTCAGATTCACAAATGCTAGTTTTTGTATACTTTTTAAATTTTAATTTTTTTTTTTTTTTTGGAGGAGGGGGTGATTTGGGGAGGTAATGGAGTTTGACTTGTGCTTATTCCCTGTTAGGTACAATGTTAAGGATAGGTATCTAGTATTAAAATTTCATTATGTCTGCCTGAAAATAGGTGGTTTTCCAAATATGCCAGTTGTAGACATTCAGTTAAACTTGTGGTTTGAAACCCTGGCTGCATATCAGAATCTCTTGTGGAAGCTTTGAAAAGTACCAATACTGAGACCAAACCCCAGGCTGGTAACATCTAAACTGGGTCAGAAGCACTAGGTGACTTTCTTGTTTATTTGTTGTGTTTTGTTGTTAAACTTCTCAGGTGATTTTAATGTACAGCTGGGTTTGAAAACTTACCAAAAAACCAACACTCAGTAAATGAGATATCTAATATTCAGATGAGATCTTGGATTTTGAAGATTTTAAGAAATCTGGTAGAAATTACTTCAAATGATTTCATGTTAACTTGGAGTTACTGCATTTATTGTTGGTTGCCTACCAAGTAGGACTATTTGGGGGTGATAATAGGTGATAATTTAACTTAGTCAGTGTCTTTTGAAAATCCTTTTAGAAAAAAAGCCTGAGAATGGTAAATTATTTAAAAAAGAAAATAGGAAAGAGGTAGTTCCAGAACTCAAAGATCTATTAGAGTATAAGCAAACATAGTCTTGTTTAGAAACAAAGGCATTTGGGATATCTTTGAGGTTTGCACCATTTCAATATTCTAGAGAATAAACATGCTCCAAAATGAGGCTAACATTTATGTTTATAATGGGAAAACTTTCCTTCAAATTATTTTTACATTTGTGCTACATTCTGGAACTCATAGAAAATGGGAAAACTCTGTTATGTTAAATTGCAACAATCATAGTAAAACCAAATGTGTAGTAAACTTAAGTTTGTTGTAATAAGGAAGAGTATCATATCTATTTAAATAAAAGAATTTTTTTTAAAAAAAAGCCTTAAGCAGCAGTTTCATAGCTGGCATATTAACTACTTAGAGTAATGTTTCTTAGATGTAATCCTAGAACTGCATTTATCAGAATTACTTGGGTGCTTTAGAAATGTTGGGACTGTTCACTAAATGATAATCTCTGAAGGTGAAGCTCAGAAGTTACCTTTTTAAGAAGCTCCCAGGTGATTTTGATGAATATTCATATTTTAGAACCCTGCCCTAAATTCTTCAGCTTATTTAAAATATTTTCTATTAAGGTAGTAGTATCATGTATTAAATGTATACCTATGAAATAAAAATTAAAAGTTATATTTATTCTTTCATGTCAGCAAGCAGATCTGATATCATTAGGAAAAGTTGTGTTGGCTTTGGCTTGCAACTCTTTGGCAGGAATACAGAGAGAGAATTTACA
Source organism: Spermophilus citellus (assembly GCF_964194105.1). NCBI lineage: Eukaryota > Metazoa > Chordata > Mammalia > Rodentia > Sciuridae > Spermophilus > Spermophilus citellus. The sequence continues at coordinate 25,060,519 of NC_138182.1, forward strand.
GAAAGCCATGGAATTGGTGACAATCAACTACTCCTCTGACCTGAAGAATCTGATCTTGTAAGTTTTAATATATGATAAAATATATGTACACACACACACACGCACTTGCACACTTATCATATGAGATTGACTGAGCTTTTTATTTTGTGTATTGCTTATTTTCATGTGGATCCTTTTAACAGTGATTCTGTTTTAGTTCCCACTATTTAAAATGAAGCAAAACACAGATGACTTTTCTTTTTATTCCCAAGTATATATTTCTTGGAATAAGTTAATAAGCCATGTGTTCTAATTAATTATCGATGTTTTAATGCGCAACCTCTAGAGCTATACTGATGTTCTCTAACTACATGTATCCTTTTAAAATTAAATTAAAAATTCAGTTCTTTGATTTTTACTAACTGTATTTCAAGGGTTCAATAGCCACATGTAGCTCCTGGCTAATATATTGGACACACAGACAGAACATTTTCATCATTTCAGAAAGTTCTCTTGGCCAGAGTATGAAAGCTATCATAAAATAAACCTCAAATGCATTCTAGTTATATATTCTCTGATCCAAACATGCATCAAAAAACAGTGTAGAGGATCCTGTGCTTATGCTCCAGTATCCTAAGACTCCATGGAATTCTTAAACATAGGTTTGAAATGAGTTTGGCTTTAAATTAAAAAAAAAAAAAAAAAAAAAGCACTGTGGACTACTCTCAACACAGGAGGACTTCTCCCTATTTCAGACATATCTAATATTGGTAGATTTCAGAGGGTTGGCAACTGCGACCTTTATGATCACATTTTGAGCAGAGAAGCTAGGGAAATACTTTTGTAATTTTTCTTGTTATGTTCTAGAAGGAATTAGAATTTATTGATCCTAATCAACAGTTTCCTTTAGCTTCCAGCTGTCCCTTCTAATCTTTCTATGTAGCCCTGGATGATCCACTTTGTTTTTGGACTAGCCCTGGGATATGGAATTGTTAATAAATGGCGTAAATGTTCTTGTCACAGAACACTGGAAGCCAGTCATTGCCTGGATCCTATTAGTAGTTGAATAAGATGGTTTATTTTTTAAATGAAAATATTTGTTTTATGTGTGATAACAGCAGTGATTCCAAGCCTGAGTTTGCAAAACCTAGGATGTTTCAGATAATTTCAGGTTATAATCTCTAGATTTAAAAATTGGGAGTAGAGGATAAAAACGTAACAAATTATATGTTCATAATTATCCAAAGTGGTTGATGATTCATGGGGATTCATTTTATTATTCTACTTTTTTAAATAAATGTTTGAAATTTTCATTAAAGAGTAAACAAAAAGTCGTACTTTAATAATTACAAACTAAAATTTTTATAGCAATAAACCATATGTCAGGAACTTTTGAACTGCTTAATGTGAGTTAATTTACCTAATTCTCCCAATAATAGTAAGTTTGATGCCATCATTAGCCCCATTTTAGAAACAAATTTCAGACATAGCTAAAGTAACTTGTCAAAGTTACATAGCTTGTAATAACTTCCAATATTATTGGCCAATATAAATGTTAGTAATTACAGATAAATAGCTAAGATACTGTAGATTATTGGCATGGGTAATCATTCATTTATTCAATAAGAAAATACCTACTATATCCCAAATGCTGGGAATACTTCAAGATGAGCACGATTTCCATCTTTTGGAAACTTATATTCTAAGGGGAGAAAAGTTAATAAACATGTAAGCAAATAAGATTTTCAGATAGTGATAAGTCCTGTGAAGACAGTAAGCTAGAATTGGACTCTTTTGATCTGTGTTGCACATAAAGATTGCTCAGAGATGAATATATGATGACACTTGGTAAATTAAAGTGGCAGAGCAGAATACAGCTTCCAAAAAATGCTGGGGTTCATTCAGTTTAGCAAAATTGAAGACCCAGTATTAGTTTCAAAAAGTATCTTTGGCCAGGTGCAGTGGCATGCACCTGTAGTCTCATGTATTTAGAGGCTGAGGCAAGAAGACCATTTGAGCCCAATGATTCAAGATTAGCTTGTGCAACATAGCAAGATCTCTATCTTGAAAACAACAGCAAAAAATTACTTTGATGAGCAACAGGAAAAGCTCTCAACCCCATAGCCATTCAGTGTTTCACCCCTCTCAAAAAGTTTGTAACTATCTTTTCATCTAGCACTGTTATAAAGAAGGGTTTGAGAATTGAAATGGGTAAGTGGAACCCTCCTCTACTTTTCTTTCTTACTTCTACAGTAGTGAAAATATGTAGAAAGAGACATGTTTTTTTTCTGTTGGCTCTTAAAAGCTTTCCAAGAAGAGAAATAATAATTAAGCTTTAAAGGTGAACCTGAGTTGCATGAAAAGTATGTTTTCAGATTGAGTGCACTAGATGATGATAAAAGCAATAACTATGTATTTGTGGGTTTGGTTTTTTATTTATTATTATTGTTTTATTTGGGGGGGGGGGAGAGTTTACCTGGGATTGAACTCAGGGGCACTTGACCACTGAGCCATATCCCAACCCTTTGTATTTAGAGACAGTTGCTTAGTGCCTCGATTTTGCTGAGGCTGGCTTTGAACTCTTCTGATCCTCCTGCCTCAGCTGCCTGAGCTGCTGGGATTATAGGCATGGGCCACCATGCTCAGCTGGGTTTTGTTTTTAATTTTTTTAACTGCATGCTAGATATTCAAGTGATTCCTCTTTATCCTGGTTAGGTATTTGTTGACTGACCAAAATAGGATGCGAAGTGTAAATGACATCATGCCCATGATTGGTGCTCGATTTTATACTCAATTGGATGCTGCTCAAATGAGAAATGATGTCATTGAAGAAGACCTTGCAAAGGTAAAAAGTATAGCTAAAAAGACTGTACACATTCTTGGATCTGTGTGTATAAGTAGTTATAAAACGGTGATTATTATACTGAATATAGAGCCTAGTCGTCCAAGATTGCAAATATTTTTGTAAATGCTGAATATTTAGCAATTTTTGACATCCTCTGGGCATTGTTTTCTTTTTCATTCATGTTTTTGTGATAATGTGACAAAAGTCTATCATGTGAGTTACTCTATCAGTCCCTAAAAATGGGATCATCTGCATTATAGACTTGTGGTGTTTTAAAAGTATAACCAAAAGTTTGGTGGGGATGTTAGAATGTATTGCTTAATGATTGCATCAGTGCAGGATATCAATCTTTGTAAATTTTGGTTTTTATGTTAAATTAGCTGGACATTAACATTCTCTTTTTAAAATGTTTTATAGGAAGTTCAAAATGGAAGACTGTTTAGGCTTCTAGCAAAATTGGGAACAATCAATGAGAGGCCGGAGTAAGGATTTACAGTATTTTGCAATATATTTTTAATCAAGAGCACTATTTTATGAAACAAGAATGCGTGTACCTTATTTTTACTGCTTTTATTTGAAAAAAAAGGGGGGGAAATTTTTCTCATGTGAAGTGACCTGTTAATCATTACGATGCCTTTTTTTTTTTTAAGCCACAGCCTAGGTGTGTTTGACTTTATAAATTTTACACGCATGAACACATACAGGAAATACAGTGTTAATATCTGTATTGTGGTTTGCACATGAGGGAACATTTTACAAATACCTGTTTCCTTTTTAAAAGCTGGATCAAATCAGTTTTCCTTGGTCCATTCAGAGACTTCCTAGAAATTTCTAATTATTGCATGCCTCTTATTTTCTATTAAAGTACATTAACATTGGGAAGACATTACCATTTTACTCTATTTATCTAATTCTATCCTGTTTGTAAATTAAAGTTACTCATCTCAATAAGAGTTGATATTTGTACTATATAACTGTCAAGTACAGAACAGAATTGCAGTTAGTGTGACTAAAGTGTAAGTTATATTTCAGGATTGTCATCTATTTTTTGAAGTTATAGGTATTAGATAGATATCGTTGCTTGTGGGATTTTTTTCCTACCCATGAAATTCAAGTCCACTGCCTTTTTTCAAAGTCTAAAAACTCAATTTTCCCTCAAAATTTTCCTAAATGAAGAAGACATATGTTAAACTACTTTTTGAAAACTCTTTTAGCTGTGTCTTCTGGTATTTATCTCTGTACTTTACAATATATGCCTAAACTGCTGTTTCTTAATTTTTTTAAGTATTGAAATTCAGCTTATGGCTCATTACCTTTCTTCAACACTCAACAACACACTCTCTTACATTGTGCCACTTAACCCATAATTTTGAGTTAAATCTATACTTGGTGTTGACATTGTTATGACTAGGTAAAAAATATTGTTCATAGCTGCACTACATAGTAAAGCATAATTATATTTCCTTTCTTCTGTGCAGTTTGTTTTTATGTTTTCCTGGAGTTGATAATTGTCTTATATAGAAAACTAAGCAAAGGAAAAAGTATTTGAGCTCATTGCAAACACTCTGCCAGAGTTATAAAACACCTTTCAAAAATAGGTAACCTATCGGTTCCTTTTTTTCCCCTCCCCTTTAGAGAAATTCCCCTGAGAGTCCCCACCCTCCTGTTCCCATCTGGGCTGGTGTGCTTTATACCCTGCCCAAATGCGTACTTGACCTGGAGCTTCCCTTCACTCTTGTCCTGGGAGTTCTCCTTATCTCTCCCTTTGTGTTGGACACCCTGTTTCTCGCTTTTTTCCTTGATTTATTCTTTTGATTTAATGGAGGACATTCTCCTGTAGCTTCCTGTGAAAGGTGAGTTTTTTGAGTCCTTGAAAGTCCAAAAATATCTTTGTTCTGTTTTCATATCTTATTGATAGTATAAAATTCTTAGTTGTCCTAAGAAAAATTTTCAAAATTTATTTTTATTAGGTTATATATCACCAGTATTAAAAGATTTATGGTGAAAAATACAAAATCTCTCTTCAAAACCGACATCCCTAACCTCACCAATTGCACCCACTAATACTTAGTTTTGATTTTTTTCTATACCCTTCCTGAGCTACATATACTACTGTATTTTATCCAACACTACCATTACCCCCACCTTTTTTTTTTTTTTTTGTCCTTGGTACTTGGGTTTGACCTCAGGCCCTTGCACATGCTAGGCAACACTGTACCACTGAACTATATTTCCAGCCCTTTTTATTTTATGACAGGGTTTCACTAAATTGCCCATACTGGCCTTAAACTTTGAATCTTCCTGCCTTAACCTCCTATGTAAGTGGGATTACAAGCATGTACCACCATGCCTGGCTTCCTCTTTTTAAATATAAAAATTGCAAACCATACTCAGCATTCTTTATATATTACTTTTTATAAAAATTTATTTTGGAAGTCTTTATGTTTATGTTGAGTATATGTCGAGCACCATTCTAAACAGTATACAAATATGACCTGATTTACTTCTTATGATTACTCTGTGACAGGGGTACTGTTGTTATTCTGATTTAACAGAAAATGATGCACAGATGGATTAAGTAACTTGTCCAAGGTCACATAATTATTAAGTAAATGAGCCAGGATTCAGGATTTGAATCTAGACTCTGTGGTTTTAGGGCCTGTGCCCTTAGCTACTAAGCTATGCTTCCTCACATTTTATGTCAAATAATGATCATTCCATGGATTACTTTTATTTCTTCAGTTCCCTGTGGATGGACATTGGTGTTGTTTTTAGTATTTTGCTAGTGTAAACAGTGCTATAGGGACTAAGTTATGTGGCTTAATTTTGTTTAATTTTGTGTGTGCATAATGATAGGCACAATTGTAATTGCTAATTAGTGGATATCACTATAATTTCAGAGCTATTGCAGAAAAAGTTTGTATAATTTATGGGAGTTCCTCACCAACAATACCTTTTTCAAAGTTTTGGAGTTTGATCAACCGGATGGATAAGAAAATGATTTTAGTGAAGTTTTAGTTTGAATTTATTCTTTCTTTTTTTTTTTTTTTTAAGAGAGAGTGAGAGAGGAGAGAGAGAGAGAGAATTTTTAATATTTATTTTTTAGTTCTCCGCGGACACATCTTTGTTGGTATGTGGTGCTGAGGATCGAACCCGGGCCGCACGCATGCCAGGCGAGCGCGCTACCGCTTGAGCCACATCCCCAGCCCTTGAATTTATTCTTAAGGGACTTGAGTATCTTTTTTTTTTTTTTTTTTTTTTTAATCTGTTTCTTTTCTTTTCTGTCTGTACATATCCTTTCCCATTTTTATTTTTGGCTGGATTGCCTGTCTTCTTAATTGATATAGATAAGAGTTAGATTTAGTCTTTGTGATTTTTTTCTTTTAATGCTGTCATTTTTCTTTTGACTTTGCTCATTTCCCCCCTATGCAGATATTTACATATGTAGTCTAATGATCTAACTTCTATGCCTCTGGATTTTGAGCCTTATATGAAGGAATTACTTCATGCTTTCTTCGAAAATGTTTGTGGCTTGTGGTTTCATTCATTCATATTAATTTTTTTTATATTTAGAAATTATGTAGGGTGTAAGGTATGAATCCAGGCTTTTTTCCCTCCAGACAACTACCTAGTAGATAAAAAGCATTTTTTAAATTGTCTAACTTTGGGGCTGGGGGTGTGGCTCAAGCGGTAGCGCGCTCGTCTGGCGTGCGTGCGGCCCGGGTTCGATCCTCAGCACCACATACCAACAAAGATGTTGTGTCCGCCAATAACTAAAAAATAAATACTAAAAAAAAAAAAAAGAAAAAAAATGTCTAACTTTTGCTCATAGTATGATACAGCGCCTCCTACACATTCTTTTAATGGTAGGAATTTTAATCTAGTAGGTTCACTGGATACAGGCATGTAGGTATTTTATGTCTGCCCCTCCCAAGGGCCTGGACTCAACCCCAAGTATCAGCAACTTAGACCCTGTCTGAGAATTAAAAATTTTTTTAAAAAGGGGTGGGGGGGAGATTGGGATGTAGCTCAGTGGTAAAGCACCCGTGGTTTCAATCCCTAGTTAAGCCCTCCCACCACCACCACCAAATCTAGTAGTGTTAGTTCTTCTCCATCTCCATTCACTATGTGTTTTTTCATTGTTTTCTGAAAACTGTTAATCAGTTCATTTAATGTCTTAGAAGAAAATAAATCTGATGGTATTTATATAGGGAAGATGACTATTATGAGTATCAGTAAACTTAAGGTACATTTGTAGTTTTAAATATTAGTGTCTTGAAAATCATGGTGTGTCATTTTATTCATTGATGTCTACTTTTCTATTCTTCAGTAATGTGTGGGTTCATTATGTAGTTCTAGCATATTGAATTTTATTCTTAGGTATTTTATATCTGCCCCTCCCCTATTCTGTCTTCTTACCACTAGTTGTTCATATAAATTAATTGAATTCTGTAATTTTGTACACCTGATATCTTGTTTGGATAAATTTATAATAGATTTTTGAGTTTCCCAGTTTATGGTCTTACCATCTACAAATAATGATAGTTACATTTCCTCCTTTATGATTTCTACACTTTAATTGCTATTTATTGATTTTGTTAACTAAAAGTAATGATAGTTTTGTTCAGAGTATGAAACATTGTTCCATTGTCTTTTAACTGCCAGACAAATTTAAAGCCATTTTCTCTCCAAATTTTTCCCTTTCTTCCAAGCTTTTAGGGCTTTGCCACTTATGTTCAGAAATTCACAGTGATGTTCCTTGATGTGTGTTTTAGTTTCAAAAAACAAGTGGGTCCTTTTAATCTTGGAAATTAAGTTTTTCTCTTCTAGGATCTTTACTACTTTTCTTCTTCTTCTTTTTTTTTTTTTTTTACTACTTTTCTTCTTTTTTTATTTAATTCTTTTTAAATATTTATTTTTTAGTTGTAGTTGGACACAATACCTTTACTTATTTATTTTTATATGATGCTGAGGATCAAACCCAGGGCCTCACATGTGCTAGGCATGTGCTGTTACCGCTGAGCCACAACCCCAGCCCCCTCACTACTTCTTTAGTAACTCTTTTATTCCCCTTATAGTAATTCCTATTGCTCAGATGTTAGATTTTTGTGGTTTTCTAATATTTCTTCTATTTTTTTTAATTATTATTTCTGGGTATTGTTTCAAGTTTCATTCTCTCTAAATTTTAAAATTAAACTTCAAGTTTGTTCTGATCCTTTTGAATTTTTAAATTTCTGCTGTCATATTTTTAATTTCCCAAAACTTTTCTGTTCTTTGAATGTTTTATATCATTTTTGTCAATGACACTGAGAGAATTTTTGGTGGTGGTTGGTTTTTTTCTTTTTTAGGTAATGGAGTGGGATTTGTTCTGTTCCCTGTAATATCTCAGGAAATAAGGGCTTGCTTTATTTTGTTTTCTCTTCAAAGGGTTTTGTACACTTGGCTACCCATTACTATTAAAAATGAGGTCCTAAAAAGCTCTGTAGGAATTATAGAACATTGAGCTTTTCTTTAGATAAGAATATATACTATTAAGCTTAGTTTTTGTTCATTTTTTGTGTACTCTCAAATATCTTCTTTCTTGGCTAATTTTGGCATCCCCTGGAAAGAATGTTCTGACCTACTGTTCGTGGTATACTCCTGACAGCCATGGTTTGGAAACCAGGCAGCGGGGAGGTGCTTGTCCAATAATGTATTATCCACCACTCTTCACCTCCTCAGCTACTGTTTTGCTGGCATCGTTGGAGCTGGAGCTTTTCTGCTTCATCCCTTCTACGAAGTAAACATCTATATTTCTTCAAGGCAGAGCTAGGAGCAGGGCTGAGATGAGTAATCTATTTGCTGTTTATAGAATCTTTCCTTAATTCTGCTGACTTCAACCCATATCTCCACCTGTCATAGGCCTTATCAGTTCTTTTTTTTAATATTTTTTTAGTTTTAAGTGGACACATATCTTTATTTCACATTTATGTGGTGCTGAAGATCGAACTCAGTGCCTCAAGCAGGCTAGATGAGCATTCTACCACTGAGCCACAACCCCAGCCCGGCCCTGTCAGTTCTTGAGCCTTACTCATTGGCATCTTTTTGTGGATTTCCCCCTGACTGCAACCCTAGATTAGAGTTCCTTTTTGTTCAATCAGCTAAGTCTTAACATTTAACCCATCTGATTTGCACTTTCCAAAATTTTATGAACATCTCTTATCTACTTTGTTACTTCTGATCCCTGTGTTTATCATCCTTTTAAAGACATTTTACTGTTGATTTGGTGACAATTTGAAAGGGAACAAAGATAAATGTATATGCTTAATCTGCATTTTAATTGGAGCTCTCCACAGTGACTTGATGGTACTGGGGATTAAGTCTCCTGCATGCTTATCTGAGCATTTTACTACTGAGCTATACCCTCTGCCATGTCCCAGTTTTTAAATGTAAATCAAGGGTACATTACTGTGGTCCTTATCTATTTATTTCTCCTTCTTGCTTCAGGTCACATACACACACACACACTCACTCTCTCTCTCTCTCTCTCTCTCTCTCTCTAGGTTTTTTCTTTCCTCCCTCTTCTCTTTTTGACCTTGTCTTCTTTCTGGCTCCTCCTTGCCCTATCTTCTTGCCTTCCCTCCCTTTATATTCTATTTTCACACTTTTTCTTTTCTCCTTTAAAAAAAAAAAAAACACTGCATTTAGAAACACCTTTCTTAAAGTTTCTCCGTGTTCCATGTTGCCCTTTACAAGTATCCATCTCTCTAAATAAAGGGGGCATTCTTCCTCTGGAAAAGCAGCCACTACTTCCTCTGGAAAACCTTCCTTCCAGAGGAATCCATGGTTCCATTCTATATCCTATCCCTTTCTTATAATAGCATTGTATAAATATGTAGTTTACAATATGTAGTTAACACTTTCTTTGATTATTTGAATAACATATGTTTCCCCACTAGACTGTCAGTTCCTAAGATCACTGAAAAGTAACAGTGGTTGTCTGGTTCTCTAGTTCTTTGCAACTTTCCTTTAGGTAAAATGGTAGGAAACCAAACTCTACCTTTGTTTTATTTTGTTTCTGAACATTTTTCTGTATTGTGCTCATTAATGAAGTGGAAAACTTAGCTGGCCATCTCTGACTTGGGAAGGAAGGAAAAAAGAATATTGTCTTAGAACTTTAGTCTAAAGATGTCTAAAGTTTTCTTTCTTTGTTCTCCATTTTATCTAATTGTAAGGACTGAAGTAAGAGGTACAATAATTCATAGATGGTTATTGCCCCCCGAGAATTGAAATTTATGTACTTCGGTGTTTAATGGATTTAAAAAACAAACAAACAAACAAAAACACTACATAAAATCTCTTTTCATTAGGGAAAAAATTAAACTAGTTTTGAGTCTGAGAAATGAACAGGTGGCCATGTGGCATACAGCATGAGTTACTGAGGTGAAATATTAACTTCCCCCAGGTTTCAGAAGGATCCTACTTGGTCAGAGACTGGAGACCGTTATCTGTTGAAACTCTTTAGGGATCATCTTTTTCATCAGGTGACAGAAGCAGGTGCTCCCTGGATTGACCTCAGTCATATCATTTCTTGTCTTAACAAGGTAATTCGTATCTAGATTTTGAAGATCACAATGCTACGTGTAATTTATAGAGATGCATCTTATACAAAGATTAGGAGACTTAAGAAATCAGTATATACTCCTTCTGTACTCTACAAGATATTTTTTTGTGATTTTCTAACACCTTATAAGAGAAATTCGGAATTTTTTATTATGGGTCTTTTGTAGTGGTCAAAAATGACTGTTTTGCCCCTCTTGTACTACATTTTATTTACATGTAATTTTGTGGTACCAAATAAAACAATGAATGGGAAAACAGAAAAATTATTTTTTAAAATGTTTTTTAAAAATTGAATCTAGTCATTGTGAATGGTATTGTTATTAGTTCCTATATTGTCAACTACAGTACTATAATAATAAATGTGCAAAAGTGGTATAAGTGAATTTGGTGATTAGATGAATTAAATAGAGATATGTCATAAACTTTTGTGAGATGTGAGCTGTATGTTTTTGAAAGTGCTAGGAGCCGGGCCTCGTGATGCACACCTATAATCCCAGTGACTCAAGAGGGTGAAGCAGAAGGATCGCAAGTGGATCACAAGTTCAAGGCCAGACTCTTCCTCGAAATAAAAAAGGAAAGGGCTGGGGTAGCTCAGTGGTGAATGAAGTGCCCCTGAGTTTAATCCCTAGTATCCCCCTCCCCCACCAAAAAAAAGGGAGTTTGAAAGTGCTTAGAGAAACAATTTACTGAGGAAAGGAGGAACACTATTTTTTTAAATGGATTATGTGGAAGTGCAGAGTCTAAAACTGATCTTTAGAAGTAAATTCTAGTCTTTGTGTAGGTTTATGTGTAAACCAGGGATTGGCAAACTATGGCCAGCAGGCAAATCTATTTCACAGCTGTCCATTTATATCCCTATAAGCCAAAATAGTTTCATATTTTTAAAAAGTTGGAGGGGAAAAAAGTATGTGACAGAGACTAATACGTGTTCCCCAAAACCTAAACATTTACTGTATAGCCCTTTACAGAAAATATTTACAGATCCTTGGCCTTTTTAAGTACCAGAGGAGAAAATACCTACATAGAGCACGTATTTTTGAGCTGTTAATGCACAATGCAGTAATTACCCTTTGGGGAAAATGTTAGGCTTTGTCTTGTTTGGAATTTCTTTAAAACTTTCTAGAGTATTTTCAGCAGCACAAAACTATATATACCATTAAATTAACCCATTATAATTTACATATTTATTTTTCTTTTATTTTTCCTAAAGGCAAAATATATTCTTCAGAGCAATGTGTGGAATATAATTTATCAAAGCACCAGTAATTAGAAATACATAGAACTAATATTAACAGAAAGCTGGAACAGGTGGAATAAGCCATAGACCGTTATGATAAAGAAAGACTATGTAATGAATATCAGAAAAATGGAACATTTGAAGAAATTTTGTTTTATATCATAAAAATAGCTAGTATTGGGGCTGGGGTTGTGGCTTAGTGGTGGAGTGCTTGCCTTGCACATGTGAGGCACTGGGTTCAATCTTCAGCACCACATAAAATAAGTAAATAAATAAAATAAAGGTATTGTGTCCAACTAAAAAATTTTTTTTAAATAGCTGATATTAATAAATTTATTCCAAATCTGAAGTGTGACAATTTTCTGACTTTGAAGAGTGTAAATTAAGATTTTACATAAGCTTATTTTGGTGGAAATGACACAAATTAATGAGTGAATTGTTCTGAAAGTTTGAACCTTAAACAGATTTTAAATATATTTTAATGAATCAGTTAATGAAATAATAAAAGAAGAAATATACATTGAAAACTATCAAGGAAAGTGAAAATCATAACAAAGCAAGTTATTTGATGGACTAAGGATTGGTATTTATGTTTTGTAAAAATCTCATAAAAGTTACTGCCAAATCGCAACAGATAAAGTGAGTAGCTAACATTTACATGAGAGGAAATACCAAAAGTAAATGTATAAAAAGTTTAATAACAGGAGTTAATTAAGAATGCCCAGATAGGAAGGCACTTTTGATTTGGAGATAGTAGTAAATTGTTATAACTTGTAAATCAATAGTATGTAATCATATGCTAATGCAAACAAATATTTAAGCAGAAGGGACAAAAGAGAGTATTTGAAAAACAGATTATCTGAGTTAAAAATTGGGTCCATAAAGACTAGTGAAAAAGTATTTATAGATATCTGAAAGGGAATGTAACAAGTTTTTAAAAACATTTCAGTTATCACTGTTGGAAATGTCCTAAATAAAGTATATTCTCTTCCACATGGTATGAACTTCTTATTTTATGTATCTGTTTCAGCTAGATGCTGGTGTGCCAGAAAAAATAAGCCTGATTTCCAGAGATGAGAAGAGTGTACTTGTGGTGACTTACAGTGACTTAAAGCGCTGCTTTGAAAATACTTTTCAAGAACTGATTGCAGCTGCAAATGGTCAGTTGTAGTATTTGCTAAAAACACCGCAGGACATGGCTGAGGAACTTAACCAGTAGCAAATTGCACTACAGCTGAACTGTTTTCATCATCTCCTTTCACATTGGGGAAACAAATAGGAGATGAGTAAAGCTGCTTGCACTTGGGTCAGGTGCACTGTTACTTGAAAGGAAGAATGTTTCACTTATTCAAGAGCTCTGGCTGCCATTGGAGGCTCTGTCTGTGAAGAATTCATTTCAGATCAAGGAGCACCATCAGGTGAATGATGCTCCTGCTTTTGTTTTTTCCACTTGTTGTATGCACTAATTTTAATTTTTTAAAGACTTTTTTCTGATCTTTGAACTTTTGCCACATTGTATACTTATTAAGGGAAACTATTTGCAAGGACATTTTTGGGAAACCATACTGGGCAGCATTTTTGCCATTGAGGGTTGCAGAATTTGTTCTTTTGGGGATGGGTTACCCTGAATGACATAATGGACCAGGTAAATCATTTCATACAAGTACAGTATAGTGCATAATTCTTACAAGAATATTTATGCAAGCTCTATATGCCACCCACTGTTAGTTCAAATTGAGATTTTTGTTTTGTTTTTAAGAATACACAAAGAGAGATATCAGTGAATTGTTGGATATAAATTCCCCTACTAGTTGATTTAAATCCTTATAAAGAAGGATCAGATAAACAGTAACTGAAGGAGCATGTTTAGCTCTTTGCTCCAAATTCACCCAGAGCATTTTTTTAAAAAGGCACTTGCCTGCTAGTCAGTTTTACATTTATACAATTTTATAATAGAAAAAAAAATGAAGAAATTGTGTTAAAGGCCTAAAGTTCAGGAGTATATTACTTTAGGTTATTTCCAGTTTCCTTTTTTTTTTTTTTTTTTCTTGTATAAAGTTCTGTTCTTTGAACCACAGCTTTATAATGGTACTTTACACTGGATACAGACACAGAGACACTGTTCAGAAGATGAACTTAACACAGCAGTGGTCTGGCATCAAGAGCTTTCTGAGATTTTACAGCCTGAATTTGGAGGGATAACGATCTGCTGTGCCTTTGCAGTCACTGCTTAGCCCAAAGTAATAGTACTTTTGATAATAACTCATTCTGCGGAATCTTCCTGAATAAGTCCATCTCAAAAGTTTGGAATTTTCCTCCTCATAATTTTCTTACTCTTTGGACATGCAATTGTCGCCAAACTTGGGTATTCATGGAATTTCTAGTTAATGAAATACCTATACTTTGATACTGAAGACTGCCAAATACATAGGAATTTTCTTTCATAAAAAAACAGTAATGAAGACTCTATCTCCTTTCCCAGCACTGAATGTTTTACTAGCACTGGGTGCTCACCATTCAACTATGAAGAAAATGTGGAAACTCAGAAGGTCAGGACAGACTCCCAAGCACTTGCAACTGATGTTACTGTCTTCAATTTTAATAATAGTACACATTTGTATATTTCAGAGAAGTTTTTAATATTTCTCTGTCCACTTTTTATAAGCTTTAAAATGATTTTTCTCTGCCTTGAGATTTGCATCAAGAAAAAGCACCTCTCTTCACCTGAAAGCTTTGAAGACCAGAGACACGCTTTACACATTTTAACAAGTGTTTGAGTCCACGATTGGTAGCATCAGTTGTTGAGTTAACAAGAAAATCAATTATTGCATTTGATCTGGATGGATTTTAAAAGAACATAATGTTCAATATTCAAAGATAATTAACATTTGCCACCATAATGTTCTTTTTTATGTAAAAGGAACAAGAACTTGGAGACATTAACATGCAAAAGTCTTTTATCATTAGCTCATGTATTTGAGAAAGAGCAGCTGTCTTTTTATATGTTTTTTGACAAATCATATTGTAATTCTTTTGTACAAAAAAGAACTACTTGTATTCTAGAAGAAATATGAAATGCTTAATTTATAAGCGGGCTGGAGATTTTTTCCAATATTGTTTTCTTTGAAAATGAAAGGGGATCATCTATTTTATTTTTGGGGTCTGGGAACTTTTGAAAATTTTAATTTGTGGACCAATGTTTTGTGAAAGCTAAGGAATGGCAGGGGTATAATAGGGCTTGAATCTCTCATTCTGTATAGACCAGCAAACTTCCCTCTGCAAGGCAAGTTCACATCACAAACCCAAGAATGTCTGCATCATAAATGCTAGTTTGCTTCAGCCCCTAACCTCAGGACTTGGTTTCAATATAAAAGGTAGACAGCTGATATGTTTCCATGAGTAAATATTGTCAGCCAGAGAACAGTTGGTGTCAGGTAATGCATATTTTTTTAGCTTTGTTTTATATTTATTTTTCATTTAGTTTTTATTGGGAATGGTTTTCAAAAGAACTCTCAGTTCTGCTTAGGTGCTTTTTAGGGGAGCCCTCTTTTCCATAGTGTAATTCCATTTAAGAGGTTGTCTAAAAGTTAATCTTTAATCCATAGGAAGATTTTAATATCTGAGGATAGTCAAATTAAGGATGTAAACTTCTTATACCTTCCTGTTATGACAGATAAAAGCACAGAAAGGACAACTCTTAAAATCATGTAACGTTGGTCATTTTAGTTTTTTGTACCTATTTTAAATTCTGTTAGCATATTTACTTCATTGTAAATTTTTTTGAGGGTACCCTTGTGTTTTGCTTTTGACCTTGGTTCTGTGATCTGGACGTCAACAACTTCCCCTAAAAAGCACCAGTATGTTAAGTTCTAATGTCATGATCCCAATATGTGTTATTCATCTTTAATCCTGTTTTCAGTCTCTATGTGTACAGCAGTATTTTTAATAAAGAATTACAGAGGTAAATTTGTCCTTTTTTGAGGGATGGGGTACCAGTTCATATAACAAAGTGACAATTGTCTTATGATTGGGTTTTTAAAAGGCTGTACATTACTTAATGTATTTTGGAAGAATTTTTGTCTTTGAGTGAAATGGTAACATTAATTAATTAATTTATTAGTTATTTGTTAAATGCCTATCTGTTGTGTCCTTGGATCTGTTCTAGGAACTAAGACTACAATTTGGGGACTTGGTAATTACAAAATGAATAGTTACATCCAAGCATTTTCATACAATACAAGACTCATAGGATGATTGAGAGAGAATTCCTATGTTAAGAAATAGGGAATGATGTATAGCCACTCTGGAGGAGGGGCGAGGGGGGGGGTCGCTAGGGATGGAACCCAGGGCTTCACACATGCTAGACAAGCGCTTTACCACTGAGCAGCACCCCAGCCCTGTAGCTAGCCAGTCTCTTGTCTTCTTAATTTGCCATATGTGGGGCCGGGATTGTGGCTCAGCAATAAAGCACTTGCCTAGCATGTGCAAGGCACTGGGTTTGTTCCTCAGCACCACATAAAAATAAATAAAATAAAGGCATGTGTCCCAACAACAACTTATTTTTTTTTTTAATTTGCCATATGGATGAGAAGCACCCCTTCCCCCAGTTTCTCCAGAAACATTATCCAGAATAAAAGGATAGGAAATAATGGCAAAATGTTGACATTTGTTGAGCCTGGGTATTAAGTGTGGGGGGGGGGTGTGATTACATGCACACGCATGTTTTTTGTGCATTTGAAGGGAAAAGTTTAAAGAAATACTGTGCAGGATAGAAGGCAATAAGGGGCTTGAGGAATAGGTGAACAGTATTAGAAGAGGGGTCATTTCTAGTTTGAGATCTGTGGTTTTCTGGAAATCAGAAAAAGGAGGGCATTACAGGAAACTTTTTTTGTGGAACGATACTGAAAGAATGTCCATGGATTTTGATGGGAATCAAAATGCATATTGTAGATTCCTGGGAGGAAGGGGAAAATTAGTCTGCTTAGGGTGGAGGGTATGTTTGAAAGGCCTTTTAGCTTTAAATTTCTTCTGGGAAAATGTGAAAAATAACAGTTAGAGCTAGGCCAGTATTACATTTGATATAAATGAAACAACTTGATCATTTTTTGTTTGCTTTAAAGCAGTGGTTCTTCCCACTTTTAGCAGGCACACAGTGAGGAACACGTTTAAAATCTTCTATATAAACTGTAGGGGTAGGAAGAGAAAGAGGAGAACAGAAGACTTTTAAATTATTGTATTTACAATGTATTGACCACAACATGGTTTGGTGGTTAAGAAACCAGTAAATTCTGATTAGAGTTCTGTGAACTTCTCAACCCCTCAGTGCCAGTTCAATGAATTGAGTTTTACTCATTCTTTAAGTATTTACTGAATGCCTATTATATGCCAGACAGTTCTAGGAACAAAGGAAAAAGCTCTGGCCACAACAGGCATAATTTTCTGTTTTGAAAGCTTCCATCTTAGTAGGGAGTAGACAAGTTGGCCCTCGGTTTTAACATCTACAAATTAAGCCAATCTCAAATTTAAAATATTAGGGGAGCTGGGTGCAGTGGCACACACCTGTAATCCCAGCAGTTCAGGAGGCCAAGGCAGGAGTATTGTAAGTTCAAAGCCAGCCTCAGCAAAAGAAAGGCACTAAGCAATTCAGTGAGACCCTGTCTCTAAATAAAATACAAAATAGGGCTGGGGATGTAGCTCTGTAACAACTATTTCCATAGTATTTGCATTGTATTGGTTGTCAGAGTCTTCTAGAAATGATTTAAAGTGTAAGCTTGGTTATGTGTAAATACCCCAGCTTTTTATATGAGCAACTTGAGCATTGTGGATTTGGGGACCAACAGGGAGCCCCTGGAACCAATGCCCCTGGGAATGTATGTAGTTAGGTTAGAATGTAGTAACAGTTAAAAGAAAAACCATCCAGGGTAAAGATTTTTAGTGTATGCCTCCAGTATTGCATCGTCCGCATTTATACTAAGAATTTATCTGCAATTCACATTTATGTATCCATCCTGTGTTTCATCTTGCCCATCTAGATGTGGGGGAATGAGGTGGTGGCAGTCCAGTTTCATAGTGGGTGGTCTGGGTTGGAAGCCTCATTGAAAAAAAGGTGATAAGTGAACAAGGACTTGAAGGAGCCAGCCCTACAAACAAGTGAGGGGAAAGTATTCCAGGCCAAGACGAATTTTGGAGGAATGGAAAAGAGGTGAGTGCATTGAAAGCAGAGTAGCGAGTGGTCCCAGAAAGGTCTTGGGGCCAGAGGGTGGGTGTGTCTTGTGGACTTGGCTTTTACCCTCAATGAAAAGAAACTGCAGGATGATTCTCAGCTGAAGGAGAACATGGTTCAACACTTCAGAAGAGTCGCTTTGGCTACTGCGTTAAGAACAGACTGGGGGAGAAGGAGCAACATTATTTAGGAAGCTCCAGCAGCCTTCCAAGTGAAAGATGGTGAAAATTTGGCAATGGTCCTGTGAAGTGGTTATATTCTGGATATAACTAGGGGGCTGGGATGTAGCTCAGTGGCAAAGCGTCTGCCTTGCGTTTGCAAAGCCCTGGGTTCGACCCCCAGTTCCAAAAAAAAGAAAACCAAAAAAAAAAGAACCCCACCAAAAATACTAAGATTTCTAAAAAATAGGGCCAACAGAGATGTTACAGTTCATTGGATATAGGGTAAGGAAAAGTCAAGAATGACTCAAGGTTTGGGCTTGCTGCTGATAGAATGGAGAACTGTCCTGCATTGAAAGAGACTTGGGAGTTTGAGGATATGTGAAGTGAGGCAAGATCATTGGGAGTTTCGGTCTGGGACTTGTTAAATTTGAGATTTTATTGTGTTGTAACAACATGAAACTTAATGGCATAAAACAAACATCTTATTCTGCTCTGAGATTCTGTGGGTCAGGAGTTTGAATAGAGCACAGCTGCAAAAGCTTGTGCTTGCTTTGGGCCCTCAGCTAGGAAATCAAGTTTTGGGGCTGGTCTGACTTGAAAACTGGCCACTTGAGCACCTGTATGTGGCTTTTCTATGTGCCTTTGGCTTCTCCAAGCATGTTGCTGGTTCCTAGCAGGAGCTTTTGGAAAATAAAGTACCAACAGATGGGAGGGAAGTGCATGACCTTTTCTGACCCAGCCTCTACATCATGCAGTGTCATGCCTGCCACATTCTTTTAATTACAAGTCAGTCATGAAATCATCTCTTGATTCTGTGATGCAGAATTGGCAGGGGCACATTGCCTAAAGTCTAGTGGGATGGGTGATATGGCAGCAACTAACTTTGAAAAATAGTCTTCCAGAGCATTAAAAAGAAATAACAGATTAGTCCTTGTATGTGTTTGGAGTTTAGAGCAGAGGACTATCTGTACATGAAAGTCATCCTAAGAATGCCTTGATGTTGGCTAAGGTCACAGGAGTCAGTAAAGACAAAGAGAAAAGCTCCAACAACTGAGCTCTGGGGTACCTGTAGCAATGTTCAAAGGTCAGGGAAGACATGTAAAATGAGCCAAAAGGACAGAAGTAGCTAGAGAGAGGAAGAAAGTAATGTTCTAGAATCAAAGTGAAGGTATTTTTAGGAAGCTGCTAATGTGTCAAGTATGATTGGGACTGAGAATTGACCATTGGGTTCAGCAACCAGCTCATGGATAGGCAGAGCAGTCTTTCTTTGAGCATGCCAGTTATTAAGATTGCTGGCTTTGAGCAGGGTTGACAGTGACTGGGGGAAACGAGCTGGAAACAAGTCTTATAACCAACTTGCTTCAGGAATTTTACTGTCAAGGAAAATAGGAAATGGGTGATAGGTGGAGAAGAACTTGGGATCAATTTTTTTATTTTGTAAGACAAATAATAAAATAGCAAATAATGGTCTAGTAGAAAGTGTGGAGTCCATTGGGGGTGAATGGGTGGTGAATTGCTGGAACAGCATCTAAGTTGATGAGAGGAATGGGTCAAGTATACCAGCATCCTTGGGTTGTCCATTTAGAAGAGAAAGCAGAATGAAAAAATGAAAAGTATGCATCTGATAATATGTATCATGTTAGATTGCCTCAGAAATAAAATGAGTTTATTCCTCAGAATAGTTGTTGGCATGTGTTAAACACCTCAAATGATGGCAATTCCTTTCTCTAGATGTGTTCCAGGTCCCAATGTATGGGAAAGCATATATTCATTAGGTATTTTGGGGTACAAATTAAAATGGAAAATAAAAGATGACGGTGCCTAATTTACAAGGATTAGACTTATACTATTTTAACTCTATGATGTAAAAGCAATACACATTAATAAAAACCAATACTTGGAAATTTGATTTGGATCCTTTCTTGGGCAGTAGTAGTGACCACAGCTCCCACTCAGCCCTATGATCACAAGGAGAAACAGCTAACATTTTATGTGGTGCTGTGCCGCTAAGTTTGGACATTTGGTGGAGTTATCTTGACATAAATTGAGCACCTGTACAGGTTTATTTCAAATATGTAGCTAATATGTTTTAGTCTAAGATTAAACCCTTCCTCTTTTAAAAAATGGGTGCTTCTTCCATGAAAAGTCATGGTAGTAAGGGGCAGGGTTTTTTTCATTTAATAATCTTTTTGAATATAGCATACATATACACATATGTTCATGTAAGTAAAAGTTCACAAATAAGTGTACAGTCTGAATTATCGCACAGTAAACACATTTATGTACCACAATCCAGACCAAAAAAGAATACTAGGAGCATCAAGTTGGATTTTGGGGTTAGGTTGTGTTTTGTGTTTTTCCTCAGAAAGTTGGCCAGCCCTGTATTGGGATCCAGGATATTTTTTCAACATTTCCTAGCTGTAAAACCAAAAAATCTGGTAGTGTGTTTAACACTGAGAAGTCCAATAAACCTTATTAAAGCATCCTGCTGGAAGGGTGGTGGGGCGGATTTCCAAATATACCGTAAGTTTCCAGAGTCATGAAAAAATTTCTAAACTATGATGTGATGCTGATACCTCAAGTATTCTTCAAATCATTTGCCCAAATGAGTGATGGTTTTGAAAACCAGTATTTTCAAAAGGATTTCAGCTTCTTGAAAGTTTCCAATGCTTGCCCTCTTAACTACAAGTTTACTGAAGTTAGTCATTTATCCCCTTTTCTCACCTCTGTCCCCATGAAAGTAGGCCCAATTTTTCTCCTTATGTTTCTGCAATCTAGCTTCATACCTGTGGTCAGGCAGGTAATAAATGACACAGCCACTTTCCAAGACAGAGTGTTGTTCACTTACTCCATGTTTAATAGTTATTACCTGTGTTGTTCCTCCTAGGACATCATCCACAAAACCAAATTGAAGACTCCTTGACAGAAGTTCTTTTCTTAGGGAAGTTCTTGTATTTTGTGCTTTTGCTTGTCATTTTGTATGGTTTTCTGCACATAAATTCTAACACACATGTGCACACATATTCTCACACACCCTTTAATTATGATAATTGTTTATCAGCTGAAAATAGTGGTTAGGGAAGACTGCCTCTTTTTAATTGAGGGTACTTTCATCTGCAGCCAGCACTCACTCAGTGTATGCTTTGTCTCATGAATTTATTCATTTTAGTGTTTGGTTTTCTGGGCAATCTGCCTAGTTTGATTTTGTTTTTGTGTTTTTTTAATTTATTTATTACAGTTTGCAGTGTTCCAATTGCTTAGAGCAGCTATTGTGTAGTAATGATGGAAAGCTCCATGCCCTCTCTTTAGTAGCATTTGGTTTATCTTTCTTGTGCTGTGCTTAATAACTGGTGTTTAATGAGATCTTTGAGAATACCAGTCTTCCCTGCCCCCTTACCCAGAGACACTCATGACCCCTTTTTTTTTTCCACTTACAAGGAAGTTAGGGACAAAATATGTAGATGTTTTTGGAAGTTAATTTTATTATATGAATAGTATACAAAATACATTCATCATGACTAGAAATGTAGGACCAATATCTTATTTTTATCTGTAGCATATATTCTTGATTTGTATAAAAGTAACTTTAAAATTCCAGTTTATTTAAATAGTTAAGCATGAAACAAAAACACACATACACATAAAGTTACTGCCACTGCCAGTCAAAGATGCACTCCTCCTTTAATCAATATAAGTGGAGTTGGTATGTATCTGTTTCATGTTTGACATTCTTATGGGCTGTAAAATAAGACATAATAGATTTTAAAAAACAAAACAAAAAACTAAGCAACATCTTTTAGCATTTGGACAGAATTGTCCCCTGGCTAAAACTAATGTCTGAGCATCATTTCTTGGGCGTTTAACTAGATACAGATCTGCACAAGGTACATTCAGTCCCATTCCATCCATACTGTTATACATAGATTATCTCACAAGCCCTGGAAGGAAGTACTTGTTTTTTGTTAGTGCTAACCATTTTTGTCATAAATGGCAAATGTTTCTAATATGACTATCAATTAGTGTTTTAACTTTCAGTGCTGTTTTAATGAACAAATGCTTTGCAATTAGATATACCTATTATTACAAGCTTCCATTTATCTTTCTACATGAAGACTAGATGGAACCATTTTTAGGATGCACTTATGTAGGCTATAAGCCCCAGTCCTTATAGAAGCTGAGTAACAGAATCCTAATAGATTTTTTCTTTTTTGGAAAAAGGGTATATACTAAATCTTTTTTTTTATTCAGAATTAGATTATTAAAATCAAGATATCACATGAATAGCTAAGGTTTTCTTTTTATCATCAATTGCTGAATCCTTATGTGATCTGAAAGAGGATTGGAGTGTTCTGTTTAACCTCCATCTAATTACCTGATTTATATTACTGCCAGCTTTCACTGGAGTGTTTGTGTATGGATAGAGGAAGAACAAAGATTTCTCCCCTCTTCTGGCTCTACCTGATTTTGTTTGAATTTAGTTCCTGGTAGAGAGACCTGCTTCATTCCTCTGTCCTGGCTGGGAAGTCCCCAAGAGCTTCCATGGGGCACCCACTATCTCACTGGGGAATGTGCTGACTCTCCTATTTCTTCATACAAAGAACTTAAACAAGAAATGTGGCAAATAGGGAAATAAGTATACATTCTGCTTAGAGAGTCCAGGTCTTAGATTTAAGTTACATGCATAAAAGGAAGCATGCTCTGCTCTCCCAGAAGTGATTCACTGTTGCTTGTTCAGCTCTTGACTGGTTCAGCAGCTGCATACATCCCAAGTACACAAAGTATAACTTGCATAGACAGCATCCAACAGAGCCATGTTAGAGACCCAGGGTGCACTTATCTCTAGATCTTGGAGAAGGAGGCACCCTTTCTTACCCTGTCTCCCTATTTCTACCCTGTCTCCCTATTTCCACCATTCTCAGACCCAAGGCAAGGTCCAAAGCAGATGAAATAGGCTTTTCTGTATTTGATGGCTCATTAATTAATATCCTGAGTCCCAACTATAGAAACATCTTACATAAATTACATATCACCTTTTTTTCTCAAGGAGCATAAAGTGCTTAATAAACATTGGTTAATGCTCTTCCACATCTTTCCAGATTAGCATGAGACTGGAATCTCTACTAAATAAAAGGAATCACAATTAACTTCCTCTGCTTCAGGTCCCAACTCTGGGTGACTTGGTTTGGCTGGTACAGAGATAGAGTTTTCACTCTGCCTTATTAGATTTTATTCCATCAGTTCTAGTTTTGGTACAGAGAAAACCCTCTATAAGACTACATTCTCATTCTCCTCAGCTTCCTTTTATAATAACTGTACACAACAGGATGATACAAAAAGTTAAGTGTCTTGTCTATACATTAATATTCAAAATACAATCTGACATCATTTTTTCGTGCAGCTTTGAGCCCAATAGTAGACATTCCTAACAGACCACTTAGCTACTTAGCTTCCCATGAGCAACATGCCAAGTGCCAGGCCATCATGCTCTGGAGCCAAACTAGCTCTGGAAAGTTCTCAGTGTATTTCACTAGAGAGGCTAATAGTATGAGCTGACAGTTGAGTGCCACCCTTAATGTGATAAAACATCCCACTCATAGGAATGGCTATAGAACCAGTCCTATAGGTAAAGTCTTAAGATTTGCTTTAATCAAAAAAATTGTCCTTGTCTCCCAGAATCCAGGAAATGTCCCTTCCTCTCTGTCCTGTGTGCTCCTGGCTAGTGTCTTGAAAGTCCACTGGTCAGGGCTGGGAAGCCACAGAAGTGGCATTGCAGATGCCCTCTCCTACTCCCTCCTGATATAATGCATCTCAAAATCTGTCTTATGTCTAGTCTTGTTTTCTCTCTCATCTCCCCTCTTTTTCCCATTCTTCCCTCTCTTTCTTACATGTCTTAGGCCTGCTAGAGGTCTTCTGAGACACTGCTTAGGTCAGCGCATGATCCCTCCAGTAAAGGGATGACCTAGTAGAGTCCAGTGATCTCCTGGAGTCCTCTTGTTTTGTGTGCCCTAAGGCTTCAGGGACTGGAGCAGGTAAGTCATTGGGCTTAGAAAGAGTTTCTCTAATAGGAGTAACATGAGGATTGAGTAGTAGTGTTCTTGTCACTATTCTCTATCTGGGGTTACATTCTTGTTAGTAAAAAAAAAAAAAGCACTATTAAAAGTCACAAAAAGCAGCTGGCTCCTGTGGAAAGGTAAAGGTGTAAACTCATATATGCATAATACTGGCAAAAGCTAGTTTTCTGAGAATGCAGGTACACTTGTGCTTCTAGAAAGAAGGTTGTGTCATGCATTAAGCAGGCGGGGTGGAGTATAACACCACGGAGTTGTAGTCTGGGGGTGGAGAGCAGCACAAATCCTCCTTTCCCAGCTCTGAGTTGTCATGCGCAGATCTGATATGTCCGCAGCTGGACAGGAAGAAGCCAGGCTTGGTGACCTCGGAAAGCCCTGATTCCTTACTTTTACTGGTTACTCTCAAGCTAAAAAGAGAAAAGGAAAACAAATGTACAGAACAGGTTTCTCAAAATAAGACACTAGAAGCCACTCTCTTAGTGGGACATTTGTCCACATCTGTCCTAGAATTAATTAGGGAGGCCATTTAAGCCTCATCAGATTTTCTTTGTTCTAAAACAGCACACTGGCTCCCTCATGCCAGCTTGGTGTCACTGGGCAGAAGGAGAAATGCCAGTGGCTAAGGGTGTAATATATGATTAGTTAGTGTAAATCCATAATTCCAGGTAGAAAATAACTCCAAGACTTAGGTATTCTGAAGTCAAATAGCTTATATGATCAATGAGAAAAAAATGTCCTTTACCCTGACTTGCAAATAGCCATGTCAAATCCAGGGAAACTGAATATCAGTTTATATGGCAAAATATATGATTAAGCTCAGGTCTGTAGAGTGACACTTATCCAAGTGAGGCCCAAATACAGTCACATGAAGGCAGAGGGAGATCATGACCACACAGAGAGGAGAAGTCCATGTGAAGATGGAGCTGAGAGGTTCAGCCACAAGCCAAGGAATGCCCCAAACCACCAGAAGCTGTAGAGGCAAGGAATGGATTCTCCTCTACAGCCTGTGGAGGGAATTTGGCTGCCAATACCTTCGTACTTGTGGCCTCCAAAACTAAGAAAAAGTAAATTCCTTTATTTTTAAGCAACCACATTTGTGGTAATTTTTAAAATCATTTTAAGAAACAAAGAGCGTTACACACAAAAGTGGTAACATCTGTCACATCTGTCTTTCTATCATGCTTGTGTTCTAGAGGGAAAGCTTTTTAAATCACGAGGCTGTGTTTTACTAGCAAGGCTCCAGGGTCGTTCTGTAGGTTACATCCAGCCTAAGATGGATACAGGAGGAAGAGAAGCTTCTCTTCATATTTTAATTTTTTGTTGTCATTTAACAGGAGCAGGACTAAGAAGAGAACCTTGTGAATGGCTGGTCTGGAGGAGCACATCTGTGTTCTCAGAGAACAGGACACAAATTATGGTTTTGTTTTCTTCAACAAAAGTCAAGAAAAAAGTAGCCACCCACTTACTGATGTGTTCCAACATAAGAAGAAGAAAAAAAGAACAGTATTTGACTTTCTCCTTATATCCATCCTTTCCTCGTTGTGTCCTCTAATCTGCTGTCTCAGCTCTGGCACTTTTGTTGTGCTTACCTTAAAAGGAACAAGTATGCAGACATTTGTATGGAAATGTCCTTGTCTTTCCAACTGACTTGGTGAATTAAGCTAAGTATCCTATAGGGGGATTTGTTGTCATCTTTGCTTGGATTTAGATAACAGTTCATCTAAATCCACCGCAGGCCATCTGTTTTGTTTTGTTTCCTTCTAAACCAGAGCTTGATTACATATAATTTACATACTGCACAATTTACCTATGTAATGTGTGCAAATCAATGGTTTTCAGTCTTGTAGTTTGGATTTTTAATGGCCCCCAAAAGTCCATGTGCTAAATGGCTGGTCCCAGAGTAGTGCTACTGGGAGATGGTGAGACCTTCAGGAGGTAGGGCTTAGTGGGAGGTCCTTAAGTCACAGGGGACATGACCTCAAAAGGGACCGTGGAACTCTGGCCCCTTCTCTTTCTCTCTTTGTTCTTGGCCGTGAGGCAAGCAGTTTGCACCACCACAAACTTCTAGCCATCACATCTGACACTCCCATCTGAGGCCCAAAGCAATGGGTCTGCCTGATCTTAGGCTGGAATATGCAAAACCAGGAGCCAAAATAATCCTTTTCTAAGTTAGTTATCTCAGTCAGGTATTTTGTTATAGTAATGTGAAGCTAACAAGTATATACACAAATTGTGCAACCACCAGCACAATTTTGGAACATTTGGATACTCTCCAAAACCCAGATCCATTAGTAGTCTCTCCTCTCTTTCCATACCACCAGGCTTGACAACCACTGGTCTACTTTTTGTCTCTAGATTTGCCTACTCTGGGCGTTCATGTAAAAGGAACTATATAAGACATAATATTTTATGAATAGGTTCTTCTACTTAGCATAATATTTTCAAGGTTCATCCATACTATAGTAATATACATACAATACATACATACAATAGTATACATACATACAATACATACAATAGTATAGTATACATACTATTCTATTGTATAGATATACCTCATTTTATTTATCCATAAATTGATGGGCATTTGGGTTGTTTCTACTTTTAGCTATTATGAATTATTACATTGGGAAGATTTGTATATAAGTTTTTGTGTGGGCATAAGTTTTCATTTCTCTTGGGTATATAATTAAAAGTAAAATTACTGCCTCATTTGGATAACTGTTTAACCTTCTGAGCAACTACTAACCTGTAAGAACATTATCCCAGTAATGTATAAGTGTTCTAATTTCTTCACATGCTTTGCAACAGACTTTTTGATTGCAGCTATCTTCAAAGGTGTCAAGTGATATCTCATGGTGGTTTTTATTTGCATTTCCTTGATGACTAATGATGTTGAGCATCTTCTCATGTATTCACGGTCATGCCTACTTGTTTATGTATTGTCTGTGGCTGCAGAACTGACCAGCTCACTATCTGGCCTTTGAGAAAAAGTCTGCTTGATCCCTGACTTAAGAGGAGTGGGTTCTGCCTTTAGGTGAAAGGGGCAGGCATTTGGTCCAGGAAAGGAGAGAATGTCTACTTGGACAATCAGAGGTAGAGACTAGCATAGAGTTGCTGAAAAGACACCTATGACCAGTCGAGTAGAAAGTACAATTGCAAGCAATTCTGACAGTAATGGCCACAGTATGGAGGGGGAAACTGACTAAACAAGCCAGGGATCTGTGGAGAAATCTCAAGTGAGAAAAGAGTAACAGGATCAACAAGAAGTAGAAAGTCCTTATTTGGAAGGGCTGAGTTCTCAGAGTGGCATGTCTTAGGCCTGGCAGTAGTGGGACCTCTCTTGTACAAATCCTGCTATTCCAGGGAACAATGGGGGGTCATTGTTTCCTACTCCCATAAGCATGTTTCCACCTATACCCTTCACAGCTGGGCTCAGGAACCTTCCCTCTAAGGCTTTGTGTTTCATGTGTTTCGCAGGAATTTTTGTGAACATTTTCCCCTCTTAAACACTAGCTTTCCTTCCTAGAGTCTGGAATGCATTTGCCCAATTTTATGGCCCCCTTTCTTGCCCTTTGGGGAAAAACAGCTTTCTGTTCAGGAAGGCAAGTAGTCTAGTCCTCAAATATCCCTCATTAAACCATTTTCCCTTGTATCTTCCTTTACCCTCCCCACATCAGTTGATGACAGAAAAGGTGCTCGGCTTCCTTACTCAATCTTTAGTGAGGCCTTGGGTTTGCTGTCAGTCCAGGTGAAGCGTTTCAGCAAAGGGGAGGTCAGCAGAGTGCTACTGTCCAACTGATAGTCCTAATGGGGAACAAATGAAGAAGGTTAAACACTTGCCTGGCCCAGAGCGGTCCACATTAAGTCTGGGGGATGATACTGGGATGTACCTCTGAGGTCACTCCAGGTGCTGATCTTGGTCTCCACAATCCCTACCTATTGACACAAATCTACATATCAGCAACTACAAACTGGATCATTTACAAGTAATGTCTATTCACAGTGGCTTTGAAGCCCTTCCTCCTGAAGGTAAAGTAAATAGACTTAAACAAAAGGAAAACAGCAGGTAACAGGTTAGCACTTGCCACAGGAAACTTTTATGTGAATTACATAGATATATTAAAACTAATTTTGGCAGATGATGGTTGGCTATGCGTATGCTTTCATTTGGTGGTTACAATATGTAAAAAGTCTGGGAAATTATAAAGATATAGTTTGATTTCTTGAAGATTCTACAAAATTTTTAGACTCTCCTTGTTCATAGTTCCCAATGATTAGATTTCATGGAGTTGTCTTTAGCATTTTTATGTAGACTCTCCATGACTATTAATATGGCATATTCTAGAAAACAGACTTCATATCATGTTCCTGACTCCCCTAAGGCTCTTACTGAGTTGTGTTCACATCTTTATCAGTAAACACCTAAGCAAACATGCAAACTGTCACAGTATAGCTATACCACTACATTAGGGTTAGTGTTAAAGTTGAGAAATCTTCCATGTTTTGCTCCGTATTGTTTTTCTGGACTTGCACCCTATGTACCAAGCAACAAAACAAAATTTCCATCTACATTACCTTTGTGTTTTGCTAGTTAAAATTTAAATGTTTATATTTTTAAATCATCTTATCCCTCTGTCTGGTGTGTTCAACATGTTTTTTGTGTGTGTGTGAGTGTGTGTGAGGGGTGGTACTAGAGATTGAACTCAGGGGCACTCGTCCACTGAGCCACATCCCTAGCCATATTTTGTATTTTATTTAGAGATGTGAGTTGCTTAGTGCCTCGCTTTTTCTGAGGCTGGCTTTGAACTGGTGATCCTTCTGCCTCAGCCTCCCGAGCTGCTGGGATTACAGGCGTGTACCACTACATCCAGCAGGTTTTTGTGTTTTTTAATGTGACTGTGCTCGTCTCATAGCCACGTTGACTATGTGATGCATTTGAAAAACTTTCAAGTGTTGTTCTTCCAGGTCTTTGTGGAATACAATTATCATCAGCATTTCTCTAACTTTAATGTGCACAGGAATCTCCTGGGATCTGTGACAAGGTGGTATCTAACTCAGTGGGTGTGGATGGGTCCTGAGAGCCATTTCTGGCCTGCTTCTAGACTCTGGCACTGAGCTTGTGTGGAGATCACATTCAGAGTACCTAGGATCTGCCCTGAGAGAAGTGCCATCCTGGCCAACCTTCCTCTCCTCTCCTTGTTCTGTCAACCTCACATCTAGGGCTTTGGAAAGAAGAGCTGGGAGAGGCTCTTGTTTGCAAGGCTGTCTTGGTTTTCTTCTCCCAGTGTGTCTGAGTAGGAACATGGCTATTCAGCCTGCAGAACCTGGGGGGAAAAGGACCGAAAGCCTAGGTGGACTTCTTCTGGACTCAAAGTTGCTGCATCACAAGTTCTAGTCACTGACAACTAGGAGTTCCTCCACTACTTTCAAGGAAAGAATATATCATAAGAGCCAAGATTCTGGGGCTGGGGCTAGGGTAGAGAGCTCAGTGGTAGAGTGCTCACCTAGCATGTGTGGGGACCTGGGTTCGATCCTCAGCACCACATAAAGGTGGGTAAATAAAATAAAGGCATTGTGTCCAACTACACTTAAAAAATAAATATTTTTTAAAAAAGGAGCCAAGATTCTTAGAAACACATGAAATTTTTAAGGGACTAAATTTCTACAAAAAAGGACTTCGGCCCTAGAGTGAATTATGGCTCATCTTCAAACCATGTAATTCACTTTCAAATTAGTTTTGCATAGCTAAGGCTGGTTGTCAGTCTCCCAAACACTATCATGTTTTTTGTTTGTTTTGTTTTTTGTACTGAGAATGAAATCCAGTACACTCCCTGTACTTTTTCTAAAATTTTACTTTAAGACAGGGTCTCATTAATTTGCTGAGGCTGGCCTGGAACTTCCTTTCCTCCTGCCTCAGCCTCCAGAGTCACTGGGATTATAGGCATGCACCACCATGCCCAGATGATACTATCATTTTAATCATTGCTGATTGCTGACCTTCACCAAGAGCTACTAGATTCCTAGAGTTGGTGTTTGGGTGGAGCCAGGAAAGTGTTCTGTTAGGATGCACTGAGTAGCTAAACTTCATGACTTACATCAAACATGGAGGTGGTATTTGGTGAAAGTTCTTCAAAGGTTTTGATTCTTTCCAGACTCAAGAATTTGAAAGCATTTACATATCTAATGAAAAAACAAAAAGAATAATTAAAACAGGAAAATGCACTTACCTTTGATTAGTTAGGAGTTTAGGGGCATTGTATTGTGGCTAAGATAAACCAAAATTCCATTTTCTATAATGGTGATTGAACCCAGGGGTGCTCTACCACTGAGCTACAAATCCAATCCTTTTAATTTTTTATTGTAAGAGGGGTTTATTCAGATGCCCAGACTGGCCTCAAACTTGTGATCCTCCTGCCTCAGCCTCCTAAGTTGCTGGGATTATAGGCATGTGCCACCACTCCCAGCACAATTGCCTAACTTACAGCTCAAGTTTTCTGCTGTGCCCACTGGGAATCCTCACAGCAATAACACTTCCTACCATGGGTGTCAATTCACATGTCATGGTTTTCAGCAAAACTCCAAAAGGACCCACTGGGTTCCTTTGTGGAATCAGAAAACATTAGACCTAGAAGAGACCTAAAACATCATTTGGCCCAAACACTTTATGGTACAGGAGAGAAATGATGCCCAGGGAAGTGATGTAACCTTATCACGTGTAGATTCTACTTCCTACAAAATGTGGGGTGACAAATAAAATGACATTTCAAGGTTACAAAGCTGATTTAGTCATATAATTGAGTATTAGGGCCAGTCTTGTATATTCTGTACTGTGAATACTTAATGGGAGAAATGAATAGGATTTGCATAATTTCTTGATTGCTACCTTCTGTGTTTTGTTGACAACCTATTAGGAAAGACCATCAGGGATATCCACTAGACAGTTACTCATAGGCAAGTTCATCTATTGATTGAATTTCTCAGGCTAATAATCTATCACCATTAACATCCTAGGCCAGCTCCTTTTGAGGCACAAGGCTAAGCAACAAACATGAAGGGTCCAAATTACTTTGACACTGTATTCCCACCCTCATCTCTAACCCAATTAGGCTTTGCTAAGGTATTTACTCCAAGCTAGTTTTCTCTTCTTTAAAAACTGGATGACTCATTTGCTTTGGTCTCTTGGTGTTGCTGACCTGAAATCCATCATGGGTCTGGGCTGCCCACTGGATTTCTTCAAAGCCTGTACAGATAGCTATCAATGTTTTCTGACTGTTGCAATTCTTCACCATTCCTTCCATGGTGGCAGAACTGAGGTCAAAATCTGAGGACTGTGTCTACTGCCAATAAAGTAGACAGAATGCCCATAAGACCTTCTAATGGTCCAAAAAGAGGTCTTGATTGCATAGAGTACAGGAAGGGTCAGAACTCCTGGGTTAGATCCTCTTTTCTTCCATTTTTTTAGCCACAAATTTTGACAAGTTCTCCTCTTTGGAGCCTTAATGTCCTCATTTGTATAACAAGCTATATGTACTTCACAGGATTGTTTTGAATATAATATATCCAAAGAGCCTGCACAGTGCAAGATGACAGCACATGTCTTTGTAACTATGAGGACTGAATATGTTTAATACATATGTAATTATGAGCACTAACGAGCAAATCCCTGGCCAGCAGAGGCCCTCAATAAATATTTGTTCTTTGTCCCTCCCTTCTTTAATCTCCTGTGTGGAGTAATTACTAGCTTAGAGTAATGCAAGATATGTTAATTTGTTAAATAAGAAAAAAAAGGCCAGTTTTATTTGTTTAGTTTCATCTCAGTTTTTTTAAAAATATTTTTTAGTTTTCGGCGGACACAACATCTTTGTTTATATGTGGTGCTGAGGATCAAACCTGGGCCGCACGCATGCCAGGCGAGCACGCTACCATTTGAGCCACATCCCCAGCCCTCATCTCAGTTTTAATTTAAAAAGTTAATGTAATGGGCAAAAAACAAAGGGGATGGTTCTAGAGTAAGATTAAAGAAACCTAAGAAAATGTTATGTGTTATTCTGGATTCTTTTTTAAAAAATCTATAAAAGACATTTGAAGAAAATTATGGAAATTTGAACATTAGATGATGATATTAAGTAATTTCTTTGGTATGATAATTTTGGTGTGGTTATACAGGAGAATGTCCTTAGGAGATATATACAAAGGATTTAGGGGTAAAGTATTATAGTGTGATAAGCCCACTTTAAAATGATTCAAAACAAAGAAAAACACATAGCCCACCCCTGCCCACATTTGAACTATATATACAAAATATGGCAAATTGTTAACAATGGTTGAATTTAGGAGGTGGACATATGGGTGATAATTACTTAATTCTTTTCTCTCTTTTTGTTTGTTTCTTTCTTTTATCTCTCTCTCTCTCTCTCTCTCTCTCTTTTTTTTTTTTTTTTTTTTTTTTTGGTACTAGAGATTTAACCCAGGGACACTTTAACACTGAGCTATATCCCGGCCCTTTTTGTTTTTTATTTTGAGATGAACTTGCAATCCTCCTGTCTAGCCTTTCAAGCTGCTGGGATTATAGGCGTGCACAATGGCATCTGGCTTTTTTTTTTTTTTTTTTTTAATGCTTGAAATTTCTGTAATAGAAAGTTTGGGGGAAAAAATCTTACCTGACATCATCAGAGCTTCCTGAATTAAACTTTGGGGTTGAAATACTGTCCTTGAAAAAATCCTCAGAGAAGGTAGGAGTTGAGTAGGTAAAGCCACTGTTTCCTGTCAGTATTGCATTGAGTGGGATATAGTCTTTACCATCCTAAAATAGCAATGACAGAACTCTAATTGCACAGATTTCTATTTCAACCAATATCTGTAAAACATCATGTCAAATTCAGCTATGTCATTTGCCCACTCTTGCTTGTGTTCTGAGAGGGTAATTCTGTGTGCAGACATACTTTTAATGGCTGATCTCATCTTTTCTATTAAGAGCTCTTAAAACAACCAACAAACACACCCCCTTGACCACATTCAAAGGCATTTGGCCTATGAGAGTCTAGATAAATTAAGTTTTACCTGTTGTACATTGGCTTGAAGCAAATCACCCAGTTTTTCCACAAGTTCTGCAAATCGTGGCCTTTCTTTTGGGTCTTTGTGCCAGCAGTCCAACATGATCTGGTAGCTGTTGGGTGAAAGCACAGAGGAAGAGCTGAAGAGCAGGATATATTTATATAGACTGCCTGCCATGTTTGCAAAATGAGGGCTGTTCTTCTGATAGATAGATAGATAGATAGATAGATAGATAGATAGATAGATAGATCGATCGATCATGCTTTTTATAGTAGTGATATTGCTTCATTATTATGATTGGGTCTGTAGCACCAACACATAAGAGGCAGCATGGGCCATATCTTGCTAGCAGTGGGAGCACAAGTCCACCAAGGCCCACTTACAAACCAACCCTCCAGAGCTCTTGTGACCCAGGTTCTTTGGAGTGCTTGTGGCTTCTGCAGAATGGAAGGATTGAGTCCTATGGATCAAGCACAGCTTCTTGGAAAGGAAACGCTGCTGTTCTTTGCAGTTGGATATGAAGTGGAATGTTCTTACACTCACTCTCAAAATCAGGACAGTGTCCTAAAAGTTAAAAACAGCTGCAAACACCATGGATGAATAGTTGGCAATTCCTATTTCATTCTTGGGTAGTAACAGAAGTCATTTTAAGCCAACATCTCAATAAATATACTTTCAAGTATTCACAGTTCTCTGATTTTAGGCTCTGTATCAGATACAGGAGGGGGTGCTGGGTACCTGACCCAGGTTGCTTCCCAAAGGAAAGGTCCCCAAAAGTGTGGACTTCAGTTGTTCCTTGTACTGTGTGCAAGGTTCCTGTGTATGGCTGATTATTGTTTGCCCAGCATTTCAAAGCTCCTTTACAAACTGGCCTCTCAATACTAAGGTAAAAAAGTACAAGCCAGGCTTCTGGATTTGAAACATCTGTGTTAATATCTCAGAGGCCAAATCTTATTCTGTGATTCCAATTTCAACAGGTTTTTTTCTGTGATTCTTCTCCTCCATCACTTTAGATGTAAAGATATTGGGCTTATTTCTTGGTCATGTCTGCTTGGAGTAGAGGTCTCTATCTACTCCTCTCTATGAAAAACATATGCCAGAGGTCCACACGCACACTGGATTAAGGATTTATTCTCTTTGGGCTCTCTCTGTTCTGTATGCAATGCTTATTTAAGTTATTTCTTTTTTCAGAAGATCGTCTGGATCAGAGATGACTCTGACTGAGGCTGATCAAAATCTAAATGGGTTGGGACTTTGGAACTGGTCAGAACTAGTCTGGAACCTCATCTCCATAACCCTCACTTAGTGCAGGATCTGGCCAGAAAATACTTCATAAATATCTCATGAAGGAAGTTAGACTAGTTTCTGGGAAGAGACAGCTCTGCTCCTTCCATGAATTCTTCAGCCACATTGCAGACATTATCATAGGGCTGGGAATTGGGTGTTGTTAAGGGAAAAGTCCGGGAAACTCCAATAGTCATCCTACCCCTCTTCCTCGTCAGATGTGTGCCTTTAGTAGCTCTCTTTCGTATATCCCTATTTTGTTTCAAAGTATATGAGGTAATCAATGAAGATAGTAAGAATACAGAAAGGTTTAAAGAAGAGAAGAATATGAGGAGGAAAGTAAAATAAAAACAAGAAAAAAAGGTAAAACTATGGGAAAAGTTCATATGCAAAAGTTACATCAGGATTCTGAACACTTTGAAGATAACCAAGAAATAATCAATTTTATGATGCACAGTAGCTAGGAGTTAAAAACAAATTGGGTACTCATAAGAAGTGTGGCTGTTCCTAGCACTGAAATCTGAAAGGGAGTCCTCTTAGACTTCCTTTAACATCATTACCAATTAGGCAGTAAGGACTTCACTGGATTGCTGTGTATAATGTATCTCCATGTTGGCCAAAGTCTTAACAAAAGAAAAACCATTCACTAACAATACTTCTGAGAGGCAAACAATGTGTTCCAGGTGTATGTATCCCAAGGGTCTGGTGTTTGTCCCAGTATTCTGGTTTAACCAAGAAAACAATTCTAGGTACCTCAGGGTCTGGAGGTACCATGTGGTCTTTAGACACCTTTCCTGGGCACCAGTCTTTGGAAGAAAGCTTTCTGATGAAATTTTGGGCTCTATTTTCTAATAAGTATCTAACGAGACTGATATCCCGAGTCTTTGATTAAGGGTCAGGAGCTCATAAAGATCATAGGAGAATCTTCCATTCAGATATTTGGTCTTAATGAGTTCCTGTCCTTAATCCTCATCCAAGACTTCTCAGAAGGGGATTCTAGGTCCCTTCTGCCCCTGTACTTCCTACTGTACCTATTTCCCCTGACTCCAGGGGCTGTGGTGGAGTGCATGATGATTGGCCAATGTGGGGCTCTGCTGCAATTTATAGAAACTGAAGACAAGGGAAATGAGGAAGCGACCACTAACTCTCCTACTCTGGGTTACTTTCCTTCCTTTCTGAGAGACACAGGACAGGTAGCCACAAGCACCGAAGGTCCCAAGTTTCCCTGACCCATAGTACTGCTGATGAAGGGCTCAAGATACTTTCTCCTGAGTGCTTTAAATCCTGGCACTCAATTCAGAGTTCCTGGGCCCACCTGTTAGAAGCTGCCTGCTAAAAAGGGCAGAAATAAATAGCACAAGGCACACAGTGTATATAACTCTACATAAACCTCATTTTAAGGTAAGTTTACACATTTTACTAATTAATTGTAGGTACAAAAATATATACTACAGAGACGGGGGGGCACTAGATAAAAATTTGAGGTGCCTCCCCTTAGGGTACACTGGCTGTGGCAGGGGTGGCCTGCTTCTGCTTTACTTAACTCAAGCCTAATCCTCCAAGGCTCTTTTACTTTTAATAATAGGCAGATTCTAGGAGGTGGTTGGAAGAATACTAAATATATACCTAGTTAATCCATAAAGATAGCAAAAGCAAGGAAGGCTTGAACCAGCAAGCATGTGGGGGCTGAGCCCAGGGAGCAAGGGGCTTATTTCATTCAGCAGAGCCCCAGCTTGTCTCCAGCAGGACTGCCCTTGCTTCTCTACTGAAATAAGCAATAGGGACCACCTATGACCACTGGCTGTTTTCTAGTTTCATCTGTGGTTTCTCATTTCTAGATTCCACTCCTCCAATCTACAATTCAATACAAATCATCTCAGAAAACACCAAAGGAAAAGAAAAAAGAAAACATACATCAGTGTGTCCCTTATTGAAAGGCATCTGACTAAATAGGCTCTGGGCGAGGAACCAACGATTCCACTCAGTTATACAGTTTTCACCACTAAGTAAACAGGTTTAATGAAGTAAAGAAACACCAGTTGCACCTAAGTTGGGGTGAGGGACTGTGGGAAGAGTTTCCTTTCCAAGCTATCACCCAAGTTCCCAAGTGCACACCGTTGTAGGCCAAGTTCAGGTCATGAAATCACAGTTGTGAGAAGATGTACTTTATTCTCACCCCTTCCTACTTCTGGAACAAACAAGATTACCTCATCAGCTTTCACTTACTTGAGAAAATGGCTGAAGGCCTGAATCCTGGCCTTCTGAGGAAACATTTCACCAAGTCATATCTTTTTTTAATATATTTTTTTAGTTGTTGACAGACCTTTATTTTATTTATTTATATGCAGTGCTGAGAATTGAACCCAGTGCCTCACACATGCTGGGCAAGTGCACTACTGCGGAGCCACAGCCTCAGCCCCTCACCAAGTCACATCTTACTTTTTAAAATTTGTAAAATAAACTAGCAACAGGGACCACCTATGACCACTGGCTGTTTTCTAGTTTCATTTGTGGTTTCTCATTTCTAGATTCCACTCTTTTGACCTTCTTCCCAGAATTGAGAAACCACATCCCTGTCTATAAGTTGCTTAGGGCTCAGGGGCTACATGGAGGAAATTTATATAAAGATTTGAAGCCTTGATAAAGTCTAGGGGAATCTTTAGTCCAAAGTGGAGGTTACTTTGTACCTCTAGAGTTATTCTGGACCAGAACCTGGCTGAGAACTGGAAACAGATCCTACTGGTATGTAGGATGATATTGTAGACTCTAAACTTAGACTGAGTTTGCTCAACTGATTAGCAATGTTTTGTGCCTTGGCTTTCTCATCTGTAATATGGAGTTAATAGAATCACATACTTTACCGAGTTGTCATGAACATGAAGCAAATTAATATACATTAAAAGTGCTTAAAACAGTGTCTGCCGCTTATAAGCACTAAATAAACATTTAGTTAATATTGTGTAAAAATAACTGCAATTATTATTATTGTTAGTAATTGAGAATTTATGATTTTCAGATTATATAAAAGTGAAGGACATATTTAATGCATAGCACGCATGGGTATATCAGAGTACCATTTCTGCTGGGGAATGTGTGATGTATTACTAATTTAACAACCCCTGTGGTCCAGGAAATCTGTATGGAGGCTGGTTTCTAAATCTGTGTTCTCTGCTACACTTAGATGACAGAGGGCATACTTCTCAGTCTTAGTTTTGATACTTGTCAAATTCAGATTATAATATCTGTCCTACTTGATCCTAAAGGTTGTGGGAAATTCACATTAGACTACATGGGGAAAACATTTAGGAAAGCATAAAGTGCAAAATGATCTCATGTTAAACCACTGAGTTAAAGGACTCAAGAAAGTGAAAATCCATAAGGCCTATTTCACTCTGCAGCCCCAGAAAGAGATCTTGCCTCAAACTTCCTGTGCTTTGCTGAAGAGGCCACGATATAAGACTGATGAAAACAATCTCCTGCCTCTTCCCTGCTCGCAGGTTGCTCCCCTGTCCTGCCTTCACGCCTGAATCCTCTGTCTCTCTCATCCAGCTCCCTGTCCAGGATCTGACCTAGCCTTATCCCAAGATGATGAAGGAAAGAGCCAGCAACCTTGCCCTTTGGCCAAGCCCACGCTTCCTTCACTACCCGTCTCCTCCCCAAAGGCCATCCCAGGGCTCTGACAGGACCCCATTGTGTGGGTGGGATGTGTGGGGGGGTGCCTGCCTGCTCAGGAAAGGCGGTGCCGCCTCAGAGAGGCCCAAGTCCTTGTCAGCAGCTCCGTAAAACTGCAAGTGTCATCACATTCCTGATCAGGCCTCAAAATGCAAAACATGCACATAGTCTCAGGAAAAGAGTGCACAAGAGAGGCGAGCAAGTACAACCCAACAATGGGAAAGCCTTCACACAGAGCCTGTCACCTTCCTAGAGTCACCAGAAGGACAGTTCAGCAGGAAGGCACCTCAAGAAGCTGTCTGCTTCAGTGTCCAGACAGCAGCAGAGCCTATTTCTAAAGGATTTTAAAGAAGGTACATTGCCCAGGTCACCTTCTGTGGAGTATAATCATAGCTTTGGTCAGAGAATTCTTCTTTCCCCCTCCTACACTACTTGTCCTACAGTCCAAAGCATGCCTCTCGTGGGTCTGTAGCACCATTGGACTTATGGTCAAGGGTACTTCCGGTCCTTGACCATGTGGTGATTTAGCTCATTAGGCTCCCACTTAGTGAGTGCGGTCAAGGTCTTGCATTCTCTTATTGGGTGGTCTATTTGTTTTTGCCTGGATTTATACCTAAAAACTAAATTTCTAACTTCAGTTCCCAGCTAGAGCCTTGAAAAGTCATGCCAGTGGTCAGGAGGAAATAGTGGGATGAATCAAGGACAGTGTATCCCACTTCAAGAAAACACTCCCAGCACAGAAGGGCCCAATAGAGGCTGAGTACAGGGAACCCTCAAGAAAAGGATAACTGTTTGCATCTTTCAAGATGGGGATTCTAACACATCAACTCCCTTCAGAGGTGCTGTGGTGAGGAATGAAGGAAGCTGGCTCACATTTCAGGAGTTGCGTACTCAGGGGCCCTCATCCTCATGCCTTCTTTCAGGCGACTGCAGAAGTCCTCATCCATTTGTACTCCTGGGTATGGAGACCCACCTGCAGGAGACAGAGTGGGGACACACAGGCACATTATAGTTTCAGGGCACAAAATACCATAAGGGGACAATTCAGTGTTTCTTTCCTCCCTTTAAAGTAATATTTAGTAGTAAGACATTGTAATTGTACATAACGATTGAATAATAAAACATGGTGATTGAAGTGGATGTCAACATAGGGTAGGACACAGAGGAGGTTAGCAACACGGACACATACTTTACTGTTTGGTCTCATGGTATTTAGTGTATTATGTCATTCCTATGGCTGCTCCTATTTCTTTGGTCAGGGGAAGGAATAATATGAAGAGTCCCTGCTCTGTCCCCACAAGAAATCCCATCACTAGAGTCTCATTCCTCAGGTTAGTGACCTTTAGAAAGCCAATGGACTAGGCTATTTAATGGATTGGGCCTACCTCAGTAATAGTGATTTTTTTTTTTTTTTTAATATTTATTTTTTAGTTCTCGGCGGACACAACATCTTTGTTGGTATGTGGTGCTGAGGATCGAACCCGGGCCGCACGCATGCCAGGCGAGCGCGCTACCGCTTGAGCCACATCCCCAGCCCAGTAATAGTGATTTTAAGTCTTACAGCACTGGGGACTAACATTTATGACAGGCCTAAAGGGGGAGTGTCTTGAACTCCAGAACAAGGTTCTGTGGTATGGGTTGGGGGCTGCTCATGGTCAGGAGTGTGCAAAGATGAAGGTTCCAGAGGCACCTAGACTTTGCCCTTTGCCAGCGTGACAAAGATTCTCCTATAAGCAAATCCTTTTAAGGGGATCCCTGACTGAGTGTACAAGTGGGTAAGGCCTCCCAGTCGGTTCTGTTCCAGCCCACAAACCTAGTCTATCTCAGAATGTGTTTGCACTTTCTTGTGATTACTGCTGGTAGGAAGCAGCTGGGAGACATGCAGTGCTGGCACTGTGTCACTGCAAAGGCCTAGTGGCTTTCAAAGACTGGAAGCTACAGGTGCCTGTCATCGAAAGCAGGGGAATGATTTTTACACTTTACAGGAAACCAGGGATGTTACTGGATGACTTTTATTTGCTAGGAAAGGCAAATTTTTGGCAAAGTCCATAAGACTCTTGGCTAGAACTCGTGTTTGGGAGGCCTCACATCATTACTATGTATTTGGGAGCAGATGCGGGTTCTATGCACACTTTTGAATAAGAGAACTCCAGCAAGGTTTCTAGAAACCCTCAGTGGGTGAATTGCAGGCAGAATCTATATAACCAGTGCTCTTTATAGTTTACTTGCATAAAGCAATGTAGGGCTGTGTCATGTGCTAATATCAGAGGCACTGAAAAGACAGCTCCTTTTTCTTTCTGTCTGCTTCCTTGGACCCTGTCCCTTTGTTCCAATTCAAAACCTGTCTTTTTTTTTTTTTTAACTGGGGATTGAATCCAGGGGTGCTTAAGCTCTTAGCTATATTCCTAGTCTGTTTTATTTTTAATCTTGAAATAGGGTCTTGCAAAGTTGCTAAGGCCATCCTCCTGCCTCAGCCTTCTGAGTTGCTGGGATTATGGGCATGCACCACTTCACCAGGTCTCAAATCCCGTCTTCACCCCCTTTAGAAACTCCTGTCCCCTTCTGGGATGTGGCACTGTCTATTACTTGTCTTTTGTACAACTACCTTGGCTGGGTCTCTCTGGCTCTTATAAACCAGCACCCAGACCCGGGAGTGCTGGGTGGATGTGGAATAGGAGGCAGCATCACCACTGGCCCCAAGCTGCAGGCAATCCCTGCTGCAGCTGCAACTAGGTTTGCAGCCCCCATGGCATGCAGTGGACCAACTGATGCCTCCTTTATCTAAAGACACCTTCCCCACGTTTCAGCTGTGCTTATCAGGTTTTTTCCTGAGAAGAAATTCTGAGGGAGCAGGTGTTACGGGGAGGAAAAGGGTAAGGGCATTAGACATGGGGGTGTCTGAGGCAATGGAGAAGGGGGCAAAGGGCAGAGAAAGATAGACTTGATTCCAGATTTTCTACTGTCTGACCTTGTTCATGTTTGTAAAGCCATTTTCACACACACACACACACACACACACACACACACACACACACACAATCATGACTGAACTGAGAGGCGACCAGGATCCATGCCCCTACTACAGTTTGCAATTTGAGTGCTGATCTCAAGGTTGTGTCTAGTCAAAGGATGCTTGACAGAAGATGAATGCATTTATTTCTAGGCTGTTTGATCTCTTCCCTCCTCCAAATTTACCCAGGGAGAAGATTTCCCACAGCAACACTCCAAAAGACCACACGTCACTCTTGGTGCTGTAGATTTTGTCAAAGATGGATTCGGGAGCCATCCATTTCAGAGGAAGTCGGGTCTGGAAGAAGGCAAGGCAGGCTTGAGAAGAAGATCATGAAAACAAAGCATCCAACTCAGGTGCCTATGGATCACCTCTCACATTAATGCTTGGCCCAGACATCATTTCTTAGAGCAGCTATGGTCTAAGAGAAAACTCATAGGGTGTGCAGTGTTAT
The DNA here is from genome assembly GCF_964194105.1 of Spermophilus citellus. Classification (NCBI taxonomy): domain Eukaryota; kingdom Metazoa; phylum Chordata; class Mammalia; order Rodentia; family Sciuridae; genus Spermophilus; species Spermophilus citellus. The sequence continues at coordinate 25,102,111 of NC_138182.1, forward strand.
GCTAGAAGACTGCACTGCACACTACTCCGAACCCTCCAAAGGCGATGAATGTTTACTAAGCCCCTCAGATCTAACTCCATGGTTCTGAAAGAAATCCTCCTGCCCTCCTCCGCTTGGAGGGGGAGAGAAGGGGAGGAGGCTGCATTCCACAGGGACACTGAAGGCTTGGGAAAGAGTGATCTGAATTAGAGGACATCCTGAAAATTTGTGATGATTTTCTGGAATTTTTCCTAAGAACGAAAAGTCTGAAAGGCATTCCTATGCAAAAAGACAGGATTTTAAAAGTCATGGTATGGGGTCTGGGGACTCAGCTCAGTGGTAGAGGACATGCTCAGCATGTGTGAGGTCCTGGGTTCAATTCTTAGCTCCCCCACTCCCTCCAAATAAGTCATTCAATACAGAGAAGAGGCAAAGGTATTTGAAGAAGAAAGGTAATTTAATATTCAAGTATTTAGTACTTAGAAGACTATATGGCTGGTTTTCAGGCCTGCAGACAAATTTTCCTTCCCTTCCAGATAGCAGGAATCCCAGTGAGTTAGCCCGGGAGTTGGATGGATGGGGACTGGCAAAAGTACAGGATAATGGAAAGACAAAGAAAAAAGGAAGGGGGAGGAGCAAGGAGGGGTTGAAAGAGACACAGAAGGGACAGAAAAGAAGGACAGACTATAACACAGGTAGATATCATCTGTGAAGACCAGGTCTCCAAGGAAAGTTTTGCTTTTTTCCCCTCCTTTAAAAAGTGACAGCAGAGTAGTAGTTGTCAAAGTATGGTCCTGGACAGCTAAGTAAGCACAGCCTAGAAACTTGTTACAAATGCCAATTCTCAGGCCCTACCCCAAATTTACTAAATCAGGGAGGCTGGGGGTGGGGCCAGCAAAATGGTTGAGTAAGACTTCTAGGTGATCTGTAGCTGTAGAATAGTCATCAGAGCTCAGACATTAGCTGAAAGCCTCATGGTAGAGGTCAGAGAAGAGAGGTTACCCACAGAGGACACAGGAGGTCACCCACTAAATGACAAATAACATTATGTTCAAAAACACATGGAGAAGGGGGCCAATGTACGCCAGCAGGGAGATGCTAGGCATGGAAGGCATACAGGGGAGGTAATCAATTTCCTCCCAGGGAGATAAACCCCACCCTCTCCGGAGGTACACACACCTGCTGAATCAATCATCTGGGTTTATTTGAGGGAAAGAGTCCAGGCTGTTCTTTTCAATGGTACAAGGAACTCCCATAGGAGCCCAAGGCAAGGAATGATATGGCCTTACCAGGGCCCAACTAAACACTTCTCTGGTTAGCAAGCCTCAGGCAGTGCTTCAGAAAGGACCCGTACCAAGCCAGGGATTAGGGCCAATAGAACCAGGAGACAGTGGCTATTCGAAGTCCCATACAAGCGCTCTATGGCTCTTCTGGACTGCACAGTAAGCACAGGACAGTTTTCAGAGACTACTGGTGAGGAAGTATAAATATTTACCAAGGGCCTTGGTCTGTGGTTTTAAAATGACAGGGTATAAATGAGACAAATAAACATCAAGCTGACTTACATCTCCTTTTCTCACATAATCGGGATTCTTATAAATATCCCGGGCAAGGCCAAAATCACAAATCTTCACCACGTTGTTCTCAGATAAAAGAATGTTTCGCGCAGCCAGGTCTCGATGAATGCACTATAATAAAACAACTGCATAATCAATTCATTTCCTGAGTCTAACTATCTAATTTCCTGTGCTTCCTCAATGTCATTATTCTTAATTTGAAGATTCATTTCACATGCTGTGAAGGAAGCCACTCTCAGCGCACACTGAGTGACCATAAACATGAAGCATTTCTTTACAAATATAAGTCCTTTGAGACCTGAAAGTCAAGAAATGCTCTGACTCTGGTGGGCTACTGTCTGCAAACAGCATCTTGGTGAACCAAGGTGGCAATCTGAGCTTCGCCACCAAGCAAAACATCCCCATAACCTTTTATTCTGGCTGGTGGGGGTCAGATTTTATCCAGCTGTGGATTTGTGGGAGGACCCTTTGTAGATGGAATGATAGATGCTCTCCAGGGAAGTCCTGTACTCTGGGGGATTCTGACCAATTTTGAAAACATGCCAGAGGGTACTGTGGAGAATGGTTGCTGGATTTGTCCAATCTGAATCTCTTGGTATTAAATTCTACTCTTTGGTACCCCAGGTTTATCATTCTCAAAACTCCTCATAGCAGGACAAATTCAGGCACCTGGGTTGAGTTTGTTCTACACTAAAGGACATAGGTATAAGCAAATACTAGGAAAATGGGATTTATAGCAGAGACATGTGTCCATGCCTGGCAAAGAAGAAAAGATTTTGGAAGTTTTCACCATAAAGACAAGATAACTGAGGAGATGAATATATTTAACTTGATTGAAACATTATGTAATGTAAACATGTATCAAAACATCATATGATAATACATACAAGTTTTAGGTTTTAATGTATCAGTTAAAAATAAATTTAAGCAATTATTTATTTTGTAAAACAAAACATTTAAAAATAAAACTTCACTTTATTCCTGCTTTTTTTTTTTTTTTAATAAGAAGAAAAATAGTAAGGAGATAAGCTGACCTTCCTGGAAGACAAAAACTCCATGCCTCTGGCCACTTGAAAACTGTAAGAAATCAGATCCTCCATAGTGATGGGCTGCTTGTAGAAATCATCAGAATCTGCAAAGCATTAGAACTGTAATTGTTTGTAATGGCTCTTATTATTCCACTAAATCCCAGTTTATTAGAACAACATTAGCAAAACATAAAACAAACTAACAAGTGGATCAGAGTTCATTTGAATTTCAACATGAACATCAGAGATTTTTCCAGGCCTCCAGCCCATGGATCCAAGCATGGGGGAGGGGTATGACCCGGCCAAACGAAAAGGCCTGAGGGGAGACAATCACACAGTTCTCTGTCAAAATTAGTAACTCTGTAAATAATCTTAATTCAAATCTTATCTCCTCAGGACATTACCCTTCAAGTCTCCCACGGATGTTTATTAGGGTGATAAATAAGAAAAAAATGTCAGAGATGCACAGTATGTTGTAAAAATATCTCAGACTGTAGGACAGGAAGGAATGAATACCTACCCTCCTCTTCCTCAACATCACTCAGACTTTTATCTTCCTGAAATCCAGAGCTCGCAAAGCTCTCACTGCTGGTGACACTATCTAGTCTGGGTTTCTTGTCCTGCTCCATGCCTGGTTCCATTTTTTCTTTCTTAGGCTCCACGTGCAATGCTGCATCCTTAGAACAGATGAAGAAGAACACCAGTGAAAGGAGCCCCAGCACAGCAATGGGGACACTAGTCCTTCTAACAGGCAATCACCTGAGTTGGAAAATGTCATTCCACAAGATAGATACTGAATTAGCAGTGACGGATTGATGGTGGCAGGTGCCTTGGCTACTGCTGGAGTTGTGGGATCTGCTCACTCTTGTCTGAGCTTCTAGATAGCATCTTAGGCCAGATAAAAGAAGATTAATAGGAGGGGGGGGCACGGTGGTGTATGCCTGTAATCCCAGCAGCTCAGGAGGCTGAGGCTAGGAAGATTGTGAGTGCAAAGCCAGCCTCAGCAAAAGTAAGGTGGTAACAACTCAGTGAGATCCTGTCTTATTTAGATACAAAATAGGGCTGGGAATGTGGCTCAGTGGTCAAGTGCCCCTGAGTTCAACCCCCAGTACCCACCCACCCCCCCAAAAAAGACAATTAATAGCAGCTGGTATGCACTGAATGCTTATTGTATTAGCCAGTATACCTTTTTTTTTCTCTTTTTAATATTTATTTTTTAGTTATAGTTGGATACAATACCTTTATTTTATTTATTTATTTTTATGTGGTGCTGAGGATTGAACCCAGGGCCTTGCATGTGCTAGGCGAGTGTTCTACTGCTAAGCCCCAACCCCATATATTTAATATTTAATATTCCAAATAACTTTATGAAGTAGTTTTTACTAAAGTGGAAAAACAGGTTCAGAGAGGTTTAGTAATCAAAGGCACATACAATAGGCAAATGGCAAAATCTGAACCCAGGTTTGGCCTGCTTCTGAGTCTGTGCCCTTAGCAACTTTTCTATATAGCACATGCCATCTTGTGAAAGAGATGAAACTTTGATACTTCTATCATCATTCAGATGATATGAAAAGGATCTTCAATGTCCTGGAGGCTTCACTTTGTAATCCCCGAGAGAAGTTATAAAGAGAAGGCTGTAGTTTCCAATTTCTCTGATTCCCTTGGGAAAGGAAAGAACATGAACCTTAATTTTGGCTTCCATTTAAAACAAAGATACAGGTCTATCCTATTATGAGTTAGACATGGCCCTTCATCCTGGATGGGGCATCCAAGTCCTGGTTTGGATGCTAGCTTTGCCATTAATCATGTGATCTTGGACAAGTCAGCTTACTTTTCTAGGTTTCATCTTCCTCATTTGAAAAATTCTATCATCCTACTATGGCTCAGGAAAGGAGATGTAGGTCCTGAGTGTTCATGTGAAACAAGACATTCATCTAGAAACTCTGACACTAGAAACTTGCAGGTCCAGTGGCTTTAGGACTACATCATGTACATAGCCTGGTTTATGCTAGATGGAAATACTGAAATAGGGGTTGGGAGGGGCTGAAGTTCACTGGTGTTCCTTGATCCACCTGCACACAAGTAATGCTAGGATTAGCCACACTCCCTTGGTTTTTCTAGAAATGTCACAAAAAAGGAGTGATCCTTCCACCAGAGGGCACAATGGGAGCAAGCAGAGGACACAGAGAGGGAGGTTTGGGTGGGACAGCTCTAACAAACCTTGTTAAGTGTAGAGGGTACTGAGGTTCCTGGCCCCTGAACAGGAGCCCTTCCTGTGTTGCAGGAGGGAGGCAGACCTTAGAAAGAATATCTACCTACCCACCACCACCGGACCCCTCCACCCTGCAAGGGGGTTTTCCTGGCTTAGCTCTTTCTGAATCCAGTCCAAGATTTCAGGACTGAAGGGAATTTGCTCTGCTTTCAGCCCAGGGCACCACATTTTCCTGAAGGCAGGTAAAAATATAATTATTTGTTTTTGTGTCTTCATGAGGCAGTGAGATCTGGTTCTGCTCAGCTAGGAACTGGAATTGTGTTTTCCACAGACCCTTCCCACAACAGAAGGCAGGAAACTTGTTGGCAATGTTGTGGGTAGAAAAATACTACCAGAGATCACTCAGGAATCAGCTTCTATGGAAACTCTCTGGGCAGCCTTCTTTATCACAACCACCAGAAGTCACTTCCTAGGATATGCCACCAAGCTCACTGCTCCCTTCCTGACCCCAGTCTATGGTATATTCACTGTTGTCTATCAGTAACCATCTCTGTTAAAGAAAGGTTAATTTACTTAACTTTTGAACTCTGGCAGAATAGCAAATTTATCCTTAATAATATTTAAGGATCTTAGTGAATTTAGAAAATAATATATTCTATTTTCAATTTAGTCATTGGTTTTGTTTTTTCTTCACTTTCTCTTTATATTCCTTTAGGTTCTAAATGTGAAAGATAGCAGTGGGTCTTCCACAAAAACATAGCTCCTCCAAGTTGCACAGGGAGGCAAATCATTAAATATAGCCAGAGAAGGAAGCAAACTCTTCAAAACAAAGGACGCACGAACCCAAACGTTCCATCCTGCCCAGGTCCCTGGGGTGTTCTGCTGCCTTAGCTCTTCCTGAACCCAGTCCAGGGCTTTCAGACTGAAAGGAATTTGCACTGTTCTCAGTACAGGGCACGACTGTCCACATTTTCTTTTTCCACCTTATCCAGTGTGGTGCATAGGAAAAACCCTAGAAGAGGAATCAAGAGAGCTCAGTCTTTCTCTCCCTGACTTCATTTTGTGGTAATTATGTGTCATGTGAGTTCTTTGAGTACCTCTATATTTGTGAACTAGGGGCTGGGGTTATGGCTCAGCGGTAGAGTACTTGCCTCGCATGTGCAAGGCCCTGGGTTTGATCTTCAGCACCACATAAAAATAAATAAATAAATAAATAAATGAAGTTATTGTGTCCAACTACAACTACAAAAAATAAACATATATATATATATATAAAAGAGAGAGTGTGAACTAGCTGATTACAAGGATCCCTTTCAGCTTCAAGATTCCAATTAGAGTCTGGCTTAAAACCAAGGAAAATATATTTTTGCATACATATTGCCAGTCTAGTAGAACACCTGTGTCTTTGGTTTGATCAAAGCTTGGGGGATGAGTATATGGGTCAGCTGTCCAGTGGTTGGTTGGTAATTTTTTTTTTTCTTTGAGACAGGGTTTCACTATGTTTCCCAGGTTTGTATTCATCTAAGATTAAGTGCTTCTCCTACTTCAGATCCCAAGCAGCTGGGACTTTAGGGATGCACCACTGCTCCTGGCTGTGTCCAGTGGTTCTTATATGTGTGTGAAGACTTGCACACATGACAGAAAAGGGCATCATCCTTAGATGTCTGATATTTTATCCACATATAGATCGGTGGCATTAAGTTGGACACAACCAATCTTTCTCTGCACCTCACCCCCGAAGTATTGGGGATTTAACTCAGAGCCTCACAAATACTAGATAAACATACCACCTCTGAGCCACACCCCTAATGCTCAATCTTTCGATCGTTGGGGCAATGATGATTATTAAAATTTATTTGAGTTCTTAACGGAGAGATTTTCATTCTCCCAACAATCCCATCAGTTGGGTTCAACTGTTAGTTCCTTAGTTAAATTGAGTAATCTGCTCAAGTTTCCAGATTTCGTGAGAGGAAGGCACAGGATTTAAATCCAGAAAGTCTGATTCTGGAGTCCAAGTGCTTAACTTCAACACTACAAGTTTTTATCATTATTGTTGATGATTACTAGTAAATAATTTTGAATTATTGTCCCCTGGCTTATCTAGTCTAAAGAAGTACACAGTACTGGTGCCATTTAACACACTGCAAAGTTTTAGTAAGTTGTTTTTTCTTCAGTCAGTAATTTCTTAAGTCTTGCTTGCTCTCAGAACTTAGGTTTGGTTTTTTTTTGTTGTTGTTGTTTTTTGTTTGTTTGTTTGTTTTTAGTGCTAGGGATTAAATGTAGGGCCTGCATATTCTATGCAAGTGGTCTATCACTGGGACACATCCTCAGCCTTTTTACTTTTTATTTTGATGCAGGGTTTTACTGAGTTGCCCAGGCTGGCCTGGAACTTGTGATACTCTTGCCTCAGCCTCTGGAGTTGCTGAAATTTCAGGTGCATGTCACTGGGCCTAAGTATTTATTTCATGGATAGGTCTGATTCAGAGTCAGTTAGGGATGCCATGAGTGGTAACAGTGTCAGAGGTAGGAGAAAGAGCAGTAGAAAGTAAACAGAATGATTTCAATCTCTGGTCCCATTACTGGTGACTAGACAAGTCTCTTAGTATTTTAATTTCTAATAAACGAAGGCAACTATATTTAATCATTTTCAAAAAAACCTAAGTAATTTGTGCACGTGTATGTTTGTACGTAAGTGTGTTTCATGTGTGTGTGTTTTAGAGAAAATTATCGAGATATTCAATAGGAATTTAGGTAGATGGCTAGTACATGTAACTTCCAATTATTGCTGCATACACTGGTATTAAATGATAGTCTGCACTCTCTATAAGAGAGTATGACAGATTAGCATGAAAGGAATATGTTGAAAAAGAAGAGCAGAAATTGAGTTTTAATTAATTTTTTTTAGTTTTAATTAATTTCATTAATGAAACAAACTAGGTTTCTCCTGCTTTATGCTGCCACAGCCTAAATGGGAACCCATTGCTGTCCTTAAAAAGAACGCTACTTTTAAAATCCTTACCTTGTTGAGAAAGAATAAGTCACGTTTGCTCTTGAGGTAGTTGGATAAATTTCCATATTTGCAGTATTCAACAATAACCATCAAAGGCCCTGCAGCCAAAATAGCACATGCTCAGTCACACCAAGTCAATCAGCCATTGGTCAGCCTTCAGTTGGACTGAGAAACCACAAACCAACCGGTCTTTTATTATTGGATCTAGAAATGCAACTTAGAGGCTGTGAATGAGCACTATGACTTCTGCAATTTAACCTGAGAAGGGTTTCAAAAATACAATAAAAAATGAGGGTAGGTGTGAGGAGGAGCAGGAAGGGAAAGCAGAAGAAAGAAAGGAACAGAGAGGCAAATGCCAGGCACCCTCTATCCATTAGCCAGACCCTGGCAAGAGGGGCTCTGGTTACTGTCACACCAGCCCCAGAACCATTCAGCAGTTTCTTTTTCCCTCCCAGGGCAGAAAATAGGCTACCTGTTCTGTCTCTTCCCAGTATTGGTGTCTGGGGGTATCTACACTGAGTTTGCCTTGGGACTTGTGAGGCAGTAAAGCAGAGGATGATAAGTACCAGATAGTTAATATTTTAGACTTTGCAGGCCAAAGTAAAGTACCAGATAGTTAATATTTTAGACTTTGCAGGCCAACCAACTCCTCAAGTGTACCCTTGTAACCTGGAATCAGCTTTTGTTAATACACTCAAGGAGTACGAGTGTTCTCCAATAAAACTTTAAGAACCTATAAGTTTGAATTTCATATATTTCCACGTCACAGAATACCATCCCTTTCAACCTTTTTTTTTTTTTTTTTTTTTTGCCCCATCTATTTAAAAAACTCAAAACATTCTGTCTGGCTGGCCATAGCTTGCCCACTGGCCTAATGAAGCAAGCTGTCGGGAAGGGAGCCAGCTGCCCCATGAGTCCCACATGTGGCTTGAAGGCCTGCTCTTGCCTGCTCCAGGCTCCCCCGGCAGCACTAGGATTACTTCCGGGTCTAACCGGAAGTGGCGGAGAACTGCTTCAGCGGGCTGGCTGCGTGCTGGTAGCCAGCAAGCCCCGCGGAAGCCCAGACTCTCTACCACTTCGAGGCGTCCGAGGATATAGCTCATACGGGTAGAGTAGTTTTCTGTTACTATCAGGACTTTTCTGGTTTTAAAATGTCTGTTAGGAATCCTCACAGCACCTCCTCTTTCCTCAGGGTACCAGAGTGGAAGTCCCTGTAGAGCTGTGCATCTCCCCACCCAGAAAAAAGACTCGGCAAATCTCGTCTCAGGGGTCCAGCAATTCTCTTGCCCCAGTAGGTGCTTTCATTACTGACGGCTAACTGCCTAGGGTTCAGAAGCCTCTGAGGAGGTGAGTGGTCTCCTTAGCCCTGATGCATTTTATAGGTGCAGAGCCAAGGCAACTACAATGAGGTTGCCGCAGCAGGAACTGGAGAAAAGCTCATCAAGGATAATGAAGAAGCAGGTGGGACTAGGACTGTATTTCTGGCCTCTCCATCCCTCAACTCCTCTTTCTACCCATTACCACTCCTAACAGACCGTCTTCCCCAATGCACCTTCCCCCCAGTTCCTGCACTGGGAACATTGGGAACATTTGTATGCACAATTTTTTTTTTTTTTTTGCACCTTTCTTTCTGGCAGTGAGTCCACATCTACACCCAACCATTGACCTTGCCATTGAGGAGGAAAGAAAGGTCTCCAGGAACTTTCTGGAGCCCTGAGTCAAAAGGCACAACCCTATTCCTGTCCCTTGGTTCAGGATATAAAGTTTATCTGCATGGTGGGTCTGAAGGGAAGGGCCCTTTTGTTTGTCTCCCACATTATTTCCTCCTGGTATCCCACCAGTAGTGATTCATTCTTTTACACCTTTACCTTAGTCATCCTGAAATAAAAATGCCTTCCACTTGACCTAGACCCTCTTGAAGGAGATCTAAAAGGAGGTCCTCTTCCAAATTTTGAATTAACTGTACTGGGAAAGCATTATTAGCATGGGAGTACCTTTCTATAAATGGATAGACTATTTTTTCTGGATCTATTGAGAAGCCATTTTCCTGGAGGTGAGGGAGAAGCTGTGTGTGAGATTTCTTGTGTATGGGAGATGATGGATCAGCACCCACCCCACTTCTCCTTTACCTCCTTGCTTGGTGCAGGCTCCCAGCAGGTTAACCACATTCAGATGGTGGCCAATGTGGGTCAAGATCTTGAGCTCAGTCATCAGAGCTTTGTATTCACTGGCTGTGGCCCCCTCTGTGTGAGAAGCAAGGAAGAGTCAGGGCAAGAAGACAATGGGGCTCCTTCCGCTGGTGGCGGCATTCCTGCCTTCTGTGTTTGTTAAGGCTGGGCCGGTCGCTTCATTAACTTCCCTACTACATTCTGCAGAAAGGCTAAGTCTCTGAACTGTTTTTATTACTCCCACCCTCCCGAGCCAACATCCTTTTGATTACAGTGAGGCCTAGAGCTGTGGTGGGGTTAGTCACTGGACATTTCCTCTTGGTGGACCTAGTGTGTTTAGCAGTGTGCTGACACAAAAGCTGGGTACTTCATGAAAGTACCTTCCAAAGGCATCTCTTCTAGCAGAAACAGGTGCAGTGAGAACCCTCCAGGCAGGGGATGTATCCACACCTCCCCTTTTTGTCTCACTGTGTCCTCAGGGGAGTCACAGAGGAGCACCAGGGGCCTGACAAGGGCAGGATGGCTGCTTCTGCAAACATCTTTGCAGTGTGTTATTTTCTTCCTATATTCTTTCATACTTGGAGTTCACAAGAGTTATCTTAGGTTGTGGGGATACATAGCATTAGACTAACTTCATTCTCACTCAGGGATAAGCAACATCAGTCCGAGAATTAGCAGTCTAAAGCCTAAATTGCATTTCTTCTGTTTATTCTCATTGGTTAATTTCTATGGCATTCAATATTCTAAAATTATTTTTAGAAATATAAAAGTAAAGTATTGTGGCAATGAAATAGTCCAATAATATGAATCGGAGTAAAAAGATATGAGGAAGCTCGATGGTAGAGCATGGGGCCTTGGGTTTGATCCCTAGCACCAAAACAAAACAAACCCCAGCAACAACAACAAAACCCCCAAAGAAAAAACAAAACAAAAATATAAGGAGTAAAAGGATCTAAAGTAAAAAGTGCAAGTCACTCCAGCCTACTTACCTTCCTAAAAGTAGCTACTGCTGATAATTTGAGTTCCGATCTTTTCCTATGTGTTTATATATATCCAAATGAAATCTCATTTTTTTGAGGGTTTACATAAATTGGGTCATATATATTTAATTTTTTTCTCCTCTTTTTAATATATCAGAGATTATTTCTATTCTGTGTTTGTCAAGGCTGGGCCAGTCGCTTTTTTAAAAAAATATTCCTTTTAATCAGTTAACAGTGTTCCTGCATTTAAACTGTCTACCTGTTTTTGGTGTTATAAATATTGCTGTAATTGAAAGCCTGTGTGTCATCCATCTACAGGTTCTTGCTTTTACAAATAATGCTATAATAGAAACTCTGTATCCATGTGTAAGTATTTCTGTCACAGTACTGAAGGTGGTGTGTATACTGAACATTATGGAAGATACTGATGTGGTATTTCATAAGCACAAATCATTTTTTAATAATAACTAGATAAACTCCAGAAGCCTCCCACTGGGCTACGTTGGCTCACAGTAGATGCTCAACAAATATTTTTGGATAAATACGCAACATGATTTCTCATTTCAGACATGGATGTAAGGTCCTAATACGTTAAGGTTTTATTCAGGGACACTTTGAAAGAGCTTTTTACTAATGGCCTTTGTTTGGCATTCTGCTTTTTCTATTTTCCCCCCAAGCAGATGGCCAACTAATTAGGCAAGAAAGCTGAATGAAAAAAAATTTTTAGGAATTTTACAGGGTGGGTGATTTGGAAATGTTTTTCAATAAAAAAAAAGTGGGAGGGAAGATATGTTAAAGATTACATACATGATTTCTTTTTTAAGTTGTTGATGGATCTTTATTTTATTTATTTTATATGCAGTGTTGAGAATTGAACCCAGTGTCTCACATATGCTAGGCAAGTGCTCTACCACTGAGCCACAACCCCAGCCCCATACATACATGATTTCTGTATGACATAGATTCTCTGAGTCTTTAAAAGAGATCTCAAGTCAGAATCTTTTCCCTTCCAACTCATCAATCCTGAGAATTCACATTTCTGATATATTTCTCAGAAATGCTGACATAGCTATCCAGGACCATACTTTGAGAACCATTGCTCAGATGGTTCCATTTCTAGGCAGGGCCACAGGTGTGATCTTGGATGTGTGATAGAATAGTGTGGACATTAGACATGCCTCCTAGATGTGATAAGAGAAAGTAAGCAGGGAAATGGAACAGGGATCATTTGAAGGATTTGGGAGCAATGGGCCAATTTCCAGGAGGCTAGGTCTCTGTTCCCTGCTCTTGTGGCACTGTGTTGTGAGGGAAAGAGCAGTTCAGTCAATGCTGGTGCAGACCTTATTGTTTCTGCCCTAAGGGCTATGCTGCCTTGCAGAGGCTGTCCAATTTTTCTGGACCATGTTGCCTCATCTACCAACTTGGAATAATAATATCTACCTCAGAAGATTGGTGAGAGAAAATAAGAAAAATAGAAATTTTGTGTGATTCAACCTAACAGAGTGTTTAGTCTATTACTTCTCACATAGACACATTGATGCTACTTCTCCTCAGCATCTGAGGTTGGGGGAGCATGCTGGCATTGATATTCTCACAGAAATGCCTGTAATCATCTGGGTAGTCCACCCCGAACAAAAGTCCTGATTGTGGATACGAAACTCCTTCACAATCTACTTTCAAATTAGAGCTGTCAGGTTCTTTGTAGCAATTTTTTGAGGAGCACACATAATAGTATAATGTGATTTGATATATGTTTACAATGTGTAGTAATCAAATCAGGGTAAATAGCATTCTATCTCCCTAAACATTTATGATTTCTTTTGTGTTGGGGACCTCTGAACTCCTCTCTTCTATTTCTTTTTTTTTTTTTAATATATTTAGTTGTACATGTACACAAAAGCTTTATTTTATTCATTTATTTTATGTGGTGCTGAGGTTTGAACCCAGGGCCTCACACTTGCAAGGCAAGCTTTCTACCACTGAGCCACAACCCAGCCCATCTCTTTTATTTCTTTATAAAATATATAATAAGTTGTTGTGAACTATAATTGCCTTTCTGTGCTGTAGAATACTGGAACTTACTATTTCTATCAGTTTTGGTACCTGTTGTCCAAACTTGCTCTCTCCCTGTTTCATAGAGTTTCATCAATTTTCCTCTGATAAGGACAGCCTTCTGAGGTGGAAAAAATGTTTACCTGTAGCTTCTGAAGTAGTGGTGGCAGTGGTGGATTAGGAGTAAGACCTTGGAAGTCTCCCTAAGCACTGAACCCTCTCTCCTCAAGCTCATGCTAAGTACCTACTTGGTCCCACTGCTTCCCGTACCTCAGAATATCCTGGCAAAATCTTGGAGACTTTGGAAAGCTAAAGACTGCCCTTTGAGTTTTCAATCCTGTATTTTTTTTTTGAATCATGTATTTTTCAACATTAGATATACTTTGACTTTTTAAATTTAATTTCTAAAGAAAAAAAATTTTTTTTTTTTTGGTAGGGCTTGGCAGTATAAATTAGTTTACAGTTCTGATCAGTTAAGTTGTTCTAGCATTCTAGTTTCACTTTATAGTTAGGGCAAGTTCAAGCTAAGCCTTTGGGATTTGTGATGTGCAGCTAAGTTTCCATTACAGTCATAGTGGATCATGTCAACACTTTGAACCTATGGTTACAATGGGCGTATGTCCTTATTAGTCTAGTCTGAAATGTGAGAAGAGAGAGATCTTAAGGTGACAGAGATCTTTTTCCCATGGACAGTTCTGGATTGTTAGCACTGACAAGGTTTATTCTGAGCTAGTGTGAGCTTAATCTAAAACACCTTGGGGTGGGGGAGGAAGAAGTTAGACAAAGGGGAATGAAGGGAAGGGGAGGGAAGATGAGAATAGGAAAGACAGTAGAATGAATCAGACATAGCTTTCCTATGTTCATACATGAATACACAACCAGTGAAACTCTGTATTGTGTACAACCACAAGAATGGAATCCTAATTAGAATAAGTTATACTACATGTATATATAATATGTCAAAATACACTCTCTTGTCATGTATATCTAAAAAGAACAAATGCAAATTAAAAAATAAAACTCCTTGAACAAAGGGAGCTGTAGAAGAAAGTGATATTGCCAGAGTAGAAATAGCTGTGTTTATTCCTATATTCAATTTGCACCAAAAGTTGGGGAATGTGTAAAGATTATGAGTCAGACAAAAGCCAAACGACAGCACACATACCTTTCAGCATCTTCACAGCCACAGTCCGGCAGGTGGGTGATTTCTTAATGCCAAATGCAGATGCTTGAACCACTTTCCCAAAAGCCCCTCTTCCAAGCGATTTGCCTACAGTGAAAAGAAGACATTGGTTTATTGCCAAGCCAGCAAGGTGAGTTTAAGTGTTTTTCAGGAAGGAAGTGCTTTTTCCTTTGTGTTCTGTGAGGCTATAGCTTTGGATGAATCTCCAGTGAACTAACCCTAAAGGTGACATAATCAGGAACATGTTTCTGGGGTTTCTTCCTCTTAGCTCTTTTCCTCTGCTTCTGAGGCTCCTGCATCCTTCAGAGCTAGGGTAGGTATTTAGTGAAGGTAAATATTTTCCTTTTCATAGAGTCCTCCAAGAGAGGAGACACTACCAAATCCTGAGTGGTCTCTTCCATTGTTAAGTAACATCACCAAAAAAAACTTCTGTATGTTTAACCTAACCCCTGTTTCTTGTCACTTAAGGTCATTCTTCTGTTCTCAGCAAAAAAAGGAGAAATCAAGAATGGTAGTTGTAGCCATGGGTTATAATGATGCTTCATAACTTAAAAAATAAATACTAAGTCATTTTTTAGACATCCTTGCCAGACAGAATAATCCCTGACAATTATTATATGATCATTACAAGTCCTCATGCTTCGACACATGATAGAAATTTGTTTCACTCCCAGAAAGATGGTTACCAGATTCAATAACCAAGCAAGATTTTTTTTGTGTGCCCATTATTTATGCTATAATGACTGTTAATATGCTTCTTTCCCCACCCTTCAGTGAGCCAAGTTGACTCAGATGGGCAAGGATGCTGTCTGAACCTTTCCTGTACTTCACCCAGTGCCAGGTGTATAGCAGGTCCCTTGTATAGATGATGCAGAATGGAGAGAATTCAGAAATTCATGGGCTATGTAAGGCAGGCCTCATACAGTCATAGGTAACAAGAGGGGGCTGTGGGATGGAGACCAGGAGATTGATGCACACATATTCACACACATTTACATACACATAGCCATACACATACATACATTTGTATATTTTTAAATTTCTTGTAAGGTTTGTAATAAAGCTTTCCTGCTTCCTCATTGTATTAGAATCGTTACAGTTCTCTGTGACAAAAATGTCTTCATCTTGCCTCTGCTTTATCTCTTCTACTGCCCCCATCCCAGGCATCCAGTTAGGACGTGGGAAAGTTTCAGTTACCAGCATAATCACAAGTGCCTCTGTGTGGCTGTCTCTCTCTGTCTCAGAGCGACATGCTCTGCTTTAGGAGGGGAACAGTAGTGAGATGACATGTTTTTCCTGTGGTCAGATGTTCATCTGTGGTGAATACTGAATACCATTCCTCCCAGAGCATGCAACATGGGCAAAGATACAGTCTCTGTTTTTTTCTTCATGTAAAATTGTCCAAGAAATAGAACGGGTACCCTGTGTTTGAAATCAAAAGCATCCAGTGGACCCTGAAAGTGCTGCACTTAGAAATTACGTCTTTCCCAGATTGGTAAAATTATATTTCAGTTGGAGGTTTATTATCTGCTTTATTTAGGGTTAAAAAACAGTCTTTTCCTTCCACAGTGTGCCTTCCATCATCTAGTAGGAAAAGTGTTGTGATAGTCTCTCCACACACCCCTAAGACCCTTGCCTGTTCTGGGCACATGGAATCCTTTCTCTTTCTACAACTTCCGCCCCCATGCATTCTCGTCTCAGCCATCATAACACACTTTGTTTTAACAAGTGTTTGGGGGCTTTGCCTCTGTCAGTGAGAATACATTGGTTCTCACTTGGCTTCTCTCAGTCTTTTCACTTATACTCTTGGAAGTTGATTGCTGCCTCATAAAACAGCATGAAGCTATTATGGACTCTTTAATCATCTGATGTGTTGGAATTCTTTTGCAGACCCATGGTTCCAGTTTCAGGGAGCACAGTTGCACTGGACTTGACCTTTCTCCATCCCTTTCCCTTGAGATTCTCCTTAGTGTAGTGCCTGGAATGCTACAAACTAGCTCAGAAATGTGTTAGGTCATTGTCATACTATGCAAGAATACTGGAATTTTCTCCAAGAATGTCCTGGACTATCCAGGACTCCTGGCCACTCTGGGGAGAGTACAGGACAGCAAGAATTGGGCCCCTCTCTGGCATTCAGGGAGGGTTGGTCTCAAAAGATGCAACACCAGTCCAGGCACTATGTACTTGCCAAATCCCAGAGACTCCTTGTGTGGTTTCCCATATTAGGTAATTCTGCCTTTAAATTATTTTCCAATAGAAAGATGCAATGTCAGACATTATCCTAATTTCTGTGATAAATTTAGAGGTGCTGAATTCTTTCCCAGGGTTAATGAGAAATCATGAAAAAAAGTGAGGGGGTGCTGGATTCTTTTTGTTCTTGGGTTTTAGGAGTTTCAATGGTAGCAACACCTTTGACCCAGGCTCCAACTGAATCCATCTGTCAATTACCATAAATTTTGCCTTCCCTCACCAAGCTGTTCATAGTGACCAACAGAGTAGGTACAGGTGAAATCATTCCTTGGTCTATGTTTTTCTCTATACTTCCAGTTCCAGTGTAACTCTGCCCATCAAAGCAGCTTTTCTTTTCATCGATCTGGATATAATCTTGGTTACTTTCACTTGCCAGACGTTACTTCATATTACTTTCTGTCACTTATTTGGCTTACAAAACAAAGAAGTCTTGGGCCTCCTTGCTCCCACGTTAATCAGAGGAACATTCTTGTAAACTTGCAGCCACACTATGCATTAAAAGACAAAGTTAGACTTGACATGCTTTCTCCTACCCATTAAAGACAGTTAAATGGAAACCAGCCAGATCATAGCATGTGGTAAATCCAGAAAGGAAAAGAATGATAAGAAAGATTTTCAATAAGGAAAAAAAAATGCCTGAAATGGGATTATTGAGCCCCAGGAGAATTCTAGGAGAAGGGTTAACAATCTCCCTCAGTGGATCACAATGATACCAGGGAGGAATGAAGGGCCGGGAGGGAAAACTCATGTGTCCTGTCCTGGAAGAAGCATATTTGTGACTAGTAACACTGGAAAACAGTGCGGCTCATGCTTGTGGGAAAATGATCTGATGTTCTCTGCCAAGGTTACTGAGGGGCTGGGCTAGCTGCCATGTAATTTAGTCTTGCAAAAGGCACTCATCCAGTGTGCCACCTGCCCTTAACTTAATTTAGTTCATTGCTTTTTTTTTTTTTTTCCTGTCAGTAGCCTTTGCTGACTTTTCTCCTCTCAAACTTTTTCCCCAAGCCAAACAGAACCTAACCTGATGCTGTCCTTTCTTGAACCAAGCAGAACATTTCAAGACCCTACAGAAAAGGAAGACTTGCCACTTTACCCTCTTCTCTGTCCATCCATGCCCCCAGTATAGCTTGGGAGAGGGGTCAAGTCATTGGATTTGGAATAGGAGCTCTTCACACTGAGAGTGACAAACTCCAGGAACACTGAACCCACAATCTGTTTTCCTAGTTTCAACCACTAATGACTCTGGCATACACAGGAGTAAGTGGAAAACTTTCAGAAGCCACAGTCCAAACATTTTGGGTAGGAGTGATTGAGGTTCCAATTGTTTTGTAGCACCATGGGTTGGAGATTAATGTGCATTGTGACGTCTGAGTTGGAGGAACTAGGGGTAAGCTTAGGGAAAGCACATTTGTCTGCTGTTTACAGCATCTGCCCTACCTGGAAAACAAGTTTGTGCTCTTCAAAAATGAAACTTAAATGATCCCCTAGGGCTTTCTTCTCTGTCTGGACGTTCCCAACACTCCCGGAAACTCCAAGGTTATAATTTGGGAATTTGCGCAGAGAAGTTTTGAGCCACATCCTTGAAGAGTACCAACTCTTTCACCAAATGTTTAATTTCACTGTTACTTGCCATCCTGAATTATGTTCTGGGACTCACGTGGCTAACTTCCCAATAGTTTCTACTTAAGAGTGCTGGCAATTATAAGCCTCCCATGAGAGCTCCTCTTTCCCCCTTTCCCTTCACTTACCTATTTTGCATCTATCTCCATACCAGCCCTTTAAGGGAGGAGACCCAAACCCAAATACCTTTGTATTCTCAGGGCTTAGACTAGTGTCTGCTGCTCAGAGTTGGGGCTTAAGAAACACTGAATGAACACACAGGTGCTCCCTTGTCATCTTGTACTGTTGTCTCAGCATTCCATTAGAATTTTTGACCTCTGTGTACATCTCCCATGCTAGTTTGTGGACAGCTGGAGGGTAGAATCCCACATCTTATTTACTTTTGCATCCCTCAAAGCACAATGTTCTGCATGAAGTAGGGGCTCAGATAGGTTCATGAGGCTGTTGAACAAATATTACCCAATTTAAGTCTCTCCCGGGCAAACTCCCACTTGCTGGCATCGTAGGGGAGCCGCTCACACTGCTCATCCAGGGGAACTTCATCTGGGTCCATTATAATTGATAGATAGTCAGTTTTTATTTGGGAAGACGACTGAAAAATAAGAAGATCTCAAAGTTACCAAGAAGAAAACAATTTGAAAAACCTCAGATTTTAAATGGAAGATAATATTTCTGCTGCTTTGGGTTATTTGATTGGAACTATGTGGTCAGGTCCAGAGAGTACCCCTCTCCCCAAAGTGTGCAGTCTCCACAAAACAACTCCTTACTATTCTCATGAGGAGCATTTCTGCAGTACTAGCTCTACCATCCTATCTTGTATAAAATATACTCAAATTTTCTAGTGACTTTATATGTCATGCTTGTTCTGAGACAATTATATGATAGTTTTTCTAAAAAATGCAAAGGTATTGTTATAAAATCATCCCAAACAATGACTAAAAATAGTTTTCCGTGGCTATTCTGTACAAGCTGAATGTACATTACAGATAGGCCAGCAGTAGGGTAAACTGTGACTTTTCTGCATTTATAAGAAAGGCCAGAGTGGTAAGTAAATGCAGGATCTGTGGGGTAGTGAAAGGACATAGCTTATGAAGGGTTTAAACCCTCAGTAGACTGGACTTCTTAGTTGATTCAGCTACTGGAAAAGACTATACAATCCATTGGTGAGATTACAATAAGACTAACCTTTGGTAAGAAATAGAAGTTGATTATTTCAAAGATCAAGGGGTAATATAAGACTTAAACACAACCACATTCTGAGTTCATTTGGCTTTTGGTAGGATAGTAAGTATCTAAGACAGGCATCTACCATGAGGTGCTTGCATTCTTGGTAATGCAAATCAAGCTCAGAAAGTACCCTATATGTCAGACCATAGGTAACTGGACTTACATTTAATGTCAGATTTATGTCGATGTGTATATTTCCTGTTAATAGGAAAATTGGCAGAATCGATATTTGCATTTCTGTGGGCAGGCTCTTGGGCAGGACAGAAAGAAGCAGGCTTTCACATATAACTTGCCTAAAAGTTATGTAAATTTCATTTAAATGAGGTTTGGGGCCCTGCTTTCCAGACTTTTCCCCAACTGGAATCAGAGGAGGAGTGAAGAAGATAGCCCTTCCATACATACCATTTCACACCCACTACATTCTTCAGCCTTTACTCACACTGATCTGGGCCATTACAGCTCACCTAATCCATCACTTGGAGTCATTTTTCCTTCTAACAAAAATTATCACGAAAATGTGTGACAAATAGTTCAAGGCAGAAAGGTTTGCCTGGCCTCCATAAATAGTAGAAATCAAAGATATAGAGCACATTTGTCACTAATAGCATTTGTCATTGGTGTTAGACTGTAAAGGTTTATCAATCTGAAAGCCTTTAGAACAGTATAAATTTTAGTTCAGGGTGCTGGGTGCTCATGAGAGAAGTTACTGGAGTAGCTTTTATGTTCAATATAGCCAAGGCTATGAAAAACAGTCTCCAGCCTTCAAAGAGAATAGGATAGCTGGAACCTGGCATGGGGCATATTGGGTTTATGTAGGAAGTGTGGAAGCATTGGCAGTAATGTTGACAGGGGCTGAGAATTGGGCAACTGGAGATAGTGTTCCCATGAGATAGTTACGGAATTTTATGGTTTATCTCAATATGGCAGATGAGACAAAACACCACACAGATGTTAAGCAAGGGCTTTGAGGGCAGCATGATAGTAAAATGTTAGTTGACAAAATATTTATTCTCTCAATTGACAGTAACACTGAACAGCCACTAGGTGCTTGGCTTGAAGGCTGACTGCATGGGTTTGAGTCACAGCTCAGCCTCTGAGCAGTCACATAACCTTGGGCAAGTTGTTTAACCTCTCTAAGCTTAGTTTCTTTATCTGGAAAATAGTGAAAATAATTGTACCGATCTCCCAGGGTTGTGAATATCAAATGAAACAGTTCATGTATAGTTGTTAGAACAGGACCCAGTTTATAGTAAGCATTAACAAATGTTAGTTAACAATTTTAACCCTGGTATAGCAGAGTGGGGATAATAAGATAAGATATAGTTTTTATTGGTGAGAAATTGATATTGCAGTTAGAGAAACCACATGGAAATATTTTTGGTGCCTTATTCTCTTCGCCTCCCACAAATTTTAGAGACATTCTGTTTTGGGGATAAAGATCTTTTGCTTCCCATCATCAAAATCTCACAGAATTTTAGAAATAGAAGGAACCTCTGTAATATGGTCTAAATTTATTATTCTAGTAGTATTTCCTCTGTCTTCCCTTATGCTGAATAACCAGACTGCTTCCCCAATCTGGGGAATAAGAAAGGGGTGGAGTCTGCTGTGTTTTTCTGCTTCTTTCCTTCAAGCTACAACCTTCAAAGTCATTTCAAGCATCGCTTTCTCTGAAGTCTTTTCTCCCGGCTCTTCTCCTTTGAACTCCTATAGCTTTGTACCTCTCTTACAGACTTGGCAAGCTTTGCCTTTGTTAGATGTATTTCCCTATGTGATATGTCTCGCCTTTCAAAACTATTGTGGGACCTTGTTTTCTTCAAAAGCAGTGGCCTTAATTGTCATGTCTTAAAACCAATCAAACAAAAACCTGATGTTACACATTTACCAATGAGGGTGGTGCCTAGCTTTGCCTCTCATACCAACGTTATCAAGTGTACCTTATGGGTTTTGAATATCAAACAGCCTGTGTTCAAAATAAGCTCTAATTATAGTAACTTAAACCAGTTTTCTTATCTTTCTGAGCCTCAGTTTCCTATCTATAAATGAGAATAATATTTTGGAAAGGATTAACTGAGATGCTACATAAACCGCTTCCCATGAGACCTGTCACATTAATAAGGGTTAATCTCTAGAAAGGTTTCCTTGACCCTTCTTGAGTCCTATTCATTCTACCTCCTAAATATTTCTCAACTTGAATCATTTGGTCATCCCTACCATCATTTCTTACTTTAACTATTTATTGTAAGTCTTCTCCTGGGTGCTTTTCTATTCACTCTCGCTCCTTTGGTCCATTCTCCTCACTGAAGCCCAAATAATCTTTCTAGATGTATATCTGTCACACTTACCATCCCCAACCTTTGCCTAACATCCCTCCATCCACAGGCTTGACAGCTTTTTTTTTTTTTTAAAAATTATTTTTTAATTATAGTTGGACACAATACCTTTTTAAAATTTATTTATATTTATTTACATGTGGTGCTGAGGTTCAACCCAGGGCTTCACACGCGGTAGGCAATGGCTTTATTGCAGAGCCACCACCCCAGCCCTTGACATAGCATTTAGAATATAGACTTGATTTCGTACTATGGCCTACAAGTCCCTCCCTAGCCAGCCTTTGCGGCCGGGTCCTAGCCTTGCCAGCTTACCCTCATATCTTATGCTATTTGCTCTCACCACTGAAGTCCTACTGGACCTCTTATTAGTCTCATTCTCATTATTTTCCCCTCCCTTGCCCCAGCCTCAGACATGTTTTCCCCTCTGTTTTCAACACTCTTCCCTCTATTCTTTGCCTGAATGCCCCTCTTAGACATCATTCTGCTAGCATAAGAGTTGCAGTTTAAAATTTGTATGGTTGATTCAAGTCAGTCTCCTTCCAGATTGCACACTGTAGCATTTTCTTTTCACTGTCACCAGAGAGCCTGGAACAGAGCCTAGCACTCTGCACCAAACGAGGTGACAGTGAATATCTGAGACATGAATGTTAGTCTTCCCACTGAATCGTAGAGAAGCAGGTTGTATTGCAGGTCTAATTGTAGAACTCTGATGTTCTGAGTTCCAACTGGATACAATGTTACGGTGGGATCCAAACGGTATTGGAATAAAAGTGTCCTTATTTGTCTGTGATGTTATGAGAGCCAAATCAAAGGTGGGTTTTAATTTTACTTTTATTTTTTTAGCAGAGTGTGAGATGAAGGCAATGAAGAATTTACAGAACCCAAGCTCAATTTAACTTAAAGATGCTATTACAGGGCTGGGAGTATAGATCAGTGGTAGAATGCCTGCTTAGCATGTGCAAATGCCTGCTTAGCATGTGCAAAGTCCCCATCACCAAAAACAAAACAAAAAAGACTTAATTACAAGCTTTTTAGATTAAAGACATCCTTCTATTCCTGAGAAATATTTATCTGTTCATTGTTTTAGCCTTTCACTTGAACACACCACTGTCTAGAGATATTTTCATTATCTTGTTTCAGTGTTCATCATATCAGAGATAGGAACTAGAAGGAAGGGAAAGAAGAGAGTCTAACATTGTGTAGTACTTGTTCTAGACAGCAGATCAGGCAGTTTAGAAAATTATGTAAAAAGGAGCAGAGAACTTCATCTGATATGTTCTTACCCTTTTCAGCTTTCGGATAAAGAGAGTTAACAAGAGCCAGAAGAGGGTCGCAGCCACACAGGTACATGTCAAAGTGATCAGCTCCAGATTAGACTTGTCTGAGGTTCCTAGAGAGAGGAAAATTACCAAGATGATGATAAAAAGATGAACTGAAACTAAGTTTTTTTGTGCCTTTGTTAAAAGGCCAGTGCCCCTAAGTGGTTTATCCTGGTGAACACAGTCCGCTGGTGCAGAATGAACCTCAGAGACTGAGACTTATGTTCTGAGTGAGGCAGGGTACACAGTATTACCATAATGAACTCATACATGAAAGACTTTCCGGAAATTCTGCTGTTGAGTTTGCAAACTTTGTAATCCCAGAGATAGCTAATTAAAAATCAGAGGAAAAATTAAAAATGGGGAAAAATTAAGGCAGAAACAAAAGCCCATTAAAGTGCTAAATCTGGAATATGTTAAATCTCCCTGATGAGTTTTAGAGGAAATTCTAAAGAAAAAGAAAAAAAAAATGACATAAAAGAGTTCCTTTGGGACTCACAAAATTCTTCAAAGTAGATTTAAAAAATAAAAATAAAACTCAAGGACTGTCACGATTGCCTGCTTGGTCCTTTTGGAGAAGCCAGTCCAAACCACCCACAGTCCTGCTCCCTGCAGCTGGGGCTCTATTTCAAACGTCATCAGTAGTTGGCTTGCATGGGCTAAGGTGAGAGGAGGTGATTGCTGTATCCTTCCCAGTCACCTCATTTCCCAAGATTATAGAGATCAAGAGCTGAGCACGAATCCTTCAAGACTGAAAAGAAAAAAAAATGCATAGTCTTTAGGCGATGCCTCCAGTATTTGTTAAGGAACGAATCCCTGGTGGGCCACAGTTGTGGTTTCCTATGTATTGACTCTGGTGGCCAATTTTCCAGGAATTCTAAAATAATGCCATTATCCTCCAACTCATTAAAATGAGACAGGTTATATTATGGTAGGCCAAGAACAAGTGAAACCTTTTCTTCTTAGAAATGATGATGTGAATGATGATACTTTTATATGCCAAGCACTCACAACCACCCTGTGAACTGTGAAGTAAGTGGTAGTAATCTCAATTTCATAAATGCTTCATCTTGTAGGTCCAAACTTCAGTTCAACAAAGATGTATTAAATCTTGCTAAAGCAAAGATAGGTGCCATAGGAAATAGGGAAAATGAGTAAGGGAGAGTTGCCACTGCCAAGAAGCCCATTCAAACCTTACCAGGAGACTTAAGGCAAATACAGAGAAATTTGATTTTTAAAAGCTTCAGAGATTCTAAATGTAATGTTTTCCAGAAGAAGTGGTATTTGAAATGGATTATGATGTGCAGAGATTAAGGCAGGTATTATGGTTTGGATAGGAGGTGTCTCCCAAAAGCTCACATATGAGACAATACAAGAGGATTGGAGGAAAAATGATTGGGCTATAGCCTTAACCTAATCAGTGAATTAATCCCTGATGTGATTAACTGAGTGGTAACTGGAGGCAGGTGGGGTTGTGGCTGGAGGAAGTGGCTCACTGTGGGGATGTGGCTGTGGGGTGTATTTTTTATATCTGGAGCTTGGGGTCTCTGCTCCTTGATTACCATGATATGAGTTCCCTCCACCACATTCTCCCACCATGATATTCTACCTCACCTCGAGCCCCAAGGAATGGAGTCAGCCTTCTATGGACTAAGAACTCTGAAGCTGTGAGCCCCTAAACAAACCTTTTCTCCTCTGTAACTGTTTTGGTCAGATCTTTTAGTTACATTAGTGAAAAAGCTAACTAAAACACCAGAGGAAGGCAGGATAGGAAACAGGAATGGTGTAAGACCCAGACCTGGGAGATGATAGGGCAGTATGATACAGGTCACAGAACTGTGTATTGCATGATGATTAGAACTAAATGTTGCAGACATTTGGAGTCATTGGAGTTTTTTTTTTTTTTTTTATCCTGAATCATAGCAAACACACGTTAGAATCCTGCAGATAGCAAAACGATAATATTGAGTAGAATGGGCATGCATCCATTTGCCAACACACCAGTCCCACAAACTACATTATTCCTATGTTATGAGTGAGGAAATTGAAACAGTGAGATTAAGCCATTTCCCCAAAGTCACACAGCCTGAAAGTAGTGGGGTTGTGATTTTAACCTAGGTTATCTGACTCTGCATGTTTAACCACTATGCCTCCAAGAGCATGCCACTTCCTCCTCCTTTCTTATCTTTTTGGCCTTTACAAGTGCATATTAATCACTTCCTATAGGCCTCATTCCCCACCACAAAGTGTCTTTTAGTATAGAGGGGAAATTGGCATTTTCTTTCCATGCAGTCCCTCACAGAGTCCTTCCCATTCTGTTTCCACAGCTTTTGAATTTGTCATCTCCTCTCCTCCCCATTGTCACCATCTAAAAGTAAGGCCTTAACAGTTCTCATCTGGACCACTGTGGTAGTCTCCCACCTAGCCTTAACTGCCTGCTGTGTCTTCTCCACCTCTGCAGCCAGAGTGGTAATCCCATAACACAAATTCAGTCTGGTTACTCCTCTGCCTTAGTTTCAGCATTTGCTCTCCGTCATCACCAAGATAGAAATCCAAATCCTGAACTGGAGGTCTGGCTCAGTGGCAGACTTCTTGCCCAGCATGCATGAGAAATACCTCAATTAAAAACAAAGACAAAATCAAAAATAAAACTTGAAATGCTTAGGTTATTTATGTTCAATGTTGGCTATCTCTTTAGTTTCACCTCCTGCTGCCCTCCCACTTGCTCCAAAATACTTACCACTTTTTAAATGTACTAGCTTGCCAGGCACAGTGGCACAAGCCTATAATCTCAGGGGCTCAAGAGGCTGAGGCAGGAGGATTGCAAGTTCAAAGCCAGCCTCGGCAACTTAGCAAGGTCCTCAAGCAATTTATCGAGACTCTGTCTCAAAATAAAAAGGGGGCTCAGTGGGCTGGGACTATAGCTCAGTGGCAGAGAGCTTGCCTAGAATGCATGAGGCGCTGGGTTCGATCCTCAGCAGCACATAAAAATAAACAAATAAAGGCATTCTATCTATCTACAACTACAAAAAAAAAAAAAAATTTAAAAAGGGCTGGGGGTGGTGCTCAGTGACTAAAAGCCCCTGGGTTCAATCCCCAGTACCTAAATCTAAATAAATACATAAGTACACTAGCTCTTCTGGATCTCCATACTTTTTCTCCCAAGCTTTCCAGCTAAGGCCATATCTTATTCATCTTATTCATACAACTCCTCAGATGAATGGATATATTATTATTTTGCTTTTTTTGTCTCCAAAGAGTTTCATGGAGGCTTTCGGGAGTTCAAGGTCAAATCCCTGGTCTGCTGGGCATGGTGGTACAGGTCTATAATCCCAGCAGCTCTGGATACTGAGAGTAGAAGGATTGCAAGTTCAAAACCAGCCTCAGCAATTTAGCAAGGCTGTAAGCAACTTAGTGAGACCCTGTCTCAAAACAGAAAAAAAAAGGACTGAGGATGTGGCTCAGCTGTTAAGTTTCCCTGAGTTCAATCCCTAGTACCAAAAACTACAACAAAATAACAACAATAAACCCCTGTTCCCACATATTAATTTAGTAAGTATGTGGACCACCACTTATGTCCCAGATTTATTCCAGGAAGTGGTATATAATGGTAAGAGAGAGGGTGTGGTTGGTGTTCAGATCTGAACTGATGAGTATGTTCAGAGTTCTCAGTGAAACAACAGAATGTAGGATCATGGTTTTCTTTTTGCTGCTGTATCCCATTTTTGGAAGAGTGCCTGGCAAATAGGAGACAGCCTGAAAATAGTGTCAGTGAACTCATGAATTTGGCTTCATTTGTCTCTTTGTCAACTTGTGGTTAAGTTTCCCTGAACCTCATGAGATTGAGAACAACTTCCTTATAGAGGTTTCAAAGTAAGATAAGCTTTTCTCTCACTGTGCGTCCTGATGATGGGAATATTGTAAACTCAGGAGTGTGGATTTCTTCTACAGTGTAAGGCCTAATGCTGCATTGCTATATGGACACACACATCCACACACATGCGTGCACACACCCTTGCTTATGCTGCAAATAATAAGTTTATGGAATTTGATTTGGATCTTCTCAGGGCATGGCACAGTGGCTTTGGCTGTCACAAATGCTGATAGCATCTTGAGACATGGCACTGTCTGCAAAGAACCTCTGCAGATGCTTCCCGCCTGGAATGTGCTGTGAGAGGCCCCCTCTGGTTGTGGGAACTTTCCTACTGCATTCTGTGGGGCAGGAAGCTGACCCCCAAAGTCTGATTCCACAGTCCTTACTCAAGCAAAATTCCTCCCAGAAGGACTTGACTGTATTTGTGTGCAGACACAGTTAAGGAATCAGCTCTTTGAAATTATCTTCAAGATGAACATGTATTAGGCAAGAAAGACCTACTTATATTGATAATATTCAGTACTGCTTCATAAAAATATAAATAAAACAAAGAGTTTTACAGTCTATAATGTAGCATCTGTGCTGTATCCCCTTTGATAGCTGTATCTCTATCCATTTGAAATGCCACCAGCAGGATATCCTATGCTCACAGGCTGATTTAAATAATAAGCCCTTAGGTGTTTTCTCTGCAGTCAGATGTCCATATATATATACTGGCCTGACTACATCCAGCTTCACTTACCAATGACAGCTTATGAGCTCAGTGCATGAAATAGCCCAGCTGTGCATGGCAGGGGAAAGGAGGCCAGCGGAAATGTGGGTGGGATTTGATAATAATTAGAAGCCTCTGCTGGGTCTCAGGGACATCGCTCCCATGTGATGTGTGTCAAAGGCCAGCTTCAAGACACAGTACAGGACTATTTTTATTTGGGATACTTAGAAGAATATAACTAATTTGAAGAGTATATGGTAATTGTGCCTTTTATTACAGATTGCTGATGTTGTCGTACAGTGTTCCATGTGAGTCGTCCTCTCAGGCTTCATGTCATTCCTTCAGAAATAGGAAGGGCAGGTGCCATACAGGGTTATTTGAATTCTGAAGTGTGCTGTGTCTTGTCTAGAGTCTCTGCAGTTGTGCAGTGGCCTGAGCCTTTCTGATGGTGATGGAGGCTTCTTGTACACATGGCCTGAGTTATGTGGTCTGGCAGCAGCATACAGCCCTGGTACTGTGTAGCACCCAACTGCTAGAGTCCCAGACAGTAGAGCCAGTGGGCTCCAGATGGTTTCTCAAGAAGCAAACCACCCGTGTACCTTGGCCCCCAGCACCTGCCTTGACTTAGGGACTAAGTACACATTTCATCAAGAATGGGCAAGAAGCCATCATGTGACCCTTTGAGTAGCCATTCTGTAGATCAAGGACTCTGCATCCATTTCCAGATTGATAAAAAGCAGGGATAACAGCCCCTACCTGGTAGGCTTCCTCTGTTCCTTTTTTTCCCCCTTTATCACTTTTAAGTCCACCAGGGCAAGATTTATTTTTTCCAACCATCCAAACATACAGCGTGTGTCACAATTTTTTTTTTCCCTAAAACTAATTAGATTTGACCCAACTATCCATCATTTTGTGCAGACTGCTGAGCTACCACCTTCCTGTGAAATTTGCATGACACCACAGGGTAGTTTAGTTTAGTTTGCGTCTATTGTTATTTTAATTTGAGGTTTTTTAGGAACCTGTTTATGCTGATTTGGAATCATCTTAGGACAGATGTGTGGAAATACTGTATTCAGATTAAATTTGAAGTACATTTTCAAGAGTAATTTAGGTAAATATGTTTAAAATTGCTATTTATGACATTAGTTTTTAATACCACAAACCAAATCCCTCAGCCAAACAGGAATTGTGTGGTTTGGAATACCACTTGGGTGATTTACTGACTAAGTTCAGAAGAGTAAAATACAGAAAGTTGTATTGAAATGGGATCCGTACATCATATTACTAACAATAATGTTAGCTAATAACTTATAATGTTTTTTTATCATATGATATATACTATATTAACTATGTTAATCCTTAAAACAATCCTCTAAGGGTTAGTAAGCTTCTTTAGCTTCTTCTTCTTCTTTTTTTTTTGGGGGGGGGGTACAGGGGATCAAACTCAGTACCATTTCCTAGCCCTGATATTGACGAATCATTAAACCTTTTTGTGCCTAGATTCTTACTTTCAGAGAACTGTATTTTCTCGTAGGATTGCAAAAAATTAAGTAATGTGTACACACTTGCTTAAAACAGTGCGTTGCATATTTAATAAGCATAAGGTATAATTACTAGGACCAGACCTTCACCTGGCCAACACCAAGTTTGCTAACTAAGCCTAACACTCAATTCTGTGATGCCCTGTGCAGTTTTACACCATCCTAGTTTCCACAGGAAGAATTAAGGTGGATTTTTTTTTTTGAATTATTTTGCCTTAAGAACTGCCTACAAAGATCTCAAGTCACCCTAACTAAATTCTGTCACCATTTTTGAATTCATAACCAAGGCCAGCCTTATGTTAGAGTTGAAGTAAAAAGTCCTGTGTATCCCTGCCCCGAGTCCTCCTATGTGGAATTAATTCATCTATTTGAGCACTTTTCTCTCCTTGGGAATTCCTTTGAAATTATAACACCCACGAGAGAAACAACATTAGTCCCCAACATGGTCATGTGGATTAGTTTATTACATCCTTCCTCAGTGCCAGGATAACCAGGGGAGAGAATAGGGGGCAGGATTCAGGGAGAGGGGAATGAAGGTAGAGAACAGGCAGGGACCAAAAGAGGGCCAAAGATGAACTGAAAGCTGACCAAAGGTGATAAAATTGTAGTGGCTGCAGACCCAAGACAATTTGATTTTGAGCTTTTTCTATTCTTGACCTTGGAATTTTATTAGAGAACATAGTATATAACTCCTCTAGTCCCTTCTCAAATGTTAATATGCAATTATTGTGGCATGAACTTTGCAAATCACACCTATATGCTGTGCCAGGTATTTAGAATGCAAGATCCCAAGGCAGTCGTTTTGTGTTTTCTGTCATTTTTGAACCCATTAATCATTTTCAAAAAAACTTTTTTTTGTTCTTCAAGTTATTTTTCTCCTAATTATAAATGCTGTTGAAATATAGTAAGGCTTAAATTTGCTATAAGAAAGTTTTTGTATATATTCATTGCAATAATAATGAAAATGTGTTACACTTTCATTGTAACAGTCTCATAGAATTCTGTGGGCTGTTGAGTGCTATGTTAATTTCAGAAATGGTTTTGGTTGTGAACAGTTCTGTTGTTGGTCTTAATATTGGAACTTCCCTTTTGAAAACTCCACTTGTGCTTAGGCTAGGTCCAAACCAAACAAGACCTGTGATTATTTAAAGAAGCTACTTTGACTCCACCGTCCATTCATCCTTTTCAGATCAAAAATAACACATTGTTTTATCTATGAGTATAGGAATCCTTTTTCAAAGGAAATAAAAAGAGCAGACAGTTTCCTTCCTGGCTAATTCCTGAACCTCTTTCAATCTGTTAAACATAGCCACAGACACAACTTGTATGCCTGGTTTCATTTCCTAAACTCAATTTGACAAGATAGGTCAGTCTGAAGGGTCCATGTGCATCTAACAGGAAATCAAGTGTAAATCTAGGTAATGTTTTACAGTCACCAGGGTGATAAGAGTAATGATTTAGAGTAAGAATCCAATTTCATTTGTAAAATTACTGAGCAGATAATTATAGTCAACTGTTTTGAAACCACATCCCATGATGAACCTAAATTTTTTCAACGAGCCTAAAGTACTTCTATTCAAGGTGATGCACCTGACTCATACATTCAGGATTTCCTAAGATCCACGTAGTATCAACTTCCAAAAATTCTTCCTGTTCCAAACTATATCCTTATATGGATCTGAACCTGTGTCCTGGAAACTTTACTACCATTTCCTTTCCTTGGTTCTAGTTATTCTTCTTGATGTTTCAAATAATGAGTTAAATGCCTGTGTCAGAAAGCTCTGTAAGTATTTGAAGAAAACAGACATGTTGTTCCCATGTTATCTCTTTTCTAGGTTAAATATCCTAAAAAAATGTTTTTTGCATTATTCAGAAATTATCTTATTCATATAAATGGCTCCATTTATTTATGTTTCCTTTATAAATGAACCTAAGTGTTTTCATGATTGCAGATCAGGTGATCTGTTTTCTCAGCTAACCATAATTTTTAAGCAAAGAGGTTGGATACAGATATTGTTCTGAAAGCAGGGGAAAACATTACAAACAAGAGCTCAGAGGATAAGGCCACATTCTGTGCCACATAACAGAGAAGAGGTTGGGAGATGGAAGTATCAGTTTCATACAAAATGCAATGGACTAGCCAGTAGGGACTAGCTAGGATTATTTAGGCTTTGTTATTGTCAAGAGGGATATCCAAAGTTGTTGCATAACTTGCTGTCATCTCAATTTCAACCTCTTCTACCTTACCATTCTAGAGGACACAGTATTAAGTCATACTTCATATCTTAGTCTCTATGAAAGCCTTTAGCCCTTCCTAGTGGCATTGTGTAGTATGGTGTTTCTTCTTTGTTCTTGGGAGAGCTCAAAATGTTTGTTGACATGGTTCATGTGCACCTTGACCTTACTTTAACTGGGTTTTCAGAGTACACCAAGGTTAGGGAGGCTCACACTTTTATATTCTGCATAGTTCTGAGCAGATAAGTAAGTTGTTGAGTTAACAGATTATTGAATGTGGCTTCTCTCTTTGCCCTAAACCAGTATGTTGATGTATTTCCTTTTTCTGACATAAAATAGTGGTTTTCTAAATAGAGTAAATCCAACAAATGTTTATTGAGTACTCTAGAATGAAAAAAAAATGAATAATAAATAGTGGCAAGCTTTGCCTTCAAGGAACCTATCAAGTGCTATGGGAGCACAGAGGGAAAAAATGATGTTGAAGTAGGAGGTCAATTGAGAATATACCAGAGCAAGTGTGGATCTCTAAGAATGAGTAGTGGGATTGTCCAGGGGCAGAACAATTGGGAAGGTCGTTCAGACGACAGGAAAAAGATGGGGAAAGGCAGAGAGGCCATGAGGAGTATGAGTGTGTTTAGGGACTCCCAGGTGTTTAGGGAGTGTTGGAGGTGGGTGGGGAAGAGTGAGAGATGAGGCTGGAGAAGGAGCCAAGAGAGGGCTGTGTGTGCCTGGAGGAGGGCATTGGGCAGTTGGGAGCCACTGTGAGATACCAGGCTTGAAGGTAGCTTTGTTGAAAAGGACCACTCTTATTGGGGGCTGGACTGTTGGAGGTGGAGAGAAGTAGGAAGGTGGATTGGGAGGTGAGAGATGAAGTCAAGAGATGATAGGGGTCAGAACATCTATAATGGCAGCCAACATGTTCAGTTTCAGTGAAAACTCTCTCTGCTTTCCTCAAGAGGCTTCTACAGTCTTTTAGAAATTCTCAGTGATGTAGTATTCTTTGTTGTCTGACTTTTCAGAAAAGCATAATGTTAGAGGAGAAAGGAATTAGTGTAAGGAATTAAGAAGCACTTAGAGAAGAAACCAAAACAACAGAATAACTGAAAGATGGCAAATGCTCAATTTTATAAGACCTTGCTGACACCTTCCTTCTCAGAATAAGAAGAGTGGGGAAAGGTAGAAACATCCTGAGGTTAATACCAACATGGACTTAAGTTTCAGCCTCACCATATATTTGTGATTTGGGGCAGTTTGCCTTCTGTGAGTCTCCATCTTCCCATCCATAGGTTGAGAATAACACTGTGTACTTCTTTGGATTTTGTAAGATTTAATAGGGTTAAGTACTGCCATCCTGGTATCCAAAACAGTTTTTTCCCCCCGGGCTTCTCAAATTCCTTAAATGAAATGGTGTAGTATTTACATAGAACCTACACACATTCTCCTGTATACTTTAAATCATCACTAGATGACATAATGCCTAATACAATATAAATGCTCTGTATAATAGTTGTTATACTATATTGTTTATGGAATAATGTCAAGAAAAAATGTTCATGTTCAGGACAGATGCAGGGTTTTATTGTTGTTGTTGTTGTGAATATTTTTTATACCAGTTGGTTGAATCTGGGAATTCATGGCCTGTGAATCTGGAGGGCTCACTGTTTGTTGTCTGGCACAATACCTGCACACACAGATATTAAATAAATATGGTTCCTGCTGAACACTGGGCATGGGTATGGAATACAAGGAAATATCAGACAGTTCCTGCCTTTATAAGCTTACAATTCAGTAGGAAGAGAAGCATTGATCAAGGCTGAAATAATAATCAAATATAAATAAGTACTGTGAATGCCTAGAACCATGATGTGGGAGAGCAGAGAAGAGAATGAGGATGTGACTCTGCTATTCATCCTGAAGGATAGGTAGAAAGTATTGAAAGTGGCCTTGGAGGATAAGAAGAATTTGGCTGGAATTGGAATGGAGCCTGGACAGAAGACATTCTAGGCTGTGTGATGAACATGAAGAACAAAGGCCACACTTGGCATCTATGGTGAAGCAGGCTCACTGTGGCCACAGTGCTGGCTCTAATCCAGTCTGGGGGTCTCCTTAGTGTCACTGATCTGCCCTTGAACAATGAAAGAATAACCTTATGGCAAAAGGAGGAGTAGTGGTCTTGCTTGGTGGGTAGATCTAATAAAGCACAGTTTTAAGTGAAGTGGTTTCTGAAAACCAGATCAGCAGAAAAGGGGAGGCCTATTAACTTGCATAAACAACTCTGCTTCATGCCGGAGCTTCTCCCAAGTCATTAGCTGTCCAGTCATTGCTGACCCTTTTTCCCTGGAAGAGAAGCTGGGAAGACAGAAATAGCAAGGCAGGGTTGCCATGTGGTGGGTTAAATCCAGTCCAAGAAAAAAGTCTAGTTCCATTTCAGGTCTGGGATTGCCTGACTGTGATTTAGGTTAGTCATTTCCTATCCCTTTGGAGGTTGATAGTAACTGTTCTGTGTATCTGATGGGGTTCTTGTGAATACATGGGGAAAAATAGCATTTGATCTGATAATAGGGGGCCTTCCTGCTCTCTGTTCTCCATGGCCTGAGGTAACCACTCCTAAGGTCACATTGGAAGTCCTTCTTAAAAGATAGGAGCAACCATTTGAAAAGGAAGTATTCAAGCGAGATGCACATTTCCTCTATGTGTGAGCAGAACAGTTGAAAAGAATGTTTTGAATCATTTGGGAGGCAAGCAGGGATATTATTGAAAGTCTTTGGGGGAATGCTACCCTCTCACTTTTCCTGAAAATATAAATTTGTGGTACTTCAGTTTCAGGAGACTCTAAAACATCTCCTAGAAAAGAATGGAAAGTGTGAATTCTCAGAGTTATGTTCGCTAAGCATTGTTACATTTCCAGGGTAAAAAAACTGAAGTTCATTGCTTTCTTCTTAATCCTTCTTCTAGAAGTACTTGCATATTCTGAAGTACAGTAGTGAGCATTTGGAAACAGGCTTCTGAGCAAGTTCCATCTTTTCATATCAGACCTCAAAATGCCATTGATATTTACATCTGAGAGGTACCAATTTGATATTTTATGATGCTGTAAATTTTATGTTTTTGGATGATTCTTAGCATTGGAGAATTGAAACTGAGTCTAAGTTGTTTTCTAAATGGAAGCCAGATGGCCAAAGAAAGGGCAAAATTTGGCCTTTTTGTGTTTTGCCACTCAACAAACTTTCTGAGGCCCAGAAAAAGGAAGCACTGGAATATTTTTCTTAAATGTGGTCTGTTTATTATGTGTTGCTTCTCCCTGATAATATTTTGTGCCTATTCATGTTAAAAACCAGCTTAGGAAAACATTGGGGCAAGAAGCACATATCTAATTTCTGGGAATCTGAAAAGGAAAAAAAAAAGAGCAGTTTGAAGAGTGTGGGTTCCTTTTTCCCTCCCTCCCTTCTTGGATTCTTTCTCACAGGTGTGGGCCACTCAGGCCATTCTCTGTGGGTCATTGTAACCATGCTGTCAGCAGTGGGAATTCTTTTCTTCCAGGAACTACTTCCCCTGCTGGGATGGTTCAGATTGTATGTGCTTAGCCTGGCCATCTTGGGCTTTGCCTTGTGCCTCACCAGACAGAAACAGACAGTACCTTCCCAGAGGGGCAGGAGGCAGGAGAAGGAGACCAGGGAAGGAACAAATTGCGCCAGGCAGCAGGGGACTGGGAGGTGGGAAGTTAAACAAACAGGGAAATAGGTGTCTGAACAGTGTCTTGTTGCTTTCCTATGCACTGTTTACCTTGCACGGTGAGGTATGCTGAGCTTTCCGTGGCACCCTTCTGGTTGGTGGCTTTGCACTGATAGACACCTTCATCCTCCTCTGTGACTCTTTCAATAAACAGTGTGCTGTTTCCCGGTCCTAAAATAATTCCTGAGGAGTGAGAGATGTTTAGATTAGTGGACCTGAATGACAAACAAAACAACTTCTTCAACTCAAGTGTCTTCCTATCCATCTGAGTTTGGAGGAGGAAATCTGAGCTCTGATTAACCAGGGGCAGCCCTGCTTATTTGTTCTCCGGCTGTCCAGGCTTTCTGCTAGCACTTTCCTCACCAAGGAAAGTTGTGATCCCAGCTATGGAGATGTGGCTGTCCCATGGGGTAGGTAGAAGTGAGGGGGAGCTGCCATTCCCTACTTTAAAGATGTAGGTATCAAAAATAGCATATTTAATACTAACAACTACATTCACTCCCAGCATGGGGCTTTTTCTAAGCCCCATGCAATTCAACATACCTTGACATTCATAACACCCTGCAAAGTGGTATTGTATTTTTCACACATGATGAAACTGAGATTCCCTAAGGTCAAATAACTTGTCCAATATCATGCATTTAATTGAAAGCACATTTGTGGCCTATGGGTCAAAGGAAATCATGTTTCATTTGTCATATAGCCTGGTGAAGTTGCATAGCATAGTGGCAAAGAGTTTGGGCTGGGTTTGAATCCATGCCTTACCACTATAGCCTTTTTCACTTCAGGCAAGTTACTTAACCTTCCTAAAGTTTCAGTTTCCTCAACCTTAAGGTAAAAATGAAAGCAGTTTCTTCTTAATAAATGTAAAAATGAATGGCACAACATGGCATATGGTAAAAGCAAGTATTAAGTACCACAGAGCACGGTGTGATGGAAGGAATACTAGGAATGCACAGGCACCTGAAAGGCTTCAAGACACAGAAAATATACAGAAAGTATTTAATGAATGAGTATGAGTAAATGTAGCACAACATATACAATCAAGTGCAAGGGCTGAGAAAGGGAGGGAGATCAACAAGAATGGAAGTAATCAAGAAAGGCTGCATGGAGGAGGTGGCCCTTGGGCCAAGGTGAAGGAAGAAAAGAAGGCCTGAGAAAAGGCATGATGTTGAAATGAATATGACTGAGGGCTTGTTCTTGATTAGTAATAAAATGGGTTTGACCAGAGTATAGGCTATATTTTGTTAACTAGTTTCTGTTTGATTACAAAAGATAGACTCAAAGTATAAATTTTGAGAAATGTTTAAAAGCATAAAAATGTAAAAGAAAATTAAAAAGTAAAAAGATCAAGCGGCTATAATTTTACCTCCTCTCAGATGTTGTTCCTTTAGTATTTTTAAGTGCACTTCTTTTGTTCATTCTTAAAACAAATATTTTTGAGCTCCTACTATGAACTAGACCTATAATAAACAGGCAAATAAAATTCTTGCCTACAAAGGGCTTAAATTCTAGTTTTGGAGAATTACAAATAAATAATGTAATTTCAGGTAGCAACAAAGTATATGAAGAAAATAAACCAAATAAAGAGGATCATGGGTTAAGAAGGGTGAGGAGGCTATTTCATTTTATTTATTTATTTTTAGTTATGGGGATGGAACCCAGGATATCATGCATGTTAAACACATACTCTACCACTGAGCTCCAACCTGAGCCGCAGGGAAGGCTATTTTATATTGGGTGTTCAGAGAAGACTCTCGAAGAAGGTGATGTTTGAGTAGAGACCTGTAAGATAGGAAGGAACGAGCCATCTGAAAAGTTGGAAAATGGTGTTTTAGGCACAGGGAGCAGCAAATTTATAGTCCTTGAGGCAGGATAGAGTTTGTTTGCGAAATGTGAAAAAGACCACTGTAGCTAGCACAAAGTAAGGCAGCAGAAGAGATGAAAAACTAGGATGGGGGATGTAGCTCACATGCAGTTCACTTGCTTAGCATGTGCAAGGCCTGGTTTCCACCTCTGAAGAGGGGGAAAAATAAAGAAGAGATGAAAACAAGAACTAGGCAGAGCCCAGATCCTTCATGACCCTGTAGGCCATGGTAAAGACTTAGGATTTCATTCTAAGTGCAGTGAAAAGCCCCTGGAAGCATGTAAGTCTGTATGGGGATGAGATGGAAAATATGATGGCTCTTGAATTTGTCCAGTAAAAGACATGATAGATGAGTGGCATTAATTACATGTATGTACAATTTTCATAATTTTAAATAACAGTAAATTAACGTCCTTAGGCATAAGGTTTTTGTTGTTGCCATTTCTAATTATTTCCTTAGGATACAGAATTGTAGGTCAAAAACATAATGCACATAATCAAATTGTCTTCCAAAAAGATTACACAAGTCAGCACTTCTACCAGCATTGGGTAAGAGACTGTTTTATCATTCTGCCAATATTGAGCAGTATTATATGAAAAAATAAAAAACACAAAACTTGGCTGATTTGATACGTAAAAATGATTTTTGAAAAATTTGCATTCTCCAAATATTCTCTCAAATGTATGTTAACCATTTCTATTTCCAAAGCACCTACTTTGAGTAGTGACTGGAAAAGGTGAGTTTTAAGGAGAGCTTTGAAATCTTGGTTGGGGAGTCCTTTTGATTCTTGGTTAAAAGAAGAAGGAGTCAAGAAGGGACTGACATAATGGAAGGGAAATGACATAATGGAAGTGATGTTTAGGGAAGTTTAGTCTAGAAGGAGAATGCAGGATGGATTGGAATGAGGAAAGAGTGGCATCTGGAAGTCTGGTTCACCAGCTGTAATTCACTCAGGGAATGATGAGGCCCCAACGTGGATGTTGGGAAATGAAGTGGAGAGGAAGAAATGGAAATAGACACTTGGTAGAAACAACCTGCAGGGACAGATTCTTTATTGGATACAGGAATAAAAAGAGGTGAATCCAAGATGTTTTGAATGTTTTTAAGCCCAGATAATGGGAAAAAATGAGAGCTCTTCACTATAGCTCTGGCTAAGTCATTGATATTCTTTGGAGCTGTTTTCCCCATCTGTAAAATGAGAACAATACCTGCTCTGCCTATTTCATGGCATTAGTATGAGGATCATTTGAAATAGATAAGTGAAAAATTTGAAGCTTTGAAAAGTGTAGGGTATTGTGTAAGTGGCAATAATAGAAAATAAAAGTATGGCTTGAGAATACATGATGGGGGTCATTGGGCATTTATGATATAGCAGCTATCTTGCTACCTACCATCATCTCCTTTGCAGGAGATATGAAACATCAGTCCTTTTTCTCTTGCTCAAATCCAAATTTAAAGCTAACAACATGAAAATAAAGTCAAAGGATTTGGATTTTACCCAAGTAGATTTGTAATTATGGGAGGTGATAAGGCAGTAATGGGATGCTAATGAGCTAACATTGTGTCTGGCACAGATTCCTCTTTGCATCACATTGAGGAGAGGAGCTAGGGTGGGAGGATGTTCAGAATCAAGAGCAAAGCTTTTCCTTCTGATTTGCCTTCACATTATGCTCTTAACTAATGGCACAAAAACACTGATGCATCACCATCATATGGGCCACCTAGAACTCTAACTCAGGCCCTTCCTCACTCCCTACTCTTTTTAGTTCTCTTTCACACCAATGAACAATAACTATTCTTATTATCTTATGCCCACACATAATTCACAGTTGTTTCTAATTTCTATATTGCCTTAACCTATTGATCCTTGCTTTGAATGAAATAATCCTTATGATAGAGGTTCTGTTCCATTGAAGAGTGAATTTTTTAACAAGGATTCTATTTATGACTTAATTTTAATTATTGTGTAGTAATTACTTTCAAAACTTAAAAGGTATAGAGATATTACAACCCATGCACCCATCATTAAGACTATCAGATGTCAACATTTTCCATATTTTATTTAGACCCCTTACTTCCCTCACATTAAATAAAATTTATACTTTTTTTTTTTTTTTTTTTTTTGGTGCTGGGGATTGAACCCAGGGCCTTGTACATGCTAGGCAAATACTCTAATAACTGAGCTATATCCCCAGCCCAAATTTATACTTTTATCTTTTCCTTTACCTTCTTTCCAGAAGGTATCATTGTATTGAAATTGGTACATATCATTCTCATGCATGTTTTTATACTTTTCATGAATAGTATTTATGTACAATATATAATACTATTTTGTGTTTAAAAATTCTAAATGGATGCATACAGTATGCATCCTTTTTCAACTTGTGTTTTTCTATTCATCGGTGTTTTAATTTTTATCCTTGTTGATACATGTAGATAGAGTTCATTTTTTAAAATTAATATGTAATATTCCGTTGTATAAAAAGGCCACAGGTTTTTAAAATCCACTCCTTTCCTGTGGGATAGTTGTAGATTGTATTTTATTTTTTTACAAAGAAGGCTGCAATGAACATCTCACACAGTATTGTGTACCTTGTGCTGGTTCATAGGGCATACCCATTTTCAATTATTACCAATTGTCTTTCAAAATGAATCAGTCTATATCCGAACCACCAATAAGCAAGAGCTTGCCATTCCCCATATACTTATCAATACTTGGTATTATACTTTTTAAGTAATGGCAAAATGATGAGTGAGAAATGGTATGTTTCTGTGGTTTTAATGTACATTTCCTTGATTACTAGTTAGTTGGAACATTTTTTAAAAAATTTTTTTTAAAGAGAGAGAGAGTGGGGGGGAGGGAGGAGAGAGAGAGAGAATTTTTTAATATTTATTTTTTAGTTTTCGGCGGACACAACATCTTTGTTTGTATGTGGTGCCGAGGATCAAACCTGGGCCGCACACATGCCAGGCTAGCGCACTACCGCTTAAGCCACATCCCCAGCCCAAGGTGGAACATTTTAAATGGCCAGACTTTTTCTGTTAATTGCTGTATCATATCCATTTGCCCATTTTTCTGTAGGCTTAATTTGTCTTTTTCTCAGTGATTTTAGGATTCTTATATGTTTGGATACTAATTCTCTGTGGGTTAAACATGTGGCTGGTCTTCTCCAATCCTATAAGCAGTGTTTTTAAGTTCTTTTATGGTGAATTTTTATCTTTAAAGTTTATAAAATTTTAGTGTAATCAAGTTGGATATTTTCTATTGTAATTTGTGATTTTTATTATTTGCTTTAAAAATCTTTTCTTATTGCTGGTCGTGTTGGAGCATGCCTGGAATCCCAGTGACTTGGGAGGCTAAGGCAGAAGGATCACAAGTCAAAGGCCAGTGTTAGCAATTTAGAGAGACTGTAATCACCTTAGTGAAAAAGGGTAGGGGTTGGAATATGGCTCAGTGGTTAAGTGCTCCTAGATTCAATTCCGGATACCAGAAAAACCCAAACAAAAACTTTTTCTATTACGATGTCATAAAGCATTCCCTTTTTATACTTTTTTTTTCATAAAATCTATCTAAAAGATTAGATTTATTTAGAGTTTTGTTTCTCCTTATTTGGTTTTAAAATTTATCTGGATTTTTCTTCTCGGGAGGGGGTGTGTTTATGGTGTAAGGTAAAGATCTAATTTTTACCATGTAAATAACCAATGATTTCATCATCAATTACTGAATAATCTCTTTTTTTCTTTCCTTTTTTTTTAAAGGAGAGAGAGAGAGAGAGAGAGAGAAAATTTTAATATTTTTTTTTAGTTTTCGGCAGACACATCTTTTTTTAAATTTTTTTTTTATTATTAGAGAGTGAGAGAGGAGAGAGAGAGAGAGAGAGAGAGAGAGAGAAAGAGAGAGAGAGAGAATTTTTAATATTTATTTTTTAGTTCTCGGCGGACACAACATCTTTGTTTGTATGTGGTGCTGAGGATCGAACCCGGCCGCACGCATGCCAGGCGAGCGCGCTACCGCTTGAGCCACATCCCCAGCCCCTCTTCTTTTCCTATGGAGTTTTGGTACCAGCTTCATCAGATACCACATCTCCATATACTAGTGGTTTTGTTTCTATGACCTGTTTATCTATACCTGTACCACATAGTTTATGATTACTTGATAATACATATTGATATCTGGTATAGTCTGATGTATTTTTCAAAATGGGCTGATTTTTCCTGGCTCTTTATTATTTAATATTTCAGGTTTACCTTATCAAATTCTATAAAAAGCAGTGTTGGGATGTTGTTTGAAATTGTACTGAATTTATTAATAATTTGGGGAAAATTATCACATTTACTTGTAGGTTGAAGCATGTGATAT
Organism: Spermophilus citellus; assembly: GCF_964194105.1. Taxonomy (NCBI): domain Eukaryota; kingdom Metazoa; phylum Chordata; class Mammalia; order Rodentia; family Sciuridae; genus Spermophilus; species Spermophilus citellus. The sequence continues at coordinate 25,143,368 of NC_138182.1, forward strand.
TGCCAGTATTTTGACCCCCCAAAATGGCAATATGGTTCCACCCAATAACAAATATTCCTATCTAGGAATAGCAAGGATTTTGAGTTATTTAGGTCTTTTATGTCATTTAATAGTTTAATGATTTTTTAAGTTACATTTTTTTTGAGATATGTTGTAAGTTTTGTTGTTATGCACAATGGTATTGGGTTCTTTGAGGGATTACTCTGTCTGAATTTTCTTTTTTAGTTGGGTGTGAGTCATTAGAAGTAACAGGTAGAATTCACTTATAAACATGATCTTTACTTTGTCTTGCTGAGGTGGTGAATTGTATGCCTGGCTGCTTCTAGAGAGTTTGCTTAAGTCATTTTCATGTGCTTGTTTGTGTATTTCCATGGCTTCAGAGGGTGAATACAGATTTCTTCAACCACTAAAATCATAATAATTCCTGTGCAAACTCAGTATTTATTTCTGTTTACTCTAAGAAGCTGTATCTGATTGGATCAGCAGGGCATAGAGCAAGACTTGCAAATGTAGATGCCTTTAGGGGCCAGCCATATAACATAAATGAGTTGGGAATAAAATCATGGGTCTGTGGGGATGGGAGGGGTTGCCTATGAAGCTTAGAGGGCCTATCTTCCATCTGAAAGTGGAAACCTCATCTTAGCTCCTGCCAGATGGGAATTTGAGTCTAGGCATGTCTTCTGATTTTTAAAGAGAAGACAAAAATATGAATTTTTTTATGTTAAAGCTCATGATTTTTAAATGAAATATTAACCAAATTCACTTATTTAAATTTACTGAGTCAATAAAATATTGATGCCAGATAAATTAGATACAACTTTGATTTAGAGAATGTACATAGGGACAAGCTTTTATATTTTTGTTAAGGACCTTCATCATCTGGCCTCTGCCTGTCTTCCAAGCCTCAGTGCCTATTATCTCTCTAAATGGATCCTTGATATGACCATGCTGATCAATTTGCAGTTCATGATAAGCCTCAGTGACTTTATATCCTGTTAAGGGTCAAGTTACTTGTCCTTTAATATTGAAGGTTTAGCTACTTTGGAAAGCATCTTTTGGTTTTTTTGGACCCCTTCTATGTTACTCTTATATTACTTTGTATATGCCCCTACTCTAGCACTTATCATTTTATAATCAAATTGCTGACTTTCTTATCTGCCTGCTCCACAGTGTATTCTTGGAGAAGCCTTCTTACGTAATCTTCAGTGTCTAGCTAACCTTCATTAACTAAGGAAACAACCAAATGAATCCAGACAGTAGAAAATCAAGTATAGGGGTTGGAGGATGAGAGTACGTTTTGTGATCTTTGCTTAAAATTATGAAGCTATGCTAGGCATTGAGTCTTACGCCTTAAGTTGTAGTATTTACTGATGACTTGGAGTGTTTCTGTTTTCTCAGAATTTGTCAAATTGTATGTCTGTTAATTTTGACGTCTTAAGGTTCAAAATGCCCCCAGTTCCTAGAGCTTTAGAAATGCAACCTCTGGTGATTTCACAGGTTTCACTAGCCTCAAAGAGATAATACTTTTCAGAGGGTTGTTTTTCTTGAATACCAATAAGGTATTCTGATGAGAAGACTCAGTGTAAGTACTTAACTGACATATTGTGTTAGTTGCTAGTGGTATTGTGGATCAGTTTGTGAACACATTGGACTACACATTTATCCACGGGTTGTGGTCTAAATTTTTAATATGTCCAACTCTTTTAGTATTTTCAAGGGACTTCGTAAATAATTTACTTTTTCTTATTATACTTTAAGGTGAAAGTCATTGACTATAAAATCTTGATTATCAACCACAACTATCTATAAATTGTAAAACACACAGAGAGAGGTGTGTGTGCATATACTCCTGACTCAATAAATTCTTATGGTATGTTCAGATTTGCCATACCATATCTATAAGAATGGATTTGTCTATACCGCAAAATATAACCACTCACCTACAGTGGCTTTTTTGTGCATGATATTTAAAATTGTACTGACTTTATTAATAGTATTTCTAATGACCATTATAAGACAGAGAAGTACTTCTGCAATGCAAAGAGGTTAAAATCAAGAAAATATATTTTCTAAATAGCTAAGTAAATTTTAGAAGTACATACCGTTAAAACAATGTGTATTGATGTCAAAGGACTTCTAAGGTATATTTAATGATACAAGCAAGTCACATAGTATCCTCTTAAATTCAGATTTCATCTCAGAGATGCTGGCTTTCCCATAGAATGACACTGCCACTCAGTATAATATATTATTTTATTTTAATCTTCATCCTAGTAATTATTGTATGATTGTATACTATATGCTTATAATTTTAAGTTTATTCCTTATATTTTTATGAGAATGTAAATTCAAGGTTCCTGCATTGTTCCAGCACTTAGTTTATGCCTATTATGTGATTTTGCCAAAAGATGGTGTGTATCTTAGATAGCATATGAATTTTCTTTTTTTTTTTTTAATCTTCAGTATAAAGTGGAATTTGTAGAGATTGAGCCCCCTTCTACTCTAAGAGCCCAGTCAGTGCTCTTAGTTTTGGGGTTAGTATCTTTAGACAAGTTAGAAGTCCTTGGGATAACTCCTGAGAGAGTACACCTCCCCACCTGCAGATCCCTTTATCTCTTTATTTCTCTTCTCTATTTTCTTTGTCCCCCATTTTTTCCCCTCTACTGTTGACCTCTCAAGCATTGACTGCTCTTCAGACCAGATGAGCTGCCGACCATGGCTGTGCTCAAAGTATGGTCCCACGTATTCTAAGAGGTCATAGAAAGAATTGAAGGAAGAAGTCAATTCACTCACTGTCAAAAATAAGCAGCTTTGGGGGTTGAGGGTGTTGGTGATAGAGCACGGGCTTAGCATGTAGAAGACCCTGAGTTCCAACCCTAGCACTGCAAAGAAAGGAGGGGGAAAAAAAAGAGAGAGAATATAGGATTTCCATTTTGGGTTATGAAATAGTTCTGAAACTACATTACATAGTAATGGTTGTGCATCATTGTGAATGTACATAGTGTCATTGAACTGTACACTTTAAAATGGTAAAATTTATGTTATATGTATTTTGCCACAATTAGGAAGACAAAAAAAGGAAAGTCTTTCTAAAACGATGCCCATGCTGGGTGTGGTGGTGTACACCTGTAATCCTGGTGACTTCAGTGGCTGAGGAAGGAAGATTGCAAATTTGAGGTTAGCCTCAGCGACTTAGTGAGGATCTAAGCAACTTAGTGAGACCCTGTCTGAAAATTAAATTTTTAAAAAAGGTATGGAGATGTGCTCAGATGTGCTATTGGTAAAGCACCCTGGGTTAAATCCCCAGTATCATATAAATAAATACTAAATAAAATAAAAATTAAAATAAAATGATGTCCACATTGGCAAAGTTCCTTCCTATTTCTTACATTCTGAATTTTCATTTGCAAATTGAAGAGAACTTAACACCTACCTCCAACCAAACTAAAACAACTAGCTCATATGCATATGTTTGTGTTGTCCAAAATGTGATCCCTCAGGTTGTACTTACTGTGGCCAGCAGCTTTCAGAAGGTTTTTATGGGCTGAATAGGAATGAGGATGTTATGCTGTGAAATGCAGCCAGGAAATTTACTTTGGATAAAGCATTAGGGTATGGTATGATATATGATGCTGCATATGTATGTACATCTATATGTGTGAGACCTATATAAGCTGAAACTTGTCAACAAAAAATGTATTTGGGAGCCAAGATTGATTCTATATAAATAGCTTTTATTGATTTCCAATTCAAAATGGGACTTTACTTATAGGTTACTTTATTTTTCTAGAAGTAAACTATTGAACTCTACAGCTGTACTTTTCAGTTTCATTGAACTAGCCAAATATTAAGATGTAATTGCAGAATTGTGGGAATTATATAAAGTAACATTTTTGCTTTTTTGTCATGTTGTGACTGGTTAAAGTCAGGGTTCCTCTTTTGACTGAGGTCAGGGTTGTAGCTCTGAACTTCGGCAATGCCAACAGATTTTATTTTCTGTGCAGTTACCCAGCTCCACTCTTTTATTGCCACTCCTTTCTCTTCACCTTCTAAAAGGAAGTTTATTCTTGGAAAAGAACCAAGCCTTGATTCTGCACTGGTCCAAAGTGTTCTTCATATTTTATTGTTGTCAGAAGTACAAATAAAATTTAAGAATGTGTTTTGAGGTCTCAGCCTAAGAAAAGAGCTGTTTCACTATTCACTATTGAAACTTGGGCTGCTTCTTGGTCTGGATAGAGATCCCTCTGACTTTGATGTCACGTACTGAAGAGAAAGGACTAGTAAGAATAGTAGCTTAGCCAGTCCCACCAGCCTTAGTGGAGTTGGTAAGAGCCACAGGCCACCTTCACATGCATTGTCCTATGCATACCTGGGAATCCTGAATATCCTTCTTTTCTGCTATAATAGTTCTTCATTCATTGTGCATCATAGAGTAGATTGCATGAGAAAAAAAAGGTGCTTTCTACTCAAGTTTTACAAATGATAATCAAACTTTCTAAATTGCATTATTACTATGAAATCAAGCAAAACTGTCAATTCTTAATAGCCTGGAGGTGAAGATGGTCAGTTTTATCATCCCTGGGCATTATTAACATTCTCATTAGTATCCTCATCTCTCTCTCCTTTCCTTAAGATATTTCCTAGATCTGTTCAAATCACTTTACCACCCAGAGATGATTCTATTCTCTCTTTATGTGTGATAATGAGTATGGTGCTTACAAATACAGATAAATGGTGTCAGGGATAGGCTGGTGACGGGAAAAATGTCCCTTTCAGGTCAGTAGATAAATACTTAGTCCTGGTAACCAAGAAAATTCCATTTAAGGTATATTAATCACTGGGTTAGAGTGGTCCTCTCCTGCTCCAGCCTCAGTCTATTGAAGATACAGTTTATTCTTTCTCAATTCTGTTGTTCCAATACTAGTGCTTTTACCTTCAAAGTCTAAAAATGTTTCACTCTTATAGAAATTTAAATAAGAGTTCGATGACAATTTTTGGTACAGGCAGACTTTACCATAAAGATCTCAGGTCAGTATTTCCTTATATTCTCTTATGTATTTTTGAAAGAGGGAGAGTTTGTTACTTCAGCATTTTAATGAATTTCAGAAACTCCATTTTCTCTGCACAATCATATGTGAGATCATTTGTACTTGTATCAGTGTAAACCTACATAGGACTGCTGCGTTTTGTCAGCTTTGCAAGCATATCCTTATCCTTACTCCTTAAAGTGCCACTACAGAGTGGGTTGCCACCAGCCCCTCTCTTGGGGCACGCACTCAGCCATGTCACTTGTTAGGACCTCAGTGGAAAAATATGGGAAGGGTATGAGGTAGAAAGATGACTTTTGATTATTTTAAAGGAGCTGCCAGTCCCTCAAGCAGGTGACTGGAGAGAGAGTAAAGAGACTCAGGGTCTCAGTTTCTTTAAGGTGACTTCATATCATTGTCCCAAGTCTGAGTGCAAACCTTAACCATTTCTAGCCCAATAGAAATTTTTTTTCTTTTTCTTTTTTTAAGAGTAGGGTGTATTTATTTATTTGTTGGTGCTGGAGATGGAACTCAGGGCCTTGTGCGTGCTACGCAAGTGCTGTACTACTGAGCTACATTCTCAGCAGAAATGAATGCTTCCTAAAGGAGCTGTGGTGTGTGATAACCCTTGGGAACCAAACCAAACTCAGACCTGTCAGATAGAATTGATCTCCAAGTTGGGACCTATGTGGTTCTTTCTGGATATTGGTTCCTTTACACTGCTGCATTTTCTCTCCGATTGCTGCCTTGTATTACACTCACACTAGCTTTTATTTCCCCCTGTCAAGGTAAATATGTCTTCCATCACCTTCATCTGTCAACATTTTTGTACCCTATTAGTCCCTCCTAATGGTTCCTAGTAGCTTCTTTACCCAGTTCTAGTTTGGAGACTCTTGCTTTTATTACCTGTCCCAAATTCTCTTTTATTTCTTATCTTTCCTCTATTCTATATATTTAACTAAGAATTAGTAAGAACCTATTGTATGCTCAGTATTAAGGTAGCAAAATTAAAATACAAAGGTATTTTGTTTTTGATTATCTAATGTAGTAAAGATTTTTTAAATTAAATTTATTTTTAAATTGATACATAGAAAATTGTACATATTGAAAATTACACATTTTCCATGTGGCATTTTGATACATGTATACATTGTGTAATGCTTAACTAAAGTTAAACAAGTCTGTCTCCTCAAACATCATTTCTTGAATGAATTTTTTTTTTTTTTTTTTTTTTTTTTTTGTGGAGATTGAACCCCAGAACTTTGTTCGTGCTAGGCAAAAACTTTACCATGGAGCTACATTCCCACCCTCCAAACATTTATCATTTCTTCATGATGAAAACTTTCTATATATTTTATTCTAGCTTTTTGAAGTGTGGTTCCATTATTGTTTTCTGTAGTTAATCTATTGTGCAGCAAGCACACCAGAATTTTTTTGCTATTAACTGTAATTTAGTACCTGTTGATCAACCTGTCCTCATCTCTCATATTAAAGATATTTTAATCCTGTGATTAAGTCATAGTTCTTGTCCCCTTTATTCATCTTACTCCATTTAAAAAAAAAACTATTTGACATGATAATAAATAAGTCAGGACACACATGGTTGTTGCTTGAAGAAGCTGTATTTCATTGAAATGTATACATAAGTTAATTGTTTTGGATCTTTTTGTTACCCAAGTTTTTCACTGCTATATTTCTAGAGCCTAGCAGGTGCCAGACATGAAGAAGCACCTTATAAATATTTATTGAATCAGTAAATAGATGAGTGTTGGGCTGATATGAAATGAATTCTAGACTTTTTAAAACTTAAAAGTAACATTTGGCTTCAAAATTGTTAACTCTGTACATGTGATGTCTGTTTTTAAAAATACTTTATTTTTTTAAATATGCTCTAGGTTGTTTAAAAATATTCTTTAAATAAACTACTGTCTTCCAGAGAATTCCATGTTTATGAGTGAGTAATGAGGAGATATTCATTGTTTTTAGGTCCTTTAAAACTAGTCCTCTTGTGATTAGTGTGAACTAATGCTTAGTTCCACATGCTCAGTGTTCAGAGTGAAATTCTTTTGACTTCAGAGTCAAACTCTCTGGGTTGAATGTGGTGCCTTGCCCTTTAATCCTGTCCTGAGCTAGTATTTCCCTCTTTAAGCTTTCTCAACCTTGAGTCTACAAAACAGGTGTAATCGTTCAGCACTTCTTATTAAATTATTAAGAGTAATAAACAAATTAATATCAGTAAAATACTTAGAGCAGTGCTGGCAACTTAATTGGTGCTTGGTAAGAAAATTGATCTGTGGAATGCATTTAACAACAATACCTACCTCATGGGATAGTTATGAAAAATAGTTTCATTATTTTTTTGATACTGGGGATTGAAGCCAGGGGTACTTTAACACTGAAGTACATCCCCAACCCGTTAACTTTTTTTTTTCTTGCTAAGTTTCTGAGGCTTGCCTCAAACTTGTGATTCTCCTGCCTTAACCTTCTGAGTTGCTGGGATTACAGGTGTGTGTCCTCATTCCTGGCATAATTGTGAAAATTAAATGAGAGATTTCTAGCACACATACATAGTACCTTGATGCCTAGTAAATGCTTCATAAATTTTTATGATTATTCTTAGATATATCTTAATATGTCTTCTTTACTATCTGTAATTTTTTTAAAAAAATAAGCACACATAAAACCAGAGACCAACCAAGTGATACACTGAATGGCATAAATCAGAAGAGACTTGGACATTGGAAGAAAGGAAGAATCCCTGTCCTGGAATGTGAGAGAAGAATCCCTGGTGACAAGAATTAGAGTGGAGCAAGAAGAACTTAGAGGAAGGAGAGTTTTTCAAGCAGGAATCAAAATAGTCTGTAGTCCAGAGGGCTGAGGGAAACAGAGGAGAAAGGCCAGAGTAAGGATAAATGAGTGGCAGCCGGTGGTGGGCAATCAGTGGTAAAGTGAGGCTGGGGAGAGCCTGCTGTTGCCCCAGTTGGGCAGTAGCCAGCAGGATGTCCAGGGCTGCTTTTCTTCTCAATTGGATCTCCGTGGCAGAGGTGGCCTCTCCCAGCCCCTGTGTACATGCCTTCCTTTGCCTATACACTTTTGTTCCTGCATCCTTTTTGTTCTTGCTTGATGCCCTTTGGCCCAAGAATTTACTACTCAGCTTTCGTAACACTTTCTTGGGATTGCATTTCTTCTGGAGAATGGCTGTGTCCCACTGAAAGCTTTTTCCTGAAAGGAAATGAGCAGGGAGGAAAAAGCTCTGACTACCCTGAGGTCTTTCAGCAGGCCATTAGAGCGTGAGCTCTCGTGTGTGCCCTGCTTCCTTTTGCATATTTTCTTTGGAATGGGGACGAGTCATCATTTAACAAATAACTATGATAGTGGACCAGATCCTATCATGGATCCAAGGCCCCTAAGATTCTTTTGGTATAAAGATCCCTTTTGAACTGCCAGGCTTCCTATAAAAGATGTATCCCAGGTTTCTACACGACACACACCTTATTCTCTTTTTTTGTTTGTTTAACTCACTCTGGCCTCAATGGCTGAGTGTATAATGAACTAGTTTTCAGGCTTTTTAGGCTCTGGGCTCAATATTCTTTCCTTTTAGCTTTGGAACACTGATTAAGGATGATCACCTTGGTTACCTATAATTTGTTACCCATGGGTTTGTAAAAAGAAATAACCACAGAAGAGTTGGCATCTTTGAAGATAATTATGTATATGGACATGGGGGTCATAGTCATGGAGCATATTATGTTGGCTACTGCATTTGCTGACTCAAATGGCAATATTGTGTATGAAACTTTATAGGACCTATATACATGTAAAAGATTGTCTCCAAGAAATTAAGAAATTCATTTCCAAAAGGATATAGTAGGTTTAAAGAGTAAATAAAGAGAAAAGAGATATAAAGCATAGTTGAATTTAATAAATGCTAAAAGCATTATTAGAGTGATATTTATAAATATTTTACACAAGAATTTATAAGAGATCTATTGTAGATATTCTTCAGGGGTAGATATCTTTCTTATATTTAGAGTTGTTTGATATTTGAGATAGATAACTTAGTAACTCTTGATACCTTCCATGAATTCTGACAACTTGTGAGCCAATTTCTGTGTAAATGAGGTGGGTCTGAAGGTGGCATTTACTAAGCTATGACTATGGGCCAGGTTAGTTATGTTCATTCACTTAAACCTCACCACATCCCTGTGCAGTCAACATTATTATCCTGATTTTATAAACAAGGAAATAGAAGCTCAGAGAGTAGGACAAGTGAGTTGTTCAAATTCTTACATGACTCATGAATGCTGGGCTTAAAACTCTGATCTCCCTAGTATATCATAATCCTTTTCTTTTTGTGTAACTGCCTGGACACATTCTCTTGCTAAATCTTTCCTCCATGCCCATAATGGTCCTGAGCTTTCAAATTTGATTTAACCCATATCCAAAATATTAAACTGAACTTAGGTCAGTTTACTTTTTCAAAGATACACTCATCATCATGCATTAACTTTATATAAAATATATTTTGTGATCAAGCAAATTTGGGGAATACAGAATTAAAACCAATTTACCATGTTTCTTTACTGCAGGACTTCTTTGGGTTTTATATATACTCTGAATCTCTAAAGAAGAATATTACACACATCCTTTTACAAGCTATTTATTGTTGATGTATTCACTCATCCTTTTATTGTAGTAGAAAGCCTCAATGGGTTCTTTTTCATGGAACTACCTATCTTGGTAGTGTGTCATTTTGGGTAAATCATTTTACCTCTTTAGCCAATTTTCGATTTGCCATATTGGACTAAAGATCTCTTTGGCTTAAAAGATACTCTAAAGGTCTCTTTGGCTTAAAAAATTCTATGGTAGAGGCTCTGTCCCAAATCTAGGCATTTGTCCAGACAAATAAACTTGCTAAGTATAGAATATGATTTTCTGAAAACCACTCATTAATTATTTGCCAAATACTATGCTAGATTCTGAAGATATAAAGATAAAAATAGGATAAATAAGATAGACTATTTCTCAGGAGGAGGAATACAAATCAAAAGATGATTTAAAAATTAAGAGAGCAGAAGAAATAGATAATATAGACACATATGAAGTGATGATTATATATATATTTTCAAAATCTCAAGAAAGAAGTTGAAGCATTCACAAGTAATAAAGACTTATGGAGGAGTTGCCTTCTCCTTGTGGAGTTGTGCAAGGCCTGGTAGAGGGAGAACAGCAAATCCGAGTCTTGGGACAGGTAGGCATCATACAAAGGGAAAGTACTCCAGGCAGAAGGGGCATAAGAACAAAAAAAAGCACAGAGGGTTGAAGCAGCATAATGTGGGCAGTGATCTATAAAAGGCAGGGGAGGCTGAGCATGGACTTGCAGTAGGCAGGGCTATTTGTTGAGGGCTTTCTGTGTCAGATGCTTGAACTTTATCAGATGATGTGGTGGGGAGTGAGCAGGAGACCTAAGCAGAGAAGTGACATGGTCACAGATGCATTTTATAGAGCTGTGTAGAAAATAGAAAAGAGAGGGAGGGAGACAAGTTCAAGATGACTGCAGATGTTGAGGCCAGCTAATGAGCACCTGAACCAGTAGAATAATTGGACAGCAGAGGAAGGGATGGATTTGAGAAACATTTAATATTTAGTAGGTACAAGCTGCTCAGTCTGGTGATAGATTAGATGAGGAGGGCAAAGGTGAGGTAATCACCTTCTAGTTTGGATGAATAAGTGTATAATGTCAGCATTATAGGTGCTACCTTGTGGAGAAAAATTATGTGATGTGATTGGTTTGGGACCTATGCAGTATAAGGCCCTTCTAAGACATTAGTCACTATCTAAAAATTTGGAGTTGTTATACAAACTCATCCTGTGCAAATGGAGGTTTCAGTTGGAGTAGAGAACTCACATGTAAGGACCATTTAATGTTGCCACTTACTTGATTTAGGTTGTTGGAATATTACAACTAAATGGCAGTGTTATTTTATTTTATATTATTGTATTTTGTGGTGCTGGGATCAAACCCAGGACCTTGCTGGTGCCAGGCAAGTGGCAACTTTAGTTTTAATATAAATGTAATTATTAATAAAAAATATAAATAAGGTCAGTTAATCTTAACCATAGCATTATGAGGTTTGCAAAAGATGGTGTTTGTACTTACTTACTGGTTAAGCTCTAGTGGTTTTAAGAATATTTATTGCTGGGGAAAAAAAGTCTATAACAACTAATTTAGAAATTTTTTACCAGTATGAAAATAGCGTTCTTTTCTCAATCATTAAAATTGGTGTTGATGAATTTGAAAGATTATAAATCTACTTCTCTGAATTAGATGTTCAAGCTGTGTAATACTTCATGCCAAGAAATTAACTTCTCACTTTCCTAGTGAGGAGTTCAATGCACTATAAAGCATTACAATTGATAGGATTTTTTATAGAGTTAGGAATATGGGCCCCATAAGAACAGGTCTAACTATTCCTCACCGGAAGTTGACAAAAGTATGAGCCTAGTTTTTGCAGCTCTTTTAGTAAAGTAGTCCTAGATGTAGGAGAAGCAGATGATAGGAAAGTGGGAGAAGAGTTGTGAGGAAGGACGAGAAATAAATGCAAGGAAAAACAAATCTCTTACCGGGTTCTTGTTGTATTTTGTGGTTGTTTTTAAACCAAGTGATCTGAGGCTCTGGGACACCGTGAGCTTGACAGTCTAAAGTGGTAGAGCTGCTGATGGCTACTGTGTGATCACTGAGGTTTCGCAGAAGGTGTGGCGCTTCCTGATCTATTGAGGGAAGAAAGGGAGTTGTGATTACTTGTCAGTTTTACTTTTATCTTATATGCATATCAACATTTCAAATATACATAGAAATAGCAAAACTCAAGGTTTCATGTACATTTGGTCCCTTTTCTCTTCAGTAGTTAATCTACTGCTTCCTCTTTAGTAATAAATTGAATAAATTTAATAAATTGAAATGTGTAGAACACAATAAAATCAAGAACTAGATTCTGTATTTTTAAATTTTAATAGAAAAGTTTTTGCCTGGCCAACTGGTTGCCTTCTCTCCTCCCTGTTCCCTCCACCCTGCAGAGAAGAGTTTTTCTAAAATGCAAGGATCTTGTGTAGTTTTACAAATACAGAAAAATGTGATTTTGCGTATAGGCTTACAGTAAATGTTCATATTAATGTATAGTGTTGGTAGATAAGCTAATATAATTTCATAGTCCTTTCCCACTTTTTTTTTTTTTTTTTTGCATGTTAGGCATGCACTCTACCACTGAGCCATACTCCCAGCCTTATGTACTTTTGTTGATGTTTGTGAGGGTATGTTTGTGTTACTCTGTAACCTAAATTTTAAGGCAGCAGACCAAACAGAATTCTTGAATTTTGAAAGCTTTATTGGTTGTTTCCTTCCTCCATTTCCTTCCCCAATGCAAGCAACCAAAAGATTAATTCAAGAGGCAGAGGCACAGATTTGTAGGTTTTGCACTATATAATAGTACAAATATTGTATTTTATATTATTTTCTCTTAAAACATACAAATATGATACAATACAATTTATTTTAATAAAATGCCAACCAATATAGTACAACAAAATGAATTTAATACATTAAGATGCAATACATTACAATATTAAAATCCCACATAGGAACAGCAGTACCCCTAAGGCCCCCAATGAGTACAGTGTCTCTAATGAAGTAGTCAGTCCTGCTGATGTGTATACATTCTAATTAGGTGGGTACTAGAGTGGTAGCTCAAGATTCCAAGGAAAAAGAACAAAAACAATCCTAATGTCTCCCCCACCCTCCCAAATTATCCCTTTCCACTCGTTGCAAATCCTGGAACAGAAATCAAAAGAGTTTTGGCATAACTTACACATTCTGCGTCACTGGTTTCAGTTATACAGTATGAACTTTCTCTGACCATTTTTGATTTCCTCATCTTAGTGTACTAACACTGTGAAAGCAGCTTAGGAGTAATTACAATGCTACAAAAGATGATACAGTGCAGTGGCTTTGATTCCACGTCCCTGTAGGATTCTGCCGACTCCCAAAACCTTTCTCTTTTTATTCCTGCAGGAAAACTCTCAGGATTAGCATTCGTTAAAGCCATTTAGAAATCCCAGGTTAAAAGTATATTATCATATGACTTTTATAGCATGTTGAAGTAGTATAACATGGCAGGATTACTATCAGTTAAGAGAAACAGATTTCTCAATAAATTTTGATTTCCATAGCTTATCATTAGTCACTTTATATAAAATGAAATCTGAAGGCAAAAAACAAAAAACAAAAAACAAAACAGTGTTGAAGGATGTGCTCTGATTTATAAAACCTTCTTCAGACATAGTGTAGATTGAATGATAGCAATGGTCCTTTTTCTTCTTTCAGCATGTCTTTCCTATTCTTTTCCTAAATGTTGCAGAACCGTTGCAACATTTCTGTGTTTGCATTCTGGGCAATCTGTCAAACAGCTTTACTTAACTGAAAATGCAGCTTTGTATAAGGCCTTCAATTTATGATCCCTGCTTGCTCTTTACAAATTTGACATTTTTATGCAGCAAAGACCCCAAACATATCAATGAAACATGACAAGATAGTAAAGAATTGTATCATATTATTATTTAGTATCTTCTTTAGTGGCAAGACAACTTTGACATCTCATTTAAAATAACTCAGACCCAGTTCACTGAGTTATATATTCTTTAGAGCTTCCTCCTGCACATTTTCCAGTGTGTTAAAATATGCTAAAATAATCTGTCGTTGCTCATAGGCCTTCTAAAAGGAAATGCAAATGCAAGGCTCACAACACCTAAATTATTTTCATAGATGTAATCATCAACACAGACAGATTTGGACTTCCCTGACAGATGTATTTGAAAACAATTCTTATATAGAAGAGAACATTTTATTTCAACATACATGTCTTAAAGAATCCCCAAAGGCCCTATTTATGACACAAACATAAGACAATAAAAGCAGCCAAAAAGCTGCAGAATTAACATGGAAATCTCAATTAAATACAAGGTTCATATAAACATTCTGAAACATACAGTGTTAGGATTTATTTCTGGAAAAAATGTTGCCCTGTGTTAAATGTCTCATTTTTTGGCTAGTTTCCAAATGACGACCCAACCCAGGAGTCATATTTTGTTAATTTTCTACTTTATATACTGTAATAATCTGATTTGACATTTTAAGAAAAGTACATTGAACCCATGTGTACTCGATGGAAATAGATACCTGCTTTCCAGAATTTAACAAAGTACAACTGGTCCTGTTAAACTGAGAAAATTGGAATTAACAGAATATTTCTTCTGGTTATCAGTAGCCAAAGATAGCTGCCTACCAGGTGGTGGTGGTTCTTTTCAGTATTATGGCCCCAGAGATTTCCCAGGTCCTATAAATATATAATTTCTTTTCTCCATTTGGAATGGGGTCTAAGGAACCAGCCTCATACCCCTATTCCACCAATTATTCTTTCTTTCTCTTTTTCCCCTCTATTATCCTCACCTCATTTCATACCCTTAGATGTAACAAAAAGCAAAATTCACCCAGTTAGTTTCTTTTCTAAAAAACAGCTGTCTGGAAGATTAATTACATAGTGAACAATTAATTAGTCTATGAAATTCTTTTTTTTCTCTCTTTTTTTTGGAAAATCATCTCTTGGAATACTAACATCTTCCCCTCCCCACAAAAACTGGAGTAAGGGGAAGGAAATGGTTGGCTTTGCATGTCCAATATATCATTTTCATAAGTAATTCCTAAATTATTTCATTTGCTTTTTTAGCTTTCATAAAAACCAAGGCCCCCAAGTTCTGTTTGGCATTGTTTCCTGAAGGAACACACTGACTTATAATGAACAAAGAGACCAGGCCAAAGAGCCATAGGTAAAATTTCAAGATACAATTGATTATTCTTTCCTTTGGGCTGACAACTTCCAGGTTACTAATTGTTTTCAGAGCATTTGGGGCTCCATAAAACTGGCATTCTGGGGAAATGCTATTGTTTACTCTTTCACACTTGACAAAAGCAATTCCCACGTGAAAGACAAGTTTAGCCGTGGGACAGAGTCTACTACCTAAAGGAGGAAACAGGCTGGTGAGTTCCCAAGCTTGAAAAGTTGTCATATTGTCACCTCCTATTGAACTGCCCAGCCACTGTTTCTCAGCCATGGCTATTTTGGTCATTATAGTTTTATTTTTTTTCCCTTGTAGTTCATGCAAGTCACATGTAATAATTAATCATAAATGAAAACAACAGAACAATGTATATTAAATTAATGAAAAATTCATTTCCCCCTAAAATGCAAGCTTAAAGCAAGAGATAATAATCTGTCTTGTTTTAAAAAAGAAATGGCATGTATTTTTAAATGACTGATTCTGTTTCTGTGGTTTTGCCATTTCTTAATCCTCATAAAAATCCAATTAACATTTTGCATATGGGGAAAATGGGCTTTTTTTATTGGTTGTTCACAACATTACAAAGCTCTTGATATATCATATTTCATAATGGATAGATTTTCAATTGACATTTAGAAGAATGCATTAACTCTCTGGTTACAGTAGCTTTTATTTCTTTAAATAAATATAAGGACCACCTTTGAATGCCATCACCTCAACATAATAGAGTTCTTTAAAAGAATAAGAGGGAGACACAGATATTTAAAACGAAGGCTTGGTGCATTTTCAAGTGCTGCTAGTGGCTGTTTAGTCCAGTCTGGGGTAGTGACTAGTTGCTGGACTTGTTCCTGCAGTACTAACAGCATAATGAATATGACCTGGAAGTATGTGAGAGAGGGGGTGGTTGATTTAAGTGGACTTTCATAATAAACACTGTGCCAAGCTTTACTTTCTTTGAATTATTCCAACATCTTGCACCCCCAGGGCCCATTTTAGAAACTCCAGTTTAAGATCAACGTGCTTAATGTAAGAAAAAACAAGAAGCATTTTCAAATAAATACGCATTACACCTTGCTTTCCAGGTGCTATTTACAAATCAAGAGCAGATGAAATAGTATAAAATAAAACCATGCAGAAGTCCAACAGAGTCTCAAATTCAATGATACTCATTTCTGAACTGGAAAATTAACTTATTCATGTCCATCTTTGGCAGAAACCAGCATTTGTTTAAGTTATTCAGTTTGTGCAGCTTCACAACTTAAAAGTAAAAAGAGGTTGGCATCAAAGTGGAAGGAAAGGATCAGTCCCAAGTTGTTGTTTATCAGGCAGGAGAAGACAGCAAGAGCGAAAAACAGAGATTGCAGTGCAGGGATCCTCCAAATCCAAACGTGCACCAGGTCGGCCCCAGAGGGCAAAGCCCTCAGCCTGAACGGGGAGCCCCAAGCTGGCACCTGGGGGGCTCTCATAATTACTCCTATCATCTCCGAACTCATTTTGGGAGGAGCATCTCCTCTGAGCCTGAAAGTTAGCAACAGTGACAATAAATCAAGATGATATGAGACAACTGTTACTTTTTTAATGAGTCCTTTAATGTTTTACATTACTTTGTGTGGTACAATCATTCCTCGTGCTTTTAAATTTGGAGATCCGAGAGAAAACAGCCTTTTTGTTGCAGTGCTCACCTCTAATAATAACTTCTGTCTTCTGAAGGATTTCTTCCCCTGTGTATACGTTCCTGGCTCTGCAGGCATAGGTGCCCGAATCTTCCAGAGATACATTCTTGATGATAAGGTTAAGAGTAATAGAGTACTCTTTAGTGATGGCCATTTTTTGCTTGCTGATACTGTGATGCATTGTTCTGTTGTTTACTGTGCGCAACAAAATCCAAGTAATGTCTCTGTATAAGAATTTATTAACTGTGCAAGACAGTTTCAGGTCCTCTCCTTCTGTAGGCATTTTTTCCAAGTTAACATGAAACCCATTTGGCACATCTATAAAATAAAAATGAAGAATTTCAGAAAAATTGTAGAAAAATCAGTGTCACCTAATGAGATAGTCAAAGATCTTAAGAATTGTTCCTACACAAATTCTTTCAGCATTAGCATTAAAAAGGATGAGTATTTGTCTTTTTATTTTAGGGGAACTGGTTTAACAGAACAGGGAGACCAAGTAAGCTCATTCTCTAAGAAGTGAGATAGGAAAAGCAAATCAGGGACAGTTTATTAGGAAGGCACTTTTTCCTTATTTGCCTGAAGTTGCTTTTCACAGTGGAATGTTTTTTTCCAACTTGGTATGATAACCTTGTTTCCCACTTTTTAAATTATATACAGTCCTCCTACTGGTAAGTGGACACTTTTTGCTGGGGATGGAATCCCACTTGCAAGGCAAGTGCTTTCCCACTGAGCTATACCCATTTGAAGTGGGCAAAATAGTGTGAATTAACATAAGAGCAATTTGCACTAAACCCAAAGATAGATGTATGGGCAAACTTGACCAAAATAGCTTACAAATAAGCATGGGAAGTTGTAGGTATTTGCCCTACCCTTTGCCAGTGACAAGCTGCTGATCCAGCAGTATCCTCACTCTTTGCTGGCACTGTGGACTAGAAGAAAGCTAGGCCCCCTTTATGGTGGTGGCCCTACTCAGACATAAAGAGCAAAGATTTCTTCTGAAAATTTCAGGTTTCAAAAATGGAAAAGAACAATTTTTAAAAAATCACTGGAAGAGTTGCCAAACTCCAAAGATGGCAAAAATAATTTAAAAAATTAAGATTTTGGGCTGGGGCTGTAGCTCAGTGGTAGAGCACCCTGTCTTGCATATGTGAGGCACTGGGTTCGATCCTCAGCACCACACGAAAATAAATAAAGATATTGTGTCCAACTACAACTAAGAAAATACTAAAAATAAATAAATTAATTAATTAAAAAAAAAAGATTTAGGGTTGGGGCTATACTCAGTGATAAAGCACTTGTCTACCACCCATAAGGCCCTGGGTTCAATCCCCAGCAGCTCAAAAAAAAAAAAAAAAAGTCACATTTACTCTCAAAAACATTTTATTTTTATTTTATTTATTTATTTATTTATTTATTTTTTTAATTTTTATTTATTTTTTTTAATTTTAATTTTATTGTTGGTTGTTCAAAACATTCAAAAACATTTTAAATATGTTCTGAAAGTGACTGTGTCACTAAAAGCCATTTCTTCTCCAGTGTCAATTCCTGGCTTACCTTCTTCTCTAAGTTACTTTAGTGATAATCTGTGTGCTCTCCTCAGCATTTCTACTAAGACCAGCATTTTGCTTTTAGGCTGTGAGTTCCTTATTGACATTCTGGACCATTTTACTGAGGATTTTAAAAAACCATTGGCTACTGGTCCTGAACTGACCTGCTCTCAAAACCCTCCCATTACTTGTTACTAGTGGTGTATCTATATTTGAGCAAAGAATTTGGGCCAACATTTTACAAAGTGCTTTGAAGATGAAAAGCACTGTTATGCTATTATTATTATTATTATCCTTTGCACACAAAGCTATAAAGAAACCTTTAAACCTTAAGGGGACAATAGTCCAAAATTAGATATCATATCAACTCTTTCCTAAATCTCACTTTGCTTGTTTTTCTGATTTTTCTGGGCTTTGGCTTTATTATAAAGTGTCACGTCTGAAGAAATGCCAAAGTATTCATTTGAAACCTGGGAATGGGGGATAACAGTGGCTTATGAAGTTGTCAGTGGCTGACAAGAGAGGAGATTAGTAGTGGTTTTCCTGCTCTAAAATGAAAATCTAAGAACGTGCCAGAAGATGCAGGAGCAGTTGACAGTCATTTTCAACTTAACAATAAGGTGTCAGAAATAGCTGTTCTAATTCATCATCGTTTTACATTTTGGACATTTTCCAAGTATGAGGAGTAAAATATCAGCCATCAAAGTTACACGGATACTAGAGCAGAGGTACTTTGCACTGGTTGCAATCAGATCATCTCTTAAAAGATCACGGACTTTCCATTTATAAGGACTCTCATCCTGGTAGGTAAAACCCAAATGAGCCCAGTAACACCATTGAGATCATGTAGAGAGTTTCTATTTACTTTAGTGATTTGAAACTTCCTGTGGAAATAGCTCACAGGTTTCCTGATGGAAGATTTTGTTTATCTTTGCCAAGCACCACCAGGAATCTCAAAATAAAATGCATTTAGTGACATTGGGAAACCAGGGAGATAAGGCAGCCGCTGTTCCTGTTTCACCCTCAGTAACTGCTCACACACCCATAGTCATGCTGAGTGCCAGCAAAACTGTAAAAACACACACAGAGGAAAAGAAAAGCACCAAATCCATTTAGAGGTCTGTTTCTTGTATGAGGGACACAGTTACTAAAGTAATTTGGTTTAAGTCAGGCAGCCTTAGATAGGATTATCTATTTCTCAATATAACCCCTTTGGTATTCTCTTTTGATCCATGGAAGATCATAAATAAAGTGTCCGCAACTGCTTAATGAACCCAGAGGGATTTTCCCCTTAATTCATGTTGATTTTTTTTAGCCTGAGTACAAAAACAGACCCAAGAAAGAATTGCCTTTTAACCCTCCAAGTGAAAACAAGAAATCTTCCCACACTTCAGTATCTTTTGCAGATTCAGTACACTCATAGTCATCACCAAATAATGCCCATCCATCTAACATAAGGCACATCCATGGAGTCTTACAAGGTGTCATAGAGAAGAATCAACTCTTGCTCAGAAGAGACATTATACCTAGGGTTAGGTGAATGAGTAATGTTCATTAAGGAGTACATTAGGGGATAGACATTTTGACTTGATTGGCTCAGATGTGGATTAAATTCATGAAAGAGACAAATATAAGAAATTTAAAAGGATGAAGGAGATCTCATTTGTTAGAAATATAGGTTTTTCTTTCATTGAAGAACAGGAATAATATTCTCTAAAAAGAAAGTGAATGGTTATTATAAAGTTTTGTTTATTTCAAGCAGATGCCATGTACAAATGTGTGCCAAAATTTGGAGTTGAAACAGTCAAGGATGCTAACGACCACAGTTAGCCAGTTTTCATCAATTTGGAAGGCAAAGTTATTACTGTATTTCAAGACAGGGCCATAAGATTGAAAGGAGGATCAATAGAGATCCAAATCTAGATCTTTAAAGCATTAAATTTTTAGACATCTCTTTCAAGATGCTCCTTTAAGGATTAACATTGAGCAAATAATTTTTTTTTCAGAAAAATAAACATGTTAAGTGTATTATTTCTAAGACTATTTTGCCTCATCTCTAGTGAAAATATATCTTGTGACAAAGATAGGAAAGATGGAAAATGACTCAGACATAACTTTTCTATGTTCATATATGAATATATGACCAGTGTAACTCCACGTCATATATAATGACAAGAATGGGAAGTTATACTATCACGTATGTATGATATATCAAAATACATTCTACTGTTGTGTATAACTAAAAAGAACAAATAAAAAAAGATAATTGGTTAAAAATAAATGAAGAATGTAAGCAAATTAATCAACTATTACCAATTCAAACTAAAACTTCGTAGGACTGATAGTAAAGAATTATTTGGAGAAAGGATAGTCTAGGCAGTGGGTGGGAAGGGAGGCTGGATTGCCTAAACTCATGTTCAATTTTAAGATTAAAGCTCTTGAATTTCTAGAGCAAAAGTACTGAGAGCTTCTAGCAGGTATGTTTGAAGGAAGGGAGTGGGCCTTCCCCTTCCACTCTTAGCACATCTTCTTCTAGTGCTATGCTCAGGCTCCGGTAAGCAGGGTCTCTGTCCTGGGCCTTTTGATGGGTGTCTTCTGGTTGTACCCCTCCCTACATTGTGAAGAATCTGGTATTCTATACCCACCCAGAGCCCATGTTACTCCACGCCTATATCATGCTTTTGGTCCTTGGGATCTTAAAATTCCCCAAAAAGCTTATCCTAAATCTGCTTCCAGGTTGACTTAGCCTCTCTCTTCCCTAGGACTGGGCTCCTGAGATCAGACTGATTGTCAGTGTGTACACCTCTAGGTTCATCTGAGAAGTAGACAAGGAAGATTGTTTGTGAGGGGCATGGGCAAGTGTGGGGGCGGGCTGAGAGACCACACACGGGAGGAGCATGGTCTTTAGCTGTGTGGGGCCCATTCAGGGGTGGAAAGAAGCAATGGGTCAGCCAGTCTTTCTGTGCCATTAGGTACTGCTGCAGTCTACTCCACCACTCTGAATAGTACCAGGTTTCTAAGCTTGTGCTGGCCTTTTGGGTCCTTGTGAAAGTATATTTGTCCATAGGAAGTTTAAAAATATGTAACAGCCTCTTGGTTTGATTTAGAACATGTCAGTGGTTAGACCAATGATTTGTGGGCCTCTGCTAGCACTCTTGCCTTGGCTTTCAAAACATCAAGGCAGATTGACCTCTTCCCTCTACCTATTCAGATTCTACCCCTACCCAGGGCCTCTCAAATCCTACTTCCTTCCCGGAGGTTTAGAGCTACACTGGCCAATATGGTACCCATTAGCCATGTGTGGCTTTTGAGAACTATATATATATATGTGGCTAGAATGACTAAAGACCTGAATTTTATTCAGATTATTTTATTTAAAGTTATTAAAATTTAAAAACTTAAGTAGTGTTATATTTTTAAAATGGTGGTCACAGGACTAGGTTCTAACTCAGTGGCAGAGCACATGCTTAGCATACACAAGGCTTTGGGGGTTTAATCTCCAGAACCCTCTAAATGTTGGTTACACATTGAAATTACAATGTTATGGATATACTAGATTAAATAAAGTTAATTTCACTTTTAATTTTTTTATTTGGTTTTAGATGTACATGATGACAGAGTGTATTTTGACATATCATACATACATGGGATCATAATTAGAGTGAGTTATACTCCATTCTTGTGGTTGTACATTATGTGGAGTTCCATTGGTTGTATGCTCATAATATGAACATAGGAAAGTTATGTCTGATCATTTTACTGTCTTTCCTATTCCCATTCCCCTTCCCTTCATTCCTCTTTGTCTAATCCAGTGAACTTCTATTTTTCTCTCTCCTCTAATTTCACTTTTTAAACATGTGGTTACTAGAAAACTTTTACTTATATCTGTGGCTTATCTCTATTGGACAGCAATGCCTCTAGAGTAAATTCATCCTTCAGATCACTTCTGCACAGACATTTTGATACAGGGATACATGTAAATTTTTTTTTTTTTAACATTTCTTCATTTGCTCAGTCTTAGAACTGTCTGCTAGAAAGATAGGGCTTCACTGATATGCCTTAAAGAGCTTAGTGCTCAGTTTTAGTGTGTTGTTTAATAGTGCTCATTAAACTGTTGCAAACTTGCTGAATATTCAGAGCAAAACAGGAATTTCTCCATCTTTTGTACTCTGAATCAGACACATAGTTTAAATGGTAACTTGTTTCTAACTAAATTTAAAAGACAATACAAATCTTTGGATTAAATTAGTTCAGATCATCTGGATTTATTAGAGACTCAGCCTGTGTGAAATCCCTGTCAGAATCTATCTCTTGGAAGGGCCCTTTCCATGCTTGGAAGGGATGCAAACTGCTTTCCCTTCCACTTCCATAGGTGAGAAGACAGGGACTGACTTGGTCTAGAGTGGCCCTGCCATGGACCTTTTCCCCTGTCTAGACCCTGTTTTTTTCATCTGGAGTGCTCAGGATCTGGAAATTCAATGTCTCCCATGGCCCAGCTTCTCTGGGACTTGACTAACTTGCCAAAAGGTTTCTGTCACCCGACAGTCCAACTGTCTCATGAAAATTAGTCCTGCCTGTTTCTTTCTGGAGATCGTAGGCAATTTTGTGCCACTTGCCCCATGTACTGCAATGTTTCCCGAGAGTTGGCAGACTGCCCATGTTTCCTCAGAAATTGGGGAGTGTGGAGCCAGGCAATTGTTTTTATACTTTGAGTTACTTATTTCCTTCCTGTACCCACAAAGGGGCACAGGGAATGCCATTTTTGTACCTTGGAGATTTGGAGATTTTCAGAGACTATCATATTTAAAACTAAAAATTCTTAAATACTGTAAAAAAAATAGCTCATTAATTATTAATGAAGCTGTTTCAGATTTCTACAGGAGACCATCATTTCCCCCAAAGGATAAATTATGTAAGTTGTGCAATGATTAGCTTATAGGTTAAAAAAAATCATCATAAGTATTAATAACTGGTTTCCTTGACTGTTACTGAACATGAACAATTAGTATGTGTCAGACCCTGTGCTGAAGGGTGTTCTTAAATGTACATACAAGATCCCAAATTTGGAATCCAGTCTGGGAGGGAGACACACACAAATAACTCTAAAAGAGAATTCAGGGAAATAACTCTTTAGGAGAGCCAATGATGTTGTAAAATTCTATTCCTGAGAGCAAGGATGAAGGTACTCAAAGCTGACAGTTCTATGGAATTTTTTTTTTTTTTTTTTTTTTTTATAATCAAGCTATAAGTGTACTAAAAGCAAACAGGATAACAGGATTGAGGAGAGACTGAGATCATCAGGCTGTTTTCATGGGCATATGATGTGTGGCTTACCTGTGATATAAAAGCTTATGTTTCTTTCCACAGTCCCTATTTTATTGGATGCCATGCAACTATAGATTCCAGAAATTCTAGAGTCAGCCACAACTAAGGTGCTAGCCGTCTGCAAAAAGAAAAAGAAACTTTAGCAATAGGAAAAGATACTTGAACATCTCTAAGCAACTTTTTATCTTGGCAGGTGGTGGTGCTAGGAGTTGAACCCAGGGCCTTGTGCATGCTAGGCAAGCGCTTTCACTGAGTTACATCCCCACCCCTCTAAGCAACTTCAGAAGATTGAAATGATTCCATTATTTCATTCATTTAACAAAGACAGTATTGTATGAATGGTGGTTACTATGAAGCTCTCCCCTTGCTGAGCCCCAACAAGAATGGAAAAATAACAGGAAAGCAGGTCCTCAGGAGACCGGGGCCTATGACATCCGACTCGTACGAGGGTTTCAGGCTTATCTTGTGTTGCTGGCATAACAATTATAGACCTTAAGCTGAGATGTGGGACTGCACGTCCCACTCTATGAGGTGGTCAGTTCCATGTCAATAAAAGGAACAGGTGAGGCCAAGTCCTTCCCTTGTTTGGGTGAGCTCAGAGCATGGATGCCAGCTCGAAATAGGTCTTTTCTGTGTTTGTTTCTGTATAGGGTATATTAAGTAAGCAAGGACAGAAGAGAAAGTTTGGCTGAACCATATCTTTTATGTGGATGCAGCCTTCAAATGGTACTGAAGGAGATGAGAGGCTAAAAAGCTTACTGAAATTTTGTGTGTGTGTGTGTGTGTGTGTTGTAAATTACATAATTTCTCAGTTCTTTCAATTGTAATCTAGAACATTAAAATATAAATGATGAATTCAGTGCAGTTTTACTAGATTTTAGTGCTATTTGACAATTTTGTTCTTAAACAAACAATAGTCAAGTTTGTATGAACTTGAAAGTACTTTTTAAACTGTGATGCCTGAAAAATAATGAAACATCATTTTAGACAGCTTGAAGAATGGCATTCTCATAAGGAAAAAAATCATAATGAGACAAGTTGTTGAACATTCTTAAATTTAACACATCCTTGATTAAACAAGTAATATATATTGTACATAAAAAAGCTAGTTTATCATACTTAAAATTACACACACATGCATACAAACACAAGTTGATCCAGTTACTTATAAATCTTTGCACAAATAACTGGTTATGGGATATGTAATTAGAGGGACAATGCTGATGCTTCAGTACTGATCAGGTGTCCTAGCTGAAGTGAGGTGACTTAAAAGCTACAGTAATGCATAGGCTAAAATGTGATGAAGGACTTTTTCTCAGGTGGTGAACATATTCCACAAGTGGTTTGGTTATTGGGAAGGGTCCTAACATTTTGAATTGCTAAGGAATATACTAAGCACTTTATTTGTGGTCTGTTATCCCATCTAATAAATTAAGGTATTTCTGTCTTTAATCTACAGACCATGAAGACTAAAACCATGCTTTTAATTTTTTTAGCCAGCAAACTCATTGCTTTAAATTTTTCTAAATGCTTTCTCTTTTAAATGTTGGTGTATCTGCTTCATTACATTTACCCATATATTCTCTGTGTATTATTGAAATTATTGGTAATGAAAATGTCGGCAATATGTGGCATTTTTTCATTCAATTTAGCAGACATTTATTGAGCGATCATCAGATTGCCTAGATATTACCATGGAGACAGAGATGAATATGACACAGTAGTTCATTTCATTCAACTACTCTTAACAACTTTTAAGATGATGGAGAATAATTGCCATACTTGAAGATCAAATATATATATTCTCTCTTTCAAGAAGAAACACTGTATTAGGTAAATAACAGAGAGAGTAGTTGGAAAGAGAGCTTTTCTTATTTTTGTTAGTAATCTTGATAAGAGGAAGGAAATAAAAAATTCTGATAGCCATCTCTTTTTTATCATGAGAAAAAATGGAAGTTATTAGAAGAGGAGACATAGACAGCAATGTGAAAGGAACTGTTAGCTGGTGGTAGCTGGAAGGGCAGTAGAGATCATCAAGTAAGATTCCGACTGCCTTATGTTGTCTCAGGAATCTTGGGCTCAGATGCTTCAAGGTCGTCTGCAACAGGTTCAGAAACAAGGACCTCATGTGAAGCCTTCTGCATGTGTCAGCTTGGGCACTGTTTTTCTCATGAAGTATGTTCTCAAGTGTTTATCCTAAGTTACCTAAGTAGAAACTTAGATTTTCAGATGTATTGTTCATTAAATAAGTGGAAAACCTAATTCTGTCCACTTGGCAATGTTTGAAATTTCAGATAGCAGTTACCTGCATCTGTAAGTCATGTTAGAGCTTCTATTTAAAAGATTTTCATTTCATTCAACTCAGAGCAACCAAGAACAAGAACTGAATTTCATTACATGGAAAAGTCAATTCACATGTGCACATTTGGCATGTTTAAACCTGTGCAGATAGTCTGGCAGTAGCCATTATCAAGGCTCCAACAGAAGTCATGATTTTGGTATAATCAGAAAATAAAGTTATGGTACCAGAGGTGATATGAATCTGTTATATGAAGAACCATGAAGATAGGAATGTATTCAAATCTTTCTTCTTTTAATGATGCCTTCCAAAACCAGATATCTTCTCTATAATCAGGCCTACTCCAGAATGTCCCTCACCAAAGTTTCTTTTAAAATAGAAGTAGAAAATAATGGAAATGTACATTTTTTTCTTTGTTTCTGAGTACCTTATGTGGTCCTTGCTTCTAAAGTGCCTTTGCACACTGTATGGCATATAGCATTATCTCTTTAATCCTCATTACATACCTATGAGATGAGTGCATTACCCTGTTTGACAAATGGGACATCTGAGGTTTATAGAGGTTAAGTGATTCACCCCAACATGCACAAGACCACAGAGTAGCTTGGGTCTTGGGTCGAACTTATGCTCCATGTTTCTAACTCTAGTGCCTCAGTCTCTGTACCACATTGCTTCTCAGCTTAAAACTTTTAAAATTGAATAACATAGATCTATTGGTAAGTTCTGTCTACACTTTGGGTTTTTCATTGAGAATACTTCCTTTCATCAGCAGAGCTGGGTCACATAAGCTAAATGCTCCATGTACAGAATTGCTGTTTTCCTTCTTTGATAGCATTTTACATAAGCTGCAAGATGTTTTTCAACTGTTATAATGTTGTGTGGTTTGAAAATGTGATTGGTGAGTGAAAAGGTTATAGTTGAAGAAAATTTTAAAATGAGATGAAATGTATATTCTATGATTGACTTGATTAAAAATTATCTCTTTTCTAGAGTACATCTCTTTTTACCAACAGTATATCTTCAAATTATAAATTTAAACATTTTCATTAAAAAAGATATTTGAAAATATAAACTGATCAGGAGAAAAAACTCAAGTGTGAATTGTAGCTGAGTGTGAAGACAATTTTGCATAGGACAGTAGGTGTCAGCACATTG
The DNA here is from genome assembly GCF_964194105.1 of Spermophilus citellus. Taxonomy (NCBI): domain Eukaryota; kingdom Metazoa; phylum Chordata; class Mammalia; order Rodentia; family Sciuridae; genus Spermophilus; species Spermophilus citellus. The sequence continues at coordinate 25,170,285 of NC_138182.1, forward strand.
ATCTTTGTTAAAAGAGGCAGATCAGGGGCTGGGGTAATGGCTCAGCGGTAGAACGCTCGCCTCACACTTGTGAGGCCCTGGGTTTGATCCTCAGCATCACATAAAAATAAATAAATAAATAAATAAATAAAATAAAGATATTGTGTCTGACTACAACTAAAAAATAAATATATAAAAAAATTAAAAGGGGGCAGATCTGTTCTCCAGTGATCATAAGCGGATATTACTATTTCAAAGGGGAAAAATGAAAATAGTGAACAATTACACTTTCTCTCACATCAGGTCACAGGTGGGATCCAAACCCATCCAGTCAGTTTAGACATAGTGAGGCAGAAGGAGATAACTCAAGGTCAGGAGCCAGACCCCAGCCAGGTCATTAACTACTTGCCCAGTGCAAGTGATACAATCACCTTAATACTTTAAGAGAAAGTACCAAAGATTGTTTCTTTTCTCAGTACTGGGGATTGAACCCAGGGTCTTTGCTACCCCCAGCCCTTTTTATTTTGAGACAGAGTCTTACCAAGTTGCTGAGGCTGGCCTTAAAACTGTTGATCCTCCTGCTTCAGACTCCTAAATCCCTGGGGTTACAGGCATGTATCACTATTCCTAGCTGTGCCAAGGATTTGAGTTGTAACATATGTTTGAAATTTTAATAATTTATTTTATAGTGAACACCAAAAGAAATTCTCAAGGATATCTACTTGTATTATCTCCATGTTTAGTTTTCATTTTCCACAACTAAAAATAAATGAAAGAAGATTGAGGAAAGAAAGAAAGCAAAAGTGCTAAAATAAAATTAGGATGTCCAAGTTCCGATCTCTCAGAAGATCAGAAGAAACAATTCTTTCACACATCTACTTAAAATTCAGTGCCTCAGGCTGGGTTTGTAGGTCAGTGGTAGAGCACTTGCCTCACATGTGTGAGGCACTGGGTTCCATCTTTGGCACCACATAAAAAATAAATAAGATAAAGATATTTTTAAAAGTTCAGTGCCTTATTACACAGGACAAATACATCAACTTAACATTTAAAAAATTTCAATTCTGTTGGTTAGTTTGGGGTAAGCAGGGTTTTGGTGAGGTTTCCAATCCAATGTAATTCTACATTTTTAAAGAACTCATTTTTCATTCTTTATATTTACTACTTATACTTTGGGGGACTTCTGATTTGGGGGTGCTTCCACTTGCTCTTCCAGGATCTCAAGGATTTGGATATTAGAAACAGACTTGTCCAGTCCAATCTCTGGGTTCTGTATGACCCAGGAACACTCATGAAAACTGCTGGCAAGTACTATAAGTTTGGAGTTTCTTCATGTTCCTTCCTTCCTTCCCTTTTGCTAAGCATTAGTAATTTGCTTCTACAATGTCATTTGAATGAATGGGGTGATGTGTCATTCAGCCCAGTTTCTGTAACTAGTTTTTAAAAAATCTATATATGGAACAGTGTTTTTTAATTTCGGGATGTTTCAGCGTGCAGCGTTTCAGGGAGAAATAAAAGTAGATGGACAAAGGTCAAAGAATAATCTAAAATTAACCCGGGGGCTGTGTGGGAACTGAAACACAAGCTGTAATTCTGTGATTAGAGTTGCTGCTTCTGTCTCAGATTTGCAACATACAACACACCTACTTCTCAATGGGCCCTCAAATGATTTCAATGGAAATGTTTCTACATTGAAATTGTCATGATTCTCCCACCTTTCAGAATGCTTCAATGTGTCTTTCCTGTGTGTTTTTTCTAACACAGGATTCCTTTTACTTCCTATTTTATATCCATGAACCCAAGAATTTGGCAACTCATTTAACAATATGAAAACTCTACATCTGCTATTAGCCACTCTAATTGATGACTCACATTTCACAAATCTGGCCAAAATCTGCCAATAAGGAAATTCATTTTTATTTCCCTCATATCCTTCCTTGAGTTAAACAGACCGAAAAAACAAAACACAACCCTCCCTCCAATATGTAGCAAGTGCCCCAGCACTAGTGCTAACCCCCTTATGCCTGACCTATAGAGTAGCATTGCTGGGCATGCTACATATGTGATTGCAGATAAAGGAATCATCACCACCTAAATTGGAACTTGAATTTACTTTGTAAACATTTACAGAATAAAAAGTACAGTTTAAAAGTAAGTGAAGAACACTGCACATGATTTGGAAATAACAAGGCATATAAAAGATACCCCCTGCCCCCCCAAAAGACAGTCAATGCTAAAAGTAAAATTAGTAAATTTGCCTAAATTCAGAACATTAAATCAATAATTTTCTTCAAGTCTAATGTGTTACTATTATAGCTGTTTGTAGGATATATACCCTATATACATTTTGACTTTGTTTAGAAAGAGAATTAAAAGATTTTTTAATGCAAAGAATTGTTTAACGGTAACCTTCATTGTGCATGATTGCAATCAGTTTGGTAAATTGCATTTGGGTGAATATGGTAGTCATTTTATTATAATATTGTATATATAGGGCTTCTCATCTTTATAACAGGAAGCTAAGTAGAGCAAATATGATTAATTCCATTCTTTTTTGGGGAGAGATCCCCTAGTTGAGAGTGGTGAACTGATTTAGAGTATTTATACAAATAGGGGCAGAGCTTGACCCTGGGGCTCTGTAGTACAGATCAAGTGTTATAATTACCAGATTTGTGCATGTGGGTGTGGTGGTGTACACCTTTAATCCCAGCGGCTTGGGAGGCTGAGGCAGGAAGATTGCAAGTTCAAAGCCAGCCTTAGCAACTTAGCAAGATCCTCAGCAACTTAGCAAAATCCTGTCTCAAAATAAAATATAAAAAGGGCTAGGGATGTGGCCCAGTGGATAAGTGCCCCTGAGTTCAATCCCTGGTATGAAGAAAAAAAAGTCTACATTTAAAATCTTCTGCCTAACTACAAAATTACAAGACAACATATCTGTTCCAAGCATACATGAGAAAATTGGGGAAGTTCTTTGATCTTAGTCAGCTTTTGTTATCATTTTTTATAGGTATTATACATGGAGTCAGGTTGCTACTTCATAGTTTAAAGTAATCAGAAATTTCACATAGCTTTCTTGTTTTCCATTTATTTCATATTGCATATTTTGATAAGATACCAAAATATGAGTAGAAGTTACCACTGGAATTAACTTGTAAATTTTTGTTTTAAATATCCAGCAGTTAACAGTATATCTACCTGACATGGTCAGGAAAAGGCCAAAAGAATAGACACTACTAATGGTGTCTTAAAAATTTTCTAGTACAGCTGATTTGCTGTCCACTTCTAATAAACTGAGATAGTTTTTATTCTCCCCCAAAGTGTAGCATCACCCAAGTTATTCCTTCAAGTTTATAGAATTTTATCTTATTTAAATATTGCATTAAACTGCTCTCTCAATACTAGTCATGGAATTAAAAAAAATTAATTCTAATTTGTTATAGATGACAGCAGAATGCATTACAATTCATATTACACACATAGAGCACAATTTTTCATATCTTTGGTTGTATACAAAATATATTCACACCATTCATGTCTTCATACATGTACTTAGGGTAATAATGTCCATCTCATTCCACCATCTTTTTTACCCCCATGCCTTCTCCCTCCCCCCCCCCCCACCTCTTTGCCCTGTCTAGACTTCATCTAATCCTCCCATGCTGCTCTCCCAACCCAACTATGAATCAGCCTCCTTACATCAGAGAAGACATTTGGCATTTGTTTTTTTGGGATTGGCTAACTTGACTTAGCATTATATGCTCCAATTCCATCCATTTATCTTACAAATGCCATGATTTTATTCTCTCTTATTGCAGAGTAATATTCCATTGTGTATATATGCCACATTTTCTTTATCCATTCATCTACTGAAGGGCATCTAGGTTGGCCCTCCAGTTTAGCTATTGTGAACTGTGCTGCTGTAAACATTGATGTGGCTGTGTCCCTGTAGTATGCTGTTTTTAAGTCCTTTGGGTATAGACTGAGGAGTGGGATAGCTGGGTCAAATGGTGGTTCCATTCCCAGCTTTCCAGTCATGGAATGTTTTTTTTTTAAATTTTTTTATTGTTGGTTGTTCAAAACATTACATAGTTCTTGACATATCATATTTCACACTTTGATTCAAGTGGGTTATGAACTCCCATTTTTACCCCGTATACAGATTGCAGAATCACATCAGTTACACTTCCATTGATTTACATATTGCCATACTAGTGTCTGTTGTATTCTGCTGCCTTTCCTATCCTCTACTATCCCCCCTCCCCTCCCCTCCCCTCTTCTCTCTCTACCCCCTCTACTGTAATTCATTTCTCCCCCTTGTATTATTTTTCCCTTTCCCCTCACTTCCTCTTGTATGAAATTTTGTATAACCCTGAGGGTCTCCTTCCATTTCCATGCAATTTCCCTTCTCTCTCGCTTTCCCTCCCACCTCTCATCCCTGTTTAATGTTAATCTTCTTCTCATGCTCTTCGTCCCTACTCTGTTCTTAGTTACTCTCCTTATATCAAAGAAGACATTTGGCATTTGTTTTTTAGGGATTGGCTGGCTTCACTTAGCGTAATCTGCTCTAATGCCATCCATTTCCCTCCAAATTCTATGATTTTGTCATTTTTTAATGCAGAGTAATACTCCATTGTGTATAAATGCCACATTTTTTTATCCATTCATCTATTGAAGGGCATCTAGATTGGTTCCACAGTCTTGCTATTGTGAATTGTGCTGCTATGAACATCGATGTAGCAGTGTCCCTGTAGCATGCTCTTTTTAGGTCTTTAGGGAATAGACCAAGAAGGGGAATAGCTGGGTCAAATGGTGGTTCCATTCCCAGCTTTCCAAGAAATCTCCATACTGCTTTCCAAATTGGCTGCATAAGCGTTGCTCATTTTTGTGTTAAAAAAAGTTATAAACCACGTACAACTACTGCTGTAGCTAGAAAAATGTTGCTAGATCTGTTACTGTTGATATTGTCATATAAGCCATCATCACTTTAATTTCTGTATTGGCTTACTTAGCAGTGAGAGTCGACTGGGTTTCACATAGAAAGACTTTGGTTTCAGTTTCTTATTATTTACCCTTTTAAGCTGTGTGGCTTTGGGTTAAACATCATCCCAGTTGTTCATATATTTAAAATGGGGAAAACCACTCTGGCTTGTTAAAGAATGATGGTGACATTAGCACATCAAAAGGTTTTACATAATGAAGCATACAGATATTTGTTGTCATTGTTAATCCTACATGGAGAATGAAGGCATCTACTTTTTCATCTTCTAATGCAAAGAATATGACTGAATAAATGTATAAGTATCACCACACTCCAGCAGAAAGTGCCATGTGTATTAACAATCTATTCTAATGTATATGGTCATTTCAGCAAGGGATTATTTGATTTTTCTTCTTCTTCTTCTTTTTTTTTTTTGCTCTCCCTGTGCATGATGATGGCAGATTTTTAAGTGTATTCTTTACTAGTTCACAGGGAAAAAGTCACTATGTCTGTAATCCACTGAGACTTGCCTGGTTCACAGGGTGTCAGCCATTGCCAAGGCTGGGGTGTGGGGGAAGAGGGAATGAATGGCCCAAGAATGGCAGGAAAAAAAATGTCTGCTAGACCCGATTAGGCTGAAGAACCTTGATAGACTGTGTATGTTCGCACATCCCAACTTAGGCTTCGCCCTGGCAAATATAGAGGGGAAAACATGATTTTTTGTGAAATGGAAACATTCAAGTTTAGCCTTAGTCTTGTATTAGCTTTTGCTTATTGGAATCCTATTTTATGTATGTCAGTGATCTGGTTACATCCTAGAATCCTAGAAAGTTTGATGAGTCCAGGGCTCCACCCCAGAGATTTGTCTGTAATGCTAATTGGTAGAGGATTCTAACCTGTAGCCAAGATTGAAAACTGCTGATGTGGATGGGTTTCAAAAGGAAAACACCATCTATTCCATTAAGAACGAATATTCCTTATCTTAGAATCGGGGTCAGTTAAAGACTATAGCAGATTAAATAATATATATGTTCATGAAGACATATCTCAGATACTGTTTTTCCTCTCTCTGAATTTTGTTTGAGCATTTGGATTGCTTCTCATTCTTAGAACAGACAGATGAGAGTGTACTTTTAGAATATCCCAATGCTAATTTTTACAAACAGTACCTTATTCTTTCCTTCTATTACTGCTGTACGCTGAGTGATGCTCTCAATTCTGTTTCCTATGTTGCTTTCAGGATCCAGGATAAAGGATTCTTCATTATTGGAACAAAAGTCATACCTATTAAAAAAAATGTATGTCATTACAACGTTGCTTTGCAGTGTGGCTCAGTTAATGGTGAAATGAAAACCATTGGCTAAGTCCCTAGATAGCAAAATCACAAATTTTATGTGAATTTTCTTTTCCTTAGATTTTTTCCTATATTCCTTCTCTAAAAATAGCAAATGTATTTACTTGAATTGAAAAAAACAGCACTATGCTGCCGTAAGTCCTTCATGTTCCAAATATTAAAGAAAACTGCATAAATTAGAAAAATTAATATCCAGATTATATTTTTTTTTCCTAGTGGAAGTAACATGCAGACACGGGGAGGGAGTGAAGTTATGTTAATGAATAGAAACTTTGAGGAAATAATAGCATTTCACATCTTATAAAAGGCTGGCTTTTAGTCAGAATATTCAGTTGAACTGCTAAAATTTTCCAGGATTAATTAAATGCATATGGAAACAAACATCTTGAAGTGGTTATTAAATTCAGTCTATCTCTTTTCAAGTCTTGGGGTATCATGGCAAGCTCTTTAACTTCTTAGGCCTCAAGTGTTTAATTATAAAATAAGGTTGTTGATGTTATCATTAGAGTCCATGAAATTTCTTTTTATTTTAAATATTTCATCATTTTGTATTCTTACCTTCTGAACTAGAACTTTTGGTGATCAAAAATCTTGCTTGTCTCAATTTTACCCATTTTTTGCAAATTCTGGAGATTTTCAAACCAGAAGGAATTTTAAAGCTTTATTTCCAGAAAGAATGAGTGGTTGATCTTAAGTAGCCAACAGCAGTAAAGATTTATGTAAAATGAAAGTGGGAGGATAAAGAAAGAAAGAAGCCAGGATAGATGGGATTGTGAGGGTCAGAAAAAAAGTTCAGTTATTCCTCTCTGTGGTTTTTGAGCTGGGAGGGCCCCAGAATGTTAAACTGTCTAATGTGATATGCTAGGCACCCCTTCCTTTGTTATATGCCCTGTAACATCCTCCTGCAGAGTACTCACTACCTTCTCAGTGGCCACTTACTGCTCTGAAGCCCCAGTGGGAATAGTTAGAGTAGCCATGTCTACTTATTCACCCTATCCTTATAGCTAAGCAAGGGACTAGCCTGTAATTAGTATTCCATAAATATTTGTAAATGTACAGACAGGCATAAAGTACTGTTATATTTCTATGAAGAGTTTTTATTATTTTCAAATGTATTGGTAAGTAGAGAGCATAATATGAGAAACTGCCATGTATCTGTCACCCAGATTGTTTTGTTTTTTAGTGTGTGTTGGGGTGGGAAGCAGGGAAGAAGGGGGTAGTGCTGGGGATGGAACCAGGGCCCAGGGCTAGGTAGGTGGTCTACAACTGAGGTACACCTCTAGCCCCATCATTGAGATTTCATTTATCAAAATTTTGCCACATTTGCTTCATCTGTCCCTTATTGCTTTTTATTTTTTCCTTTTGTGAAACATTTTAAAACAGATCTCTGACATATTATTTTGGTCCTATGTGCTTCAGTGCATATCTCTAAAAAATACGCATGTTTTCTGAAGTAACCACAATGCTACTTTTATGCCTAATAGGATTAGCAATTCCATGTTGGTATTTGTACCCAATCCATATGTCAGATTTCTCCAAATATTTTTAGAAATATCTGTTTTTACAGTTAGATTATAAGATTTAAAATATAAAAGAAGGTATGACCATTTCTTAAGAAATTTCTTTGATTCCTGTTAGCTATTCTTTAAAATCGTCAGGTAAGAGAAGTGAACATTTTAATCCTCCTTTATTAGTAGAGAAAACTTAAATTATATATTTTCTCATTTATTGGAAACATTTTAATAATACAGTTTTATTATTAAATAAATGATTAAAAGATTTATATAAATCATTATATAAAAGTCAGTTTGCCCTGTTTTTTATTATAAGTATTCTCTATTTTCTGGACTGTAACATCTGTGCCTTTCCCTGCCCTCAGTGCATACATGAGTATATATAATCTGTGTGTATACATGTGTGTACACCTGGATTAGACACTTGTGTGTGCACTTAAGCTTGTGACATTAGACACCTGAGGTTCTCTTGTACCTGCAGGAGAAGGCTCTATATTTCATTCTCTTTGTTAAAGCAATGAAAAAGATAAGGGGGCTTTAGTCAAAGATTATACATTCATATACTTGATCCTCAGGAAATGCAAAGAAACATGTTAGAGTAAAGCAAGTCTAGGCATTTCCCAAGGGAAATACAGTCTACTGACTGAGTTCACTAGGGTCTATTGACCTCTGGACTCTCCTTTTCCCCCGACCCCCCACCTCCCACTTTGCCTACAGCTCCAAGGATAGTTACAAACTGCACAGGTCCTACTATGGAAACCATACCTGACTTACTGCCGGGTCTTCCAAAAGAAAAGGACAGAATCTGTGGCTCTTTTCTAATTTAGGGGCTGTTATTTTTCCCTCTTTGTAATTGGAACCATAAAAATAGAATGTCATTTAGGAGACTAACTCTATATAACAACACTTGAAAAGAGATTTAGGGGGAGGGGAATTTGTCTAAGTTTTAAGAATACATCAAGCTCTTAAGGAAGTAGATTGTGCCATGTTTGAAGATGCAAAGATAATCACTGTGCTGGGAACCGTCTTGAGGGGGGAGGAAGCTGAACAACAAGAGGAAAGCAGCATTCGCTCCTGATTTCGCACAGGAAGCCCACAGCACCTCCTGCCAAAGCGAGATAAGAAAGCTCCCATGCACTATTCTGGACAAGGCCACTGTTATCAGCTTCAGGTCCATGCTGTCCTCTCTATGCTCCAAGCCTCTGTCCCTTTCCTAATGAGCTTTAGGACTCCTACCTCCATGTGCATATAGCATGCCAAGTATAATAGCATGGAGGTATTTATAACCAGTGAAAGGAAAAAAGGAATTCTGGGGGTAAGAGAGTATTCCATGTCTTCTCTGTCAATTGCCCTAGAGTTGAAACAACTTAGTTTTGGACCAGAGATTGACAAATAAAGTACAAGTCGGCCAATTATGTATCCAACACCTAGAGCTGGGACCCTACATGTGACATGTCAATCTGTTTAACTCCAACTGGGTGCCATCTGGAGAGCTCTCCCATCTGGTCTAAGTTATTAGTCTTCTTCTCTTGACACATAATGGGAAACTGCCACCCTCCATATATGTGGATGACATACTAATGACCTACATACTTGTAGTGGTAATGGATTTGCCCTGTTCTCTTTACACTTATAAATATTTGACTCTGGGCTGGGGCTGTAATTCATTGGAAAAGTGCTTGCCTAGCATGAGTGAGGCACTTGGTTTGATCCTCAGCACCACATAAAAATTAATAAAAGGCATTCTGTTCATCTACAACTATCAAATAAATAAATAAATAAATAAATAAATAAATAAATAAATATTTGACTCTTTTGTGACCAAAATCAGGTAAAGGCAGTCTGGACCCACAGCAAAAGGTGAAGCCAATACAGGTCAAACCTACAGTATTAGCTGCTGTTAGAATTTGTACTAATTTCTGGCTCACTTCAGAATCTTGCACTTAACCTTTATACCATATGTAATATGATCTATGGACTACTGTCACATACTCAGAAATTATTATGCCCCAGTGCTTCTTTGTATATAGGAAGAAAAGCCTTCTCAGATATTCACTGTACTAACATTATTAGTGCATTGGGAATTTATGTCTTTTTTAGCCACTTTTTTATAACATGGTTAGCTTATGTCCAAAATGTGGTTAATGCCTCTCATCCTACATCCAAAATATGTCAAATGTCCATTGTGTGCAGATTCTGCAGTACAGTTGTCATTAGACCTTATATCCTGCAGTTAGTTCCTGAGCTCACCACAGTTCCTATTCACCTTTACAAATCCAGCACTTGCAAATACGATGCATAGTATGTTCCCCAAAGTACTCTTACATTCATTTATCTGTGATTTTTTTTAAGTGCTGATTTTTAATAATTCTGACTTTTAGGTTTTCTTTATTCCTTCTTCCTGTTTCCCCACCCCTGCCTAAAATTCAGATCTGTACTTGCTTTTCTTTAGAAGATAGATGATTACATCTGGTAGAATCAGAAGGAAGAATCTAGGTGAGCTTTAGTCATTGATGGTATTTACATTTTCTTGAAAGTGGCTCTCATATGAGAAAAAAATAGAATTGGATAACAATTTCAGAATTGGGTAAAAATGACAGAATTTTTCTCTGAAGAATTTGATGGAGTGGTCCAACTCTTCGTTTAGCCTTTTTAGAAATTGCCATCTAGAGCTTGTTATAGTACCCAAGATTCCTATTGTTATCCAGTATCAAATTCTCATTTTATAATCAGATGATGTTCTGCTAGTTAAATAACCACACCAGTTCTAGAAGGTCTACTTTACTGCTGACTCCTAAGATAAATAGGTATTTGTTTTATTTTAGGATCCCCTTTTAACCTACTAGAAATTATATTAAGCTGACATTTTTTTTCCCCAAAAATCTCTATTCTGATATGGCTTACCCTTGGCTGGCAGAAGGGAAGTGGTTGTTATTGAGCCACTACTATTTGCCAGGCTTGGGATAGGAGATATATACATTCATTTTGACTAGTTCTCACAGTCCCCCAAGAAGCAAGAATCATGGTCCCCATTTCACAAATCCTTTTACCAGTAAGGGAACTGAGATCCAGAAAGATCAAATGCCTTTATCAGGTTCATAGAGAAAGGGTAGCACTGGGCAGAACCCTCATGTCCTCTTTCCATCACACCAGAGCTCTATCACCCAGAGTAACTTTATTCCCAAGGAACCTCCCAAATCTTTCCCATCATACTTTCTAGGGGGAGTCTGGCTTGGAGTCACTTGTTTCAGAGAAAAACTCTGGAAGTTCTCTGAATTCAGACTGGCACAAAGTCACATACTATGAGAAAATTTTAATTTTCAAGAGGAAGATGTACCTAGTCCTTTGGCAGACATGGATGAGAGGAAGGTGATAGAGGAATTATTCATAATTACATTTTGACATAAAATTTCTTTAGTTTAGGTCATAAATATACTTTGATGAAAAAATTATGGGAACTTTTTGCCTTCTACTGGATGACAGATTTTATTTATCATTTTTTAAAATCTTGCAACAAAATAAAATAAGCTAATTTTTATCAATCTTTTTCTTTTCCTGGGAACTTACTTTTGCCTGCATCACCCATTGGCTATTCTAGGATGAACTCACCTGCTTTATTATAAACTTTAGTACTTTAAAGAGCACCTCTGGAATAGAGGTGGAGAGGGCAGGGCTGAACTGAATACTCCTACATCGGATGGCTGCCTATTGCCTGAGCCACTGCCTGGGGATGAATGAGAGAGAGAGAGAGAGAGAGAGAGAGAGAGAGAGAGAGAGAGAGGGAGGGAGGGAGGGAGGGAGGGAGGAAGAAAGAATTTTCAGTGTCTACTTAAAGCCCATTTAATTGGGGGGGGGGTGCAGGGAGGAGGCTCTAGAAAATTCAATAGCATCCCAAGATAGAGAATAATCTTTTTTTTTTTTTTCCTTTTTGGATGATAAAAGCTGGGTACTCATCTGTTTAATGGGATTTTACTGCACGAGCTAACTGTGATTAGAATCTGTTTGTAAAGAATATTGAATCATTTCAAATTAAGAAACAAAGGCTAGAACAGTAATAAAGAGCAAATCAAGACTATAAAATGTCCTTTAAAAAAAACTGATAGGAAAAGAAAGACCACCTGGAAGCTTGCCAGAGGGCAAGACCAGGGCTGGCTCTGCATTATGGTACACCATCCTGCAGAAGGGCCTGATGTAAACATTCCTCTGCTACCTTCCGTGTTGTGTGAGAACATTAGCGATAGTGTGTCTGAGCCATCAGATTGATAGAATCTGCAAACACTATCTTTTCCCCACCTCTCGCATTCTCTTAAAACAAATAAAACAATATAGAGGAGAGGATGCTGGCAGAAAAAGGCCTAGGGTTGAAAGGAATGTTTGTATAGAATGGTTCCTGCTCCTTTTGCTTCAGGAAGAGGGCCAGGGTCTTCAGGGTGGTCACAAGGTCAGGCTGAGGGTACTCTGGAGGAATGACTTTCTTGTGCAATTAGAGACCTAGTGACGCCCTGGAGACCATACTGAAAATTTCTTCTTTTCTCAGTGGGGGTGGGGAAGCAGCAGTGGAGAAGCATTTCAGGGATTGTAGGTTTTGGGTCAGCTTCTTGGACAATGGTGGAGGGGATCCAGCACCCTGGGCCACCTCTGTTTAGATAAGAGCTTTTCCGTGAGTGCCTTGGCTTATGCTGCTTCCTGCTCTCGAGGGCCTATGGTCCATTCACTCGGAATAAGGCCTGTCTATCAGCCTCTGCTTCCTTTCCTCCTCTCTCACCTTCACTTCTAGTGTGAGCTCTGGCAGTCCCCTCTCCCCACCTTTCCTATCTAGTATATACAAAATCTAAGCCAGGGCCCAGAGTATCTTCAGCCCTATACCTGGGTGACTGGGAAGCTGAAAAGGTGGACAGTTACTTGGTTACACCCAGGGAGGAGAGGAGCCTCAAAGAGAACATCGATTTTGTTCACTCATTTTTCTCAGTAAAGGACTGGCTGGCCAGCTAAGGAAGAGTGGTTTGATAAATAAGAAATCTTTAGGGAAATGTTAGGAGTGGCTACAAATAATATCCTTCAACATATTCAGCAAAGAGTTTAAGATATTACCTCCAATCACTCAGTGAAGAATATTTCAAACTACTACTGTATTTTGTTCTTCTAAAAAGGAAGATAGTGGCTTATTTACTAGAGAGTGGATAGAAATGTCCAGAAAGTCTTCAGGGTTGGAGATGGGGAAATTTAGCAAAAAGAACAGATCTTAAGATATCAGATCTGAGTTCAAATGGTGGTTTTATAACTTTCTAGATATGTAACTCTGGATAGCAAAAGCCCAGTTATGAGAATCAGAGTCATAGAAAATTGTTCAGAGGACTTGTAGACTTTTTGATTACTTGAATCATTCTGAAATTTGTCCTGGATCACAGCCCACAAAATCACTTTTAATAAATTCTGCTTTGATGTTCTGCCATTGCCAATACCAAGGGATGTCAGAGTTACCAGTCCTATGCATCCACATGGTTGAGGAGTTTGTGTCCCAAAGAATGTGAGAGAAGAAGTCATTTCTCTTGGATGTCAAAACACTGAAGCCTTGTACTTCTTTTGACATATTTTCATATTTTGGATCCCTTAATTTTGGAAATGTTTGTTTCTTCTCTTGTCTCAACAACTAACATGTGGGCCCCAGCTCTGTATTGTCTTATTTTTTTCCTTCATCCAGAGTTGTTTCATTATTTATTTTACTTTTTGTGAACCACTACAAATTCTTTGGGGCTGAATGTGTTCTTAGCTTTGTGAACTCCAAAGAGGCAACCTGATGTTACATGTCTTACTATTATAGTTCTACTATAGGTGTTAAAGAGCAAATAGAAGGAAAATAATTAAAAAATCTAAAGAGTAGCATTTTGACATCTGCAAATTCTAGGGTGATACCAAATGAGTTAATTTGTATAACATCTACAGTGCCTGGTACATCGAAAACAGATCAGTTATGTTGTCATTTGGTTATCTGACTACATTGAGAGCTACTTGAGAATGGGGACTATGTCTTACTCATCATTATCACCTCAGTCCCTAGGGTAGATGAGAAATGAATGTCTGGTGCTCAGTTAACTGCCTGATGAGAAGAATGAATCCTGACAAAGAATGACCTGATTAGATCTGGACCCAACCTCACGTCAGGTGTCAACCCTGCCATCTCTCACTTATCTCAAATGTGCTGAAGAAAGGGGCACTAGTGATCATCCAGTGACCTCACACACACCTCCTAAACTAACACTGTGTCACCACTATCAGCGCCTATCCATTCTCAACAACTAATATCAATGAAGACCTGGGCGCTGATGGGGTCCTAGATAGACTCAGCCTAGCAGTATCATTTCCTGACAAATTGATAGACCTGGATAATTTCAACTTAGGCAAAGATGCTGACATGTGAAGAGGTATCTCTGGTCTAATGGAAAATAGAAAACTGACAGTATTCTACTTCTCCTCCAAGAGTAGGAAAAATATTGGCTCATAATTACTTGTAGTATTTTATTCCACTTAAAAGTCTTCTCATTCACATTTCAGGTGTAAAATCATTCCCCCTGAAAGTACAAGATTTACTTTCGACTGTTATTAAGGAATGTCTCTGTTTATTGAAGAGACAAATCAACTTCATGGGAAAATATTAGAATACAGTAGAGCACAGGCAAATAAAATGACAAGAGCCATATGCTACTATGGACTGAACAAGACTCAGTGAGTACTTAATAGCTGAGAAAGAATTCATAAGTGAGAGTAGATCCAGGCTACTATAACTCCCTTAATTTCTTAAATAATCTGAAACACCTACCATTTCTGGTCCCATTCTAACTTCTTTGGAACAAGTCATCAGAGTCACAAGACCTGTCCCTCTCCAAAGATGTAAGTATGTTTCATGGGAGTATATTAATCTAATACCATGGATCATGTTGTCAGATTATTGTCAGCTTTCACAGGATATTATGTATATGTGATGCCACTTCAGAGGGAAGTGGCTTTGTAGTACACAGCCCCAGGGTTGCCTAAGATTATTTAAAAGTACTGGATAACTTTCAGCAGACAAACTTAGCACTTGCATTATGCCAGCCAGAGGGCTAAGTACTTCCTATATTATCTCATTTAATTCTAACATGTCTGGGGATGGAGTTCATTCACCTTACATAGCATGTGTGAGGTGCACAATAATAATATTTCCCCCAAACAAGCTTATGATGTCAGTGCTGTCCTTTGTATAGATGAGAAAACCCTGACTCAAGGAAATTCTTTTGCCATGAATCCCATAGGTGGTAGATGGCAGTAGGCAGAACCAAGACTTAAGCTCTTAAGTCCTTGTCCTTAAACTATAGATTTTATTGCCTTTCTGTATCCTAACACGTTCTAAAATGGGCTCTTGATGTCACAACACAGGCTTCTTAAAACATCTGCTTTCTGGCTCATAAGCTTTTACCCCAAATTACTCATTTTAATGTCTAAGCAGTTGTTATAGAAAACAACCCTTGTAATGACAGCTGAAGTGCTTTCAGTTGCCTGGTTGATGATGGCCACTCATTTGTAGTCTTTCTGAAACGTCAACCAGTATAGGTTTTCCAACAGGGTCCTTGCATTCTCTGTGATGGTGATAATTATAGTCTCTGTTTCATAGAAGTTCTGCGATAATGAGATAATACATATAAGGTGTATATAAAACCATGTCCCATAGGGAAGTGCTTAGGAACTTATCTATAAGGAAAATACAAATAGAAATGATAGGCCACACATCTTCTACCAGGGATAATCTTCTGTGTGGCTCTAGATAGTCTCTGAAAACACATTTTTACTTTTCTTAACTTTACTTGTTTAAAAACCTTTTCCAGGGCTGGGGATGTGGCTCAAGCGGTAGCACGCTCGCCTGGCATGCGTGCGGCCCGGGTTCGATCCTCAGCACCACATACCAACAAAGATGTTGTGTCCGCCGAGAACTAAAAAATAAATATTAAAAATTCTCTCTCTCTCTCTCTCTCTCTCTCTCTCCTCTCTTACTCTCTCTTTAAAAAAAAAAAACCTTTTCCAATTTACAAAGGCATATTTGTCAATAATGTAGCAATAAGTGATCATATTACATAATTCTCAATGAGGACAAGGCATATGGAACATTAAAGGCCTAAGGGCATGTGTGCCCATGTAATATTTTTAAAAAGCCAGAGTAAAAATCCAAAGCTTTGATTTTTTTAGACATGGGAGGCAGAATTTCAGAGATTCAATGCTTGTGATAACATGCTGAAGAGCCATAAGAATAAGATTACCAATAATGAGTCTGTAAAATGCCATCAATCTATAAGAAATGACAAGGTAGACTTCTGGTTTGTAGATAACAGAAAACCCAGGCATGAGCCAGAGAAAGTGAGCTGGGAGGAATGACTGAATCCACTCCAGAAATTTCATGTCAGGTTCAAATCTGCCTTTCTAATTATGGTTTTCACATTTCTTCTCAGCCCAAATACAATGATCAAACCAAATTAATCTTCTGGTATGTCCTTTCTAAAACTTCAATCCATAAATATCCCTGCACACTCTGCCACATCTTCTTTGTCTCTTTTCCCTTTCCCTTTCCATTTGACTTTCCAGAATCTTCAGGATATATTCATATTCATATTCTCCCTCCCTCTCCCTCCCCCCCCCCCTCTCTCTCTCTCTCTCTCTCTTCTTGAAGTTGTTGAGAATTGAATCTGGGGCTTCATGCATGAGAGAAAAGCACTTCACCCCTGAGCTACATCCCCAGCTCTCAACAGGTGTTCTCAAATTAACTACTGACAAGAACAAGCCTAATAGGATGAGCTAGTGCTTTCCCAAACCTGTCCCCAAGAGGACTTTTGCTTCGTCCGTAGAGAGTTCACAGTGACCAACTCTGAGGATTTATATGGAACACCAGTGAAAAGCACCTTCTGCAATGCCACCTATTTAGTCCTTCTCCTTTAATTCCATTATCTGAAAATACCTGAGAAATAAATCTCTGAGCTTCATTTTCCTCATGGCAAAACTGAGAAAATTATGATCATTATGTAGAATGGTTGTACAGACTAGGAATAATGTGTGTGAAGGGATGAACACAGCTTTGGACAACAGACAGGGAATACTGGTGAAATTCATTATAGCTATTATAATTGAGCAGACCATTGAACTGAAGATGGCAAAACATTCTACAGGCTTTTGGAGAAAGTGTGAAGAAACAAGGACTAGTGACTAGAAGCTCATTATGAGGCACTGCCTGAGGAAGCCATAGTCTAAATCCTACACACCCTCTGCATCTTCTCAATCCACCATGTTCTGCTTTTTCATTTAAAAAAGCACTGAATTTACATTAAACCCACAGATTAGGTTCCACTAGATTTTGAAAAATGACCTACCAAGTCAGTGGAGACATATACAAAATGTAGATGTCCATGCATAGGTTCTTGTTTTATAGATGCCATGTATTATTTCTCTATTACCTAAAGATCTTGTATCAGGACATTAGTTTCTAGATTCAGTAATACAAATGCCCCCTCCCTCTTTCTAGTGCTACAGGTAGGACCCTGTACTTTGCACATGCTATGCAAGTGACTAAGGCCAAAGAAAATTGGAAAGGTTCTGTCAGTATTCTCAAGGAGTGTTCCCAAGTTGTGTTACTGTCTTTTCGTATTCCTAATCCTGGAAGCTACACTGACTCTTGCTGAACAGATCTCTATAAAAATCCAGCATCCTATGACTCAGCCTTTTAGTTTAAAACACATAATGAAATATTTGATAGCAATTATGGGAGACAGTTACTTCATTAGAAACAATTACTCATCAGGTTCACTGTAGTACTATGAAGAATGGGAAAAAGAAAATCTCACAAAGCATAGGAAAGTGGGAAAGAGGCATTTGGCAAATGAACTTGTGCTCTGTTCTCAGGACTTTGTATGAAATATTAATAAGGGCTGTTGTCTGAACATTCACATTGGGCAGTGTGCACTTCCTCAACTAACCAGTAATTACATAATAGAATGCGAGAAGTTTCTCATTAGTAAGTGAACATTCATTTTTGGCTTGTGATGAAAGCCTCTTGTATAAGATGGCCAGTTTTATTTGGCTTTGTTGAAGCTCAGAGTTCTGCTAAAGTGGTCCTTGGTCAAGTGGTCTTCTTTAAAGTCCTCATTTTATTCAGGGTTTGTTTGTGGTAAATTAAAATTCTCTGTAGCATGCTTGCTTCAAGCCTGCATACCCATACACACTGCACAGAATACATGATAAGAGACACATGAACACAAATTGTAAGTATATTGAAGAACAACGTGGTAAATATTAAAACATGAGGTAAGTGATCATATTTCCAAAAGCAGAAGTCTTCTTAAATTACCATTTCCTTCAGACATCTGACCTACATTTTGCCCCCAGGAAATGTTGACTTTCAATTGAATCGTTAAAGCTTTCATTTTGTAGATAGAAAACAAAATACAGGACATAAAATTGTTATAGCATAAAAATAATAGACATTCATGTTGGCAGTCAATTAAATTTGGGTCCTTGAGTACAGTTCTAATTAACTACCATTAGCAATTGTTTTGGTTTTGTCCTGTTAATTTTACATACCCCACTGATGAACAAAACTATGTTTCTCCCAAATGATGTATCCCTGACACATCCCTAATGATTCTGGGCTTCCTTTCCTTGCCAATTTGCTAACGTAAACAATAGAGAAATGCAATTAGGCAAGCTGCTCTCAGAGTTCCTAGAGGCCTCTGCCTTTCCCTGCTTTTTAGGCCACCCCTCCTCCCCACAGGAGCAAAGAGCAAATCCCACTTAGTCCTGGAGTGGTCAGCTTTCTCCAGACACCCCCACTAGTGCTTTCCTACTGGGGCAGATGAAGAGTGTTTCAGAAATGGGACATCAAATTGTCATTGAGAGTGGCAGGGACCGTTATTTTCTGTTTAAGTTCTAAAGTATGTAATTATTTTAGATTTCAGGCTGACCTACTTTATAGAGCTTTGGAAGTGGTTCCTTGAGGGTCCATCTATGTCTTTTGGGTTTTTCTTAGAAAATTTACCATTTTAGATAAGAAAGGAAAAAGCTTTCCATGAGTTGAGAAACCAGCACCATTTTCTGCATCCTGAAGGGACTAATTGGCAAAAGACCAAATAAAACAAGCAAGGTTTTAGAGCCAACTGGGTAGGGAAGGATAAAGCCTTTGCGGGACAAAGGCTGGCAAAGTGGGTCCAGGTTGACACCAGTGCTGGTGGGTCTATTGTATTTTTTTTTTCTTTTGCAATGCTGAAGATGGGATCCAGGGCCTCATTCAGATTATTATTTATATGAAAGCATTTTATATTTATAAACTGAAATTTTTTGTTAATTTGTCATTAATCCTCAGAGTTAATGGTCAAATTGCTTTATGATTTATAAAAAGCAGAAGGGAAATATCAGTGTACAACAACTGAGAAATTATTTCAAGCTTTTTCAAAAATAGAAAATGTAATTTAAAGTGATTTTCTCATTTAACTCCTTCATAGCTGTGTATTAGAGGAAAGGGGAGGACCGGCAGTTGCCATTTACAGAAGGGGAAATGGAAGCACAGATTAAGTAACCAGACAAGGTCACACAGAAGTCAAGGACAGCACCAAGAATAGAACCCATTTCCTTGATTTGATTTCTGATCTTTAGCCCTGAGACCATATGATTGGCATTCTACAGGCACATATATGGATCCAGTAAGTAATTGCCAAACATATTTGATTTTACATAATTAAAACAGAAATGTTAAAGACAGATAGTGTTTATTTTTTGCATATGGTTGGTACCTAATATTTGTGTGATGAGGAGATGATCGCATTGTATTTAGATTGAACAGCAATGGTGTGCAAAACAGGTTTCTATGATGTGAGCAATATTAATGCAACATTAAGTAGCAGAAATTTCTCTCTACAAATTTTCATTAGCCATCACTGATAGTGGATAAAGAAGTGAGATTTTCATAAAGAACTCAGTTTAACCTAACATTTTTTCCCAGTAGAGGGGACTGATTTAATCTGTTTTGCAGGTATATCTTACAGTTGATTAGTGTTATTACTCAGAATATGATTTATGACAGATAGACAGAATTAAGGCAGCCTACGCTCTAAAGAACACTTGCTCTAAAACTGCAGTAATCAAAGACAGCAGTCCTTGAATCTCTCTGTAGAGACCTAGGTACATTCAACATTTAAAAAACAAGCCTTAGTTTTATATTATTAATTTTTTGTGTGTATGGTACCAGAGATTGAACCCAGGAGTACATTCAACCTTTTTTTTTGGGGGGGGGGTGTAGCTGGGATTTAACCAAGGGGCACTTAACCACTGAGCCACATCCCCATCTCTTTTTATATTTTATTTTGAGACAGGGTCTTGCCAAGTACTTAGGGCCATATTGCTGGGATTACAGGCATGTGCCACCATGCCCAACACATCAAGCCTTTTTTATTTTTTATTTTGAGGCAGGTTCTGAGTTACCCAGTCTGGCCTTGAATTTGCGATCCTCCTGCCCCTGCTGCCTGAGTCCCTGGGATTACAGCTGTGGCCACCACACCGACTTAAGCCTTAGTTTTAAAACTGTAACAAGACAATTCAGAAACAACCAGTAGCTCTGGACATTTATGGGGAGGTGACCTAAGCTAATGGAGAGTGCCAGCAAGATGACCCAGCAGAAGCTGACTCCTTATCCTATGACTAGATGAAAGTGAGCTGAAAGACCTGTTCAGTCTCAGAAGCCTCTAGTCATTTATCTGAGGGTTTCCTTGACATACAAGAATAAAAGCAGTCTTTCAGCCTCTTAGATTCTTCCTAAGAAAACCAGAACTGGTAAACTAGAGTATAAAGAAATGATGCCAAGTCTGCCCTTTCTATATCTTCACCTATCCTCCAATCCTACATTGTCTCTAGTTCCCTTAGAGACTAATAACCTCCTTGCCCTGGGCAATCTTTTTTTAATTTTTCAGGTGTAGATGGACACAATACCTTTTACTTATTTTTATGTGGTGCTGAGGATCGAGCCTAGTGCTTCACATGGCTAGGCAAGCGCTCTACCACTGAGCCACAACCCCAGCACCCCACCCCCCAGAAGCTTAGTAGTCTTACTTGTTTCTTCAAAATGCAGGGGGTATGTGAAGTTTCAGAAATCAAATGTGGGCTGGCTGAACTGGTGGCAGCTATTCCACAGGCCCATTCTACCCCACCCCAGCCTTAGCCATTATGCAGGGCAGAATCACTTCCTCCCATGACTGGGAAACTAATGAATGGGGTAGGCCATGTGACCTGGGAGAGTTACTTCATTCTCCCTTTGCATCCTTCAATTTATTCTTCCTGTTACTTTTGCCTAACTTTTTTATAGTTCCTTAATTTTATCTAATTCTGAAAAAGTCCTAAGTTATATTTTCCAGAGTTCTATGGCCTTTCCCCCTCAGACCTACTAGATTTCCATTTTCAAAGCTGAGAAAGAGTGCGTATTATCTTCCACAATTTCTGTTCATTTCTCAGAAATATCTGGTATAGTTTCTCACTGTCATAAGAAATTCCATAGCAGGCAGAAATTTCCTTCCAAGTTATTTAGAAATCTTGGGTCTTAGAGAAATGTACTCCCCTCAATGGTAGCAATAAGTACAACCTTGCATTTCCACAGCACTGTGTATTTTCCCACTTATTTCATCTCATTTTATCCTCATATTCTCTCTGTGAAGTGTTTAATTATTTTATATGAGAAGAAGCTGTGAATTAGACATGTGAGAGCTACTAGAAACTTAACATCATTGTGGCTGATAAACATGGAACAGGTTTAGCAGATTTATTTAGAGCTCTCTACCAATTGTTAAGATGAGAAAAATCCCCAAACTCCTCATTCAGTCTTGGTAATCTATTTTAATATATCAGTAAACATATTAAAGAAATTTCCTAGTTCTCTTACCAACTTAACACCCAAATACACAGAAATGTAAAAATCACAGAAAGAGTACACTTTATTTCTTCTTCGTTCGTTAGCTATGTGAATTTAAAATTACCATCTTTTTCTCCCTTTTATTCCTAATGGCTTTTGAAAACTTGATACATAAAAATCTATAAATTATACATAACACTGGCATACTATATGATGTTTTGAAATATGTGTGCATTGTGGAATGTTTAAATCAGGATAAGCATACCTGTCTCCTCAATAACTTATCATTTCATGGGGAAAACTTTCAGTATCCTTTCTGATGAGATATTCGGTACATAATTGTTATCTATAGTCACTCTATCAAGCAACACTACATCATAGCTTCTTATACATATTGTGTAAGAATGAATTGTAGGCAAAACCACAGTATTACTTCATTAAAACAAGTCATTTACATAAAACATTTTTACTACTTCCTTTTTTTAAAAAAATATTTATTTTTTAGTTTTCGGTGGACACAACATC
The DNA here is from genome assembly GCF_964194105.1 of Spermophilus citellus. Lineage (NCBI taxonomy): Eukaryota > Metazoa > Chordata > Mammalia > Rodentia > Sciuridae > Spermophilus > Spermophilus citellus. Next base: position 25,192,541 of record NC_138182.1, read on the forward strand.
TTTATTTTATTTTATGTGGTGCTGAGGATCGAACCCAACTCCCGCAAATGGCGAATGCCAGGCGAGCGCGTTACCGTTTGAGCCACATCCCCAGCCCCTACTATTTCTTTTTAAAAAGGAGGAAATTTCTAGTTGAGCAATAGTTCTGATAATTTTAAATACATTTACATATTTATCAGACTCCAGGAAAGATAATCTAAATTTGGTCCTCTTTTTTTTAAACCTAAATACGTAAAGTAGCTGACCATGTTAAGTCAATTAATTTTGGGCTATTTAAAATAAATATAATGTGTCCTCAAAAATTAAACTGCTATGGGTTCTGTGATACCTGCCTATAATCCCAGCTATTTGGGAGGCTGAAATAGGATGATGATGAGTTCAAAGCCAGCCTGGGCAATTTAGCAAGACCCTGTCTCAAATTAAAAAAAAAAAAAGAAAGGTATGGGGATAGAGTTCAGTGGTAGAGCACTTGCCTAGCATGTGTCAATCCCTGGGTTCAATCCCTAGTACTAAGAAAACCAACTAAATAAGAACAAAAAACCTATGGCAATATATAGAGTTGCCCTTTAACTGGAGTCAGAGGACTTTTAGCACTGAACCACATCCCTAGCGCCCCTCCCCCCCTTTTTTTTAAAATTTTGAGACAGGATCTCTATAAGTTGTTTAGGGCTTTGCTGAGTTGCTGAGGCTGGCCTCAACTTTATAATCCTCCTGCCTCAGCCTCCTGAGTTACTGAGGTTACAGGTGTGTGCCACTACACCTGGTTGACTCTCAAATTTTAACACTAAGAATCAGTCTACATATTTATGAGCAATGTGTAAGCATTAGTTGCTCAATCTCCTTTGAAGATCAACCATATGTATCACTATGCAGATATATTACTATACAACTCAAAAGTGTTACAGAACATTCCTTTTTTATGTCAGTAATGAAAATTCCTAAGTTAATCTAGTATATAAAAACATTTACATAAAGACATAGTTGAGAAATTTTAGTAATTAAAGAGGGCTTCATTTATCTATAAATGTTAGTTTTTATCTATCTGACAGGGTGAAATAGAGTTGTTTTATTAGTTTCCTAGGTACAATGATCTTGTATACATTTCAGAAATATTTCTCAGTACACTAATTTTACCACCCAGTACCAAACCTGGGCCTGTGCAGATAAGCTGTTCCATTGGTATACACTCACTAAAGAATGAAAGCTGCTTCTGGATGTGCACATTTTTGGCAGATAAAAATGTGTTTCATAAAAATGAAACAACATATTGAAGAAATGAATTATCTCCAGCATGAAAACAGTTAAAGGTTTCATTTCTGAACTGTCCTGTGAGTAGCAAAAAGTGAATGATTTTTTTTTCTTTTTTTTTTTAAGTTCTCGGCAGACACAACATCTTTGTTGGTATGTGGTGCTGAGGATCGAACCCGGGCCACACGCATGCCAGGCGAGCGCGCTACTGCTTGAGCCACATCCCCAGCCCAAAAGTGAATGATTTTAATAGAATAATTCAAATGCCCAACAAATATTTAAGGCTGTGCTCTGAGTCTTGGAAGAATTCCAAAAGGAATAAGATGTCTTCCCAGGCCTTGGTGAGTGTATTCCATGAAACAGGAGGAAAAATCCCATATAGCACAAAGAAATTAAAAAGAATGCTAATTTTCACAAAGTTTTACTTCAGCTCCTATCATTCTCCAAATCATAATTTATCAGCATCATGCAACCTCAAATTACTTATGTCACTCCTTGTGTATTTTTTAATAGTTGCAACTGAAGTTCAATTGATATTAAATTTAAATTTTCAATTCTAAAACAAAAAATTAAAATATCTATAAAAGACTGTTATTCCATAAAAATTCAACTATACACTTTTATCCTATTAACATCAACTTTTTAGTTATTTTAAATGTATTTGCATGTTAGGTCAGCACATATATCAAAGCATTATGAGAATGAGTCTATATATAGGGGTTCCTACCTTCACTTAGCAAAATAATACAAGGTCTTATCAGATCTCACTGAATTTTGAGTGAAATATCTATAGTGGTAAAGAGGGTATTACAGACTTTCAAGTTCTCTATACTTCTATTTTTAGAAAATGACACTCAAATGAGAAATCAGATATGTGTGGAAATAGCTACTTCTCAGGAATTCCATAACTCACCAGTAATTTTCCACTATTGCTACACCCTAAACAAAGGATTAAGACACAAAATGAAGAGTTGGGAGTTGCGGGAAGAATCTAGAGAGTTAAATAGCCTCTTCTATCTGTTTATGCTAAAATTATGCCTAGTTTACTTTTTATCAAGCTAATTTTCTTTTTAAAACAACAGTCTTCCCACTCTGCAAGTGGAGATAAAAGCAATAAAGAAAATATTTTGGCATAATGATAATTCTTGGGCAGTTTCAATAATACCTTATTGTTGCACCTATCAATTCTATTCCTGTTTTTCAAATGAACGCTCATGAGCTATATCATTGGTATCATCCCTTCAGACTAAACAAAAACGGGAAAAAGCAAACGGGGTTCATCATCAACAGGATGCAAGGAAATGCTGCACATCCACAAAGGGTAGGGGTGTATTCATTCAGCAGATACACATTGAGCATCTACTGTGTATCAGACACTCCCTAAAGATACAGGGCAGTTAATTCATAGCTCAGAGGAAGAGAAACATGTGCATATCAGTTGATTTTGCAATGGTGTGAATAAAGTGCTTTTCATACTGTTCAGGGAGAAATGAGGCAGCTGGGTGGGTTCACAGAGAAGGTGATATAAGAGCTGAGCCTTGGGGTTCGATAAAGAAGGACTTCTTATGAGGCAGACAGTGGGTAGAGGTACATTTCAGATAGATGGAAAAGCATGACTGAAGTTCCGAAGTAAGAAACAGTTGATCATCAGTGTTGGAAAGATCTTGAATGGTGTCCAATGAAGATAAAATGAAAAGTGGGATGACCAGTATAACTGACACAGTGGAGTAGCTGATGTCTGGGGATCCTCAGCTGGGAAACAAGAGGGCTGAGGTTCTAACTTGAGCAAATGACAGCTCATAAGTGACCTTAGTTATATCCCTGTGTTCCTTAACTATACACTCTAGAGAAACATGTGTAAGAATGAACCAGTGCTGAGGTGTGTTTAGTAGGAAAGAGAAGGCTGGAGGTGTAGCTCAGTGGTAGGGAGTTGGCCTAGCATGCCTGAGGCCTGAGTTCCATCCCTAGCACCACATAAAATCAACTACTTAAAGTAAGGAAGAGGAGTAGCTCTTGCCTACCTGTTTCCAAGGCAAGGAGAGCCTTTGCCTTAAATACACTGCACGTTTCCTCTGTAAACTCCTAACTGTGTCCATTAACCTTAATTTGAGGTGGCAAAAAGTATTTAAAAGCTAGTCAAGAAATGAACTGTCCCTACCTTGCTTTGGAATGATTATGGTTACACGGGCTCCAGGACCATGTGATTACAGGTTGAGGGATTCCATAGGCGGTACAAGTCAGGATTTGTCTGCTGCCCAGTGGGTAGAGAGTTGGGTCTGGAAATGATGACACTGCCTTTTCGTAAATCTGGGGTTTCACTGGAAAGGAGATGAAGAAAAGGACAGAAGTCAAGAACTGTTCTGATGACTTTCTTCTGGCCCTTACATAAGGGACTGCAGTCTCACTGGTTTTAACATCAGGGAAACAAAAACATTACAAGCCCTTATATCTGTCAAGAAAACGTCTATTTTTAAAAAGTGGAAGTAGTTTGAGAACATTAATAATTTGATTCTAAGGTATACACATTATGATTACAATTATAAAAATCATGTTGCCTATGGAAGATAAGCAAACAAGAAATAATTGAGAGGTACAGAAGTGTTTTTTAAAACAACTATTTAAAAATTTGAGCCAGGTGCAGTGGTGCACACCTGTAGTCCCAGCTACTTGGGAGGCTGAGGCAGGAGGATTGCAAGTTCTAGGGCCAAGCTGGGCAACTTACTGAAACCCTATCTAAAAATAAAATGTAAAGGGCTGGGAATTTAGCTCAGTAGTAGAGCTCTTGTCTAGTTTGTGCAAGGCCCTGGGTTCAACCCCTTATACTGCAAAAATTAATTAAATTTTAAGTTTTTTTGGCATTATTATAATGACTTTTGAATTGGATAAATCTTCATTAATTTTCCCCTTATCAGGACCCAAAAAATGTACAAACTGTAAACTTACCATTTACAATTAGAGTGGCAGTGAGGTTTTTAAACACATTTGACTGCCTTATGCCCAGCAAGATTGTATAATCCCCTGCATCCTCTGCAGTTACGTCTTTGATAATTAAAGAATAGCCATGAACCAAATAGCGAGCAGATATCTCCGTTGCAGGTGACCCATCTTTTAGCCTGTGGTTAAAACATGATCAGTAAGTCACTTCATATGCCTCTCTGATATCACTTTGATAATATGGCCATTTCAGTATATAAGCTCAAGTTGATCAGTTTCAAGCCTTGACTTATCAACATTGGTCTAAAAATTTATTCACCAACATTGCAGTAAAGGCAGGTATTGTTTATAGATTGGGTACTACTTGATATGGATTGGCAAAGAGCAAAAAGTGAACCAAGGTAGAAAGAAAAGTGGTGGCTTAATGAACCCACAGGGATGCTGGTAGCCTAAGTATTAACACAGCGGTACAAGCTCTGATTCCATCTGAGATGTTTTTCAGAGTTTTTGTTTTTCAGAGTTTTCCTTGAGGCTCCCTGAGTAGTACAAGAGCCATTGTAAGTTAGATCAACTAGATCACTTCTCCAGATAAAAATAAAAATAGACATTCCTATTGTGATCTCATGTGGAGTTCTTATTAGCTATATAAATGGGCACACCAGTTGTCCCTTTCATAGCAAAACTATAGTGAAATCAAGGTATTTTCCCCTGAGGAAGAACTATTAAGACACAAAACAAACAAACTATAAACTTAAAAGCAATTTTAAAACATTTTAAATATAGAATCAATGACTTGATGTCATCCAGTTACATGTAGAGACGTAAGTCAGGAGGTCTGGATGCAGGCCTGGCTCTGCTGCAAACTGTACACTGTAAGACCAGAGGTTGAGCCTAGTGTCTTCAGATTTTCTACTGATTTTCAGAGATCCCTTTTAAAAACTCTAAAATTGTGGGATTTCATTTAAATGCATAGTTCTTTAAGTGGGCATTTTTAATCTGTGAGGAGTTTATTGTGTTCTGTAAAAAAGATATAATATTGGAAATGGTATCAGTTTATAATCATGTTGGTATTACACAGTCTTGCAAACAAATCCCCATTATTGGTGGGGCTCAGTTCCAAAGCAATTAAAATGACAGTTATACTTTGTGATTACAGGGTCATTTTAGAATTGCTTTATTTCTGAAGATGGGTTGAACTATTTTTAGGCCCTTGCTATTTAGTTACTGAAAAAGTTAGCATGAACAGATAAGGTGACACTCAGGCATTGGTGTATCTCCTGGTCTCTAAATTACTAGAAAATTTAATGATTAACTGTTAACCCTTTAAGATATTATGAAACAACAAAAAAGTTATTTTTCTATTGCAATGGCATGAATACATAACACAAAGTTTTTTTCTTTAATTCCCTAGGAAATAGAAAACAAATATATCACTCCTGTGATATTAAAAGCCAAGTAATTTAGCTCTGGTTGAGGAAATTCCAAAATGCTACCATTTCAATATTGCATGGATTGTTATCCTAATCAGCTTTATACCTTACCCTTTGTTTAAAGTGTAATGACAAACCAAATATATTAGTGTTTAAAAGTAATTTAACAAAAATGCAGATTACAAATAGATCACACCGTTTTACAACAAGTGTTGTACTAGGATTATTAACAACAACAAAAAACTGTTTAAGTAATTTCTGAATATGCAACTTTCAAAGTAAATCCATTTGCTCACTCCTGCAAATGAATGTCTTGTCTCTATTAATGTTTGTTTAATTCTAAAACAAGACTGGTACTTTCAACCCAGCTGTATATAAAAGAATTATTTTCAGCATCCTCATTACAAGGGCCCACTTCTTCAGAGTTAATGGAGCATGTTACACATTCAAGATGCTTCCTAGTTGTTGCCCAACACGTCCCATTCAAAGAGTGTTGACATCACAGGAAGGTTCGAGATGAAGAAATTTGGTGTCAGTGAGGGACTATCTGAGCTGAAATGAGCAATAACCCCGCCCCCATCTCCTGTTTCATGGTGATGCATTTCTTCCCTCCCCTTCAGTCCTCCTCCCCTCCACCACCCACAAGTCAACACAGCTTCTACTCTCCAGCATTGCCCAAGAATTTTCTCTGGATACTTCTTTCAGGAATTTAAGTTATTGGGCTTTTGCATCTTCTTACTTGCAAAATATGTCTTAAACTGATATGAAAATGGTTATAGTCCTACCATACAACTTCTGGTGAGGGAAATGCCTTCACTTTCATGGAGAGCCTGTAGGACCGCTTGCCTGCTATGGTTTCATGCACCTGTTGTTTCCGATGTTTCACAGTGATGAACGCTTTTTCTTGGAAAGGAGAAGTGATAAGTACATTAGAAAGTAATAAAAACCTTCCTGAATATTAAGGGAGGGTGCAGTCAATAAAAAGCTAAAGAGAGCTGAGTTATGATGGCACCAAATCAGTGAACCCAGTGGTTGCTCAATGAATAAACTATGTTAAAAGCACCTTAGTTGATGAAATACTTTCAAATGAAACAGTGGAAAATCCTATAGACATAAAACAGTGTCAGAGCGACAGGAAACATCTGAAACATCTGTATCACAGTAACAAAAAAGTGGGCAATATTTCTAAAAAATTTTCTCAGCAAATATGAGTTAGGGGGGAGAAAGTTTCTTTGGCCTTTAAAATAACCGAGAAAGCCAAAAGGAAATAAATGGCTTTTGATAGAATTGCTCCATAGTTTTTGTTCTTCCCACTGTTTTCCTTTTCAACAATGGATGGAAATTGGTTTTTAAGCACTTTCTCTACAGAATTTTCATAGTGGAATTAAGCAACAAATTTAGGATTTCATGATAATAAAACCAGGGATAAAATAGCACTAATTCTAAAAAATGTATCAAGCCTTATGTTTATTTATCAAAAAAATGTATCAAGCCTCACTGTTTTGAGAAGACAAGATCACAGTGCCTTCTCCTTTGATTCCTTATTTCATGGAAGTACTTGAGAAAATTTTCCTAGATAAGAAATGTAAAGCTGACCATTTCCTGTTTTGTTTATATGGAACACTAAATGAAGAATTTCATAAATATCTTATGATCTGGGTATTAACTATTATGAGCTTCTAAAGAAAAGAATCTTTGTCCAATTCAAAATTATTAAATTTAAAGAGCACTTAATGTGATTTGCTTTTTGGCAGTGGGGTGGAAGAAACTGTGGCAAAGTTATATTCATTTGTGGTAGTGTAACACTTAGCCAAAAGAACGTTTATTCCTTTAAAGAACTCGAAGTCCACAATGATTAGAAAGCATAACTTGAGTTGGCAATGCTGAATTATTGCTTACCAAATATATGCACTGAGGTGTTAACAGATTTGAATGATGGTCCACTCTTCACGTGACAAGTATAAAGTCCTTTGTCTTTGTTTTGCACTTTGTGAATAATAAGAACACTGTAGAACACATTTGCATGGGAATTGCTTTGGTCAATTCGTTGCCTTACAGAAGCTCTCTTAGTTGTCTATAGAAAGAAAACATATAACAAAGGTAGATGTAGTAACTGTTCATGCTTAACGTAATAGCATTTTGACAGTTCCCAGTTCATTATTTTGACAGGCGCTTCTTTTTTCTTCTGAGAAGGATACCATATCCACCTAGAGCAAGATGTTTGGAAACTACATCTGTCTAGATGTGTTTCAATTATGTAGCATACCAGCCTTCATTTGGCACTTAAATTCTTCAAATTGACTTTCACATGACTTCATCTCAGTTGTTTTATACAACCCCTGTGACATGGGCAGAATCATTGCCTCTTTTACCCATGAAGAAACTGAAACCACAGAGACATTGGCTAAAGTATGCCAGAAACTCAGAACTTTTGAGCACAAATCTAGTATTTTTACTCCAGGACACATACCTCTCTACACAGTAACCTGTTCTCTGGAACACACAGATGTGAGCAATAATTATCTTTAGTACCTGGCTTAATGACAGTGTTTCTCTTAATAAATCACTGCATAAGTTTCCTTTGCTACTACTGGAAATGAAAAGAACTAAGTTCTACTTAGTATTTTACTAAGGTAAAATACTCCTTGTTTCATTATTTCACTTTGTGAGAATTGCTTGCCAATTCCTGCAAAATCTTGGCAAATGGATCTGGGACAAGCAAGTTTGGCCAGCATTTGGAGGGTGTTGTCCAACATTTATCTCAGGGAAGACCAAAAGAAGCCCTTGAGGCACAGTAGTCTAAACTGGTGGCAATGACCTGCTCACTGTTTTGAGAAGACAAGATCACAGTGCCTTCTCCTTTTCATTTTCAAACACATAATATATAATTTCCTCTTATCAACATTTTCCTATGGGGGTTGGGGTGGGTCATGGAAAAAAAGACTTTGAAAACCAATCAGACTGATCTTTGGATCTTAAGCTTAGCATTTCTCTTTGCCTTGTTTAATAAACTTCGACTCACCTGCCTTTTTATTTCATGTCTGTTGGCACAGACATGTTCAGGCCATTTTCTTTATTCTCAGTAGTAACCAGAGAGAAAAGTCAGTCACCACTATCAAACGTCAGTTAGTCCCCTAACCTAACAGTCTGAGGAGTCTCTGCTGCAGCCTGTTTGTATAGGCTTTATTGCTTGCTTGAGAATTCTTTTCTTTCCAAGTTTGAATAACATTGGTATTGTTTCTGCCTTGGAGAAGAGTTCATCCTGTGTTTTGGACTTGCTTTGTCCAGTACTGCAGCCACCAGTCACACATGGCTATTTAAATTAAAATTAATCAAAATTAAAATTCACTTCCTCAGTGCACCTAGCCACACTGTAAGTATTCATTAGTCATATGTGGCTAGTGGTTACTTTATTGGTCAGCACAGGTATAATATATTTCCACCACAGAAAGTTCCATTGGACAATACCATTTTAGATTTCTGGCATTCAATGGAAGTACTATCAATACTCTTAAATTAAATCAGCAACACTACCAAGATAAAAAAGTTTCTTCCCTCTTGGCATTTATTGAGAATATTTGATTTTTATAAAATATTGCTACAAGTCATAGTATTTTAATTTAAATGAAACAATATTATTTTCTAGAAAATAGTTTATGACTCCTAAGTCCCTGTATCCCTATAGGGTGCTTATTGCATCTTGATGCTGAATGATTCCATTTCCATGGCAAGAAATATTTATGGGAAACAACAATAGCTTGGGGATGATGCATTAATCTTTTATACATAATTTATCATAAATTAGCTTTGTGATTGGGTAATCTGAATGACATAAGAAATGATCATACTTAGGATATGCCACATAAGTCATACGCAGTTTGGGGGCTGGAACTACTGTCAGAATTCTCCGAACAGTTTATCATCTTTTTTCCATTTACACATTTTTTTTAAAGAATTGCTATCTGAAAGGATATTATATTTGAATAAGGGATCCAGGCTCAGGCTTCCTTCTTCTCATTTTTCTGAAGGACAGAATTGCTCCTTTGACACTTAACAAATGGAATATTGGATGACTGGGTTGTAGTATCTTTTCCAAACATGCTGTAATCAGGTGCCTGAATGTCTGCCAGTACCTTAAATGAATGTGCTGACAAAAACAGCCTCCAGAATGTTGTTGTTGTCATTACAAAAGACAGTCCCTGCCTGGCATTTAGTGATAAATTCCTCTCTCATCTCTAAATCCTAAAGAATTGTTTCCAGGGACAAAACAATCCCCTTTTCCACCCAGAATCATGCAATAGGAATAGCACCCAACACACTTCAAAACAAACCCCTAGACATCAAAAGACGGTATCTATGCACATCACACTGATGAACGCCAGGCAAGGAAAGCACCCAGTCTAAGCTCAAAGCCTCTTTATTGACCAACAACTACCACAGGAGTCAGAATTTTCTCATCTCAAAACCCAATGGGGTTTTACTTGGTAAAAATGAATAGTGTGCAGTAGAAGAAATAAAGAAATGGGTTACTCACTTTATCAGGGTAACTCCAGGTCATTTGAACTCTTGTGTTCAGTGCAGTGGTAGCAGTACAGTTGAGGGTGAGGGTGTGACCACTAAGTAATTTCACTGGGCTTGGTGTGCTTATTTGGACATCTGTGATTGTATTGGCTGAAAGCAGAAGAGACAGGTTTTTAAAAAATCAAGATTTCATTAGGCAGAGAAGCCACAGAACATTCTGGCTCACGTTTCATGCCCCTGGAGCATCACTTACTTTGCCGATGTGTGAGATAGTTTGTTTTATACAAATGTCCATTGACTGTTGCTTCACAGGTCAGAAGTCCTATTTCTCTGTATGTTGCATTTGATATTATAAAGCCCTTCCTACTGTCCCAAGTTATTCTTTTTCCATCAGGGATCAGAGTATCAAATGGAAACTGAAAAGGAAGAAACATGCTTTAAAAAAAATCACATTGGCACTGTGGCAAAATTTTCATTGGAAACATAATTTTCATCCAAAATGAAAAAACAGTACAGGTAAAAATTCTGGATTGTTTGTTGGTTCTTTAGTGTGTTTTTTTTCATACATCAAGATACATTTGTATTATGATACACTATAGTAATTAGTGGTAATATATTCTCAGACTTGGCAAAAACCTGCATCCACCCAGGATAGAACTCGCTGTCATGTCAGACTTTTGATGGGAGCCCATACCATAATCTCTGGCCTCTGGGAATCTTGATAGTAAACTGGCTTTGTACTCAACAGAGAAACCAATTAGCATTTTTCAATGGGCTGCTGAGCTATTCTCATCTTTTGGAAATTTTAATAAGTCATAATTTTGTTCTCCCATTTTGCAAGGCTGTCTCTAAAGGGACTATTAATAGTTCTAGATCCTCCAAGATTTGTAAATTAACGCTATACTGGCTGGGGCTAGTCTGAGAGTCCTGCTGTATCACAAGGAGGTGTCAATTCTTCCTCTGAGAGGGGAAGCCACTGACAGTGAGGATGGCCTCTGAAGGCCAGGGAAACCATTACAAATGGAGTGACCTCAAGTTCTTAGTAGTATTCTCAAGCCTTCTTATAATATACAGGAGTTTTATGTGTGTGTGGTCCTGAGGATCGAACCTGGAATTTGAGTATGTTACGCAGGTGCTCTACACTGAACAATACTCCCAGACTCCAAGACTTAATATTTAAATTAAACACTCCAGCAGGGAGAATGGGGTCATTGCTCCATAGGCTGGCTAGCCAAATTCCTTAGATGCCAAGTTGCCAGCCCAATTTCAGAGGTATATACTACCATGATTACTTGTCCCCAGTTTGGCAAAGTGGAAAAAATCAGATTACCTTCTCCCAACAGACTATAAAGGAAATATCTAATAACTTCCATAAAGATGTTTGAAATCTTTTCTGTCTCCTCTCAAATGGCATATCTGACATCCCCCTCTCTCTCCCCTTATCAAGTATTTATGTTGCTTGTTGAAGCTGTGAATCTGGACTTGTGATCCAATGGAAGAAATTTCTAGTCACTTGTGTCTCTCTCTTCCAGTAGATGTATCTACATTGGTATTTGTTGTCAGTGTTGCTTACAGTTAATTACATCCTGTTTATGAAGAACTGAAATCAATTGAAGAATTCCTTTCATGTTCTAGAAAATCAAGATTCTACCTGTTAGCTTAAGAATGCTCTGCATTCAGTGGGGGAAAGGACCTTGTATTCTAATTTGGCACAAACAAGGGGGGGAAAAACCTCAGAATTTAAATCTATGATACTTTTAAAATAAGTGAAAATAAGTATGTGCTGAATCTAAGAAAGGTTTGCTGATGGATTTCCTCAGTATAACTTAAAAATATATTAACATTTCTTTTAAAGTTTTTCATATTGTTGCCTCCACTAATATTATCCCACTGAGAAAGTAACTGTTTTCTGCTGACAAGAGGGAAAACAGTAATTGATTGCACAGCCCATCAGCTCTGGTCATTGCTGCATGTCATGAGACACACAAGTAGACAGGCAGATGGCAACCTCAAGAAATTTCTGGGCAGGGCTACCTGCTTCTACCTAACAGTGGTTCACAGGGAAGTAGGGGGCAGTGAATTAGAAGAAAAGAGGTGATAAGAGAAACAGGAAAAGATGTTAATTTTACATCAGCATAGATATGTAATAAGTTAGAATATTTTCTGTGTTTAGCATATGCCAAACCAAAATTGGTTAGAATTTTACCCTTTTCTGTCTCCCTCAATTTTTAAAAAATTGTGCATTATAGATCTTAGGTAGTAAAACAGAGTAAATAACTTATTTTGCTCTACCTGTGACAGGAAACCCATCTCCATTAGGGTCTGCATGAAAGAGCAAAGTGTCCCTATTCCTGTAACCAAATTGCCCAGGGTGGCCTCCAACTTGCAGTCCTCCTGCCTTAGCCTCTTAGTTGCTGGGATTATAGGCAGGTGCCACCATGCGTGGCTCCCCTTGGTTTTCTCCTACATGTTGATCATGTAGCAATTATTATCTTAGACCAAGAGGTGTAATGCCATGCAGCTGAAAACATGACTTGGTAATAAATCAAGTATTGAGTATTAAAATTAAAAATAAACAATACTAGTAGCGGACCCTTTAATTGGGCATGTCTTGTGTCAGACACTGGTCTAAATACTTTCCATATATTGCCTTATTTGGTCTTCCTAACAACCTGCAAGGCAGTACCACTGTAATCACCCCACCCATCAAATGGGGTTACTGAGGTGGACAGAGGTTGGGTCATTTGGTTGGCCAGTAGGTTAGTGGTAGTGTGGCACCAGCCTCTGCTCTGAGTAGCTCTAGTTCTCCTTTCTCTTATGCAAACTAAACCATTATGTAGGAAGGGTGGATGTCATATGAGATACTCAAGTAGACAGGGAGATGGCAGCCTCAAGAAATTTCTGGGCAGGGATACCTAAATGGGAAGTCAGAATTTTGGCTGTAATGCTTAGTATGGCCAGTAGTCCCCAATATTTTCGAGATCAGTTGAGGAGTTAGACTTCTCTGGTGTGATATCCAGTGATTTTTATATTTGCTGGCAATGGGACACAGATATAATGGAGGCCAAAATCTGACTTTGATGGACTACATTGAGGGCTTAAGTTGAGTTAGGAATATAGGAAAGTGACTGCAAAGGAAGAAGTCAAGGAGATACCTCATCACACTTCAGGACTCAGTGTTAATAGGTGATACGAGACTCACAACTTGAATGCTTTCAACTTCCCCACCACTACCACCAAACACTTTTGGAGTACCTGCTATGTGGTGAACAGTGTGAGGTGCTGCATTGGGGGTTTAATCTTAAAAGCTCTAAGCTTTCAAGATTTGGTACAGCTTTCATTTGGGGAGTTTTTATCCAGTCCGTAGTTCTAGTATACTCCTAATTCTAATTGCTGATGAATTAGCTAGAATGTCACATTGAAGCTTGTCTTTACTGGATTCCACTCTAAATCTCTTTTACAGCTTTCAGCATAATATAAAGAAAAGTCCCATGGATGGATTCCTCCCCCCCCCCCCTTCTTTTTTTATAAAAGGCTAAATTTGGGTATCCAGCATGAGGTAAGCTTTTCTTTTGGTCACCAGGAACTCCTCAACTTTAAACCAAATTTGGTGATGGCTTCATGGCATGAAGCAAGAGCATGTCAATGCCTGGAGAATTAGGCACCCTGCTGACAGTCTGTCTTCAGCATTGATCTTGATGAACCACTGGCAAGTTATTAATTTGTACAAGCAATAGAATTGGCTTTTCTCACATTTGCATACATTTGGACTTACGAATATATATTAAAAGCTCCATGATTTTAGTTCTTTCATTATTTATGTAGATTTGTGCTTAAGAAATTATTATTTTATCCTAAAAATTAAAAGCATATACAGGTATAACTAATAGTATTTTGTAGTAAAAGGATACTATAGATAAGTCCAGTGAGAAGCCCAAATATCTAAGAAAATTGTTTCAGAGAGACAAAATGATTAAAACTTTATTATACTCATTTGCAATAAAAACACTCTTAAAAGTAGCATTGCCCAGTTTTACCTTTTTTAGGGTAACAGTGATGTTAGGCGATGTAACCCGGCAGGGAATGACAAGCTGCCTTCCTTCCTTCATATATACAACTTTAGGTATTTCACTGTACATCTCTATGAAAGGTCTACCTATATCTGAAAAAAAAAAAAAAAAACCACAGTTTAAAAAAAAAAAACATAAAAGTGATTGAAATAGAAACATGTAGACACGGTAGTTGGTGAGGTACTCAACACACAGCCAAGGATATACCATACTCCCCTTAAAGTAATTCCTAAATTCATACTCTTTTGTCTCTGAATTTGGACTTCTATGTTTCTGCCCAGAAAAGGAAAGTTTGCCAAATAAAACCAAATTTTTTATTTAGTTGTTGGCTTTCAATTGGATTGCTCTGATATCCTAATATGCAAGTGAGATATGGGGGACTGCTGTGGGGTAAAGCTATAGAAGTGCAGTGAGAGAGGAGACTGTTCTTACCACAGCTATGCTAAGTTCTCCAGGAAGCACCCTCCAGAGCCTTTGTGACAACTCAAAGCCACAGGTGCAGTGTGGAAAGTTAATTCCCTTTGGAGTTAGAGATGATGCAGAAGTGTAATTGGTTAGAGGATTATCATTGGATGATAGAAGCATGATTTAAAGATTTTCTAGACCTTTCTTGGTAATGAATAATGAATAATGAATAAGAAAATCTGAGCTGCTTGGGGGAGGGTACAAAGTGTGAGAAACAGTGTTGAAAACTGCATTTATTTCATATGCATATTAGATCTGTTTCTTTAGTATGTACTTCTTATCTACTAAGAGCAAAATATATGCAAGTCCCTGCAGAGAGGTCTGGAAGACTTCAAATTTTTACCAAAATTCCTCCTTTTAAGTGTGGCATTTGGCCCATCTCAGAGGCAAAGAGGATTCAAACCTCCTGTTTAGCTTTCCTATAAATCATCCCTCCCCCCCCACACACCTCCAACCAGAATGAACATCAGATGCTTTTAGAAACATTCTCACTGTCCACCTTGCCCTTGCCCTCAGGAATCCCCCTCAGGCAGCCATCTCTTCTGTAATCACTGTGTTCTGATTCTCCCACTTTGGCTCCAGCCTTACGTGCCCAGAGTAAACTTTCTCCATTTCGACCCGAAAGAACCAGCCAGGCTTTCACCTGCCTACTGGTCCTCTCAAATCAATCAGTTAGGAAATTCTTAATGCTGAATGGAGAATGAATCGGGGAAAAAACAAGAACAGTTGTCAGGCAGTGGTTGCCTAGAACAGATGGTGGACACACTGATTGTTAGGGGTTGAGTTGTGCCCCCCAGAACAATAACAAAAGATATGTTTGAAGTTCTAATTCCCCCACACCCCATGCTTCTGAAGTAACCTGATTTGGAAATAGGGTTGCTGAAATGTACTTAAGTACGCTAAGCAGAGTGGGCCCCTAATCTAATATGACTGGCATCCTTTATAAGATGGCCATCTAAGGACAAAGATGGGAACTGATGTGACATCTGTAAGCCAAGGAATGCCATGGATTGGAGGGAAACCACCAGAGGGTAGCAAGAGACAAGGATGTTTTCTTCAACAAGTGTCAGAATGGGCTTGTCCTTGAAAACACCTTGACTTCAGACGCATGCTGGCATAGAAAAGACACTAAAATAGAAGCAAATACACTAAAATGTTATCTATAATTATCTTTGGTGGTTGCTCCATGAGTTACTTTCTTATCTACCTTCTTCTAGAATGATTTTGTATTATTTTACAATAGTAATCAATTAAAGTTAAAACAAATTATAAAGTATGTTTTAACTTAAGAAAATGTATACATTTTTGCATTTGATTTAGTTTTGTCTTCTATAATAGAATGAGACATTAACTGTCAGGATTAATAAAGTTGTATGTTTATTAGGAATTTTCAATGTGTGTAGAACATATGCATATAGGAAAAGTTAATTAAATGGAAGCAAGAGTTTCTTATCAGCATTAAATTCTTCCTCTAAATAAAGTTGCTGAGCTAGACATTCAGTTAGGAACTATTGGGATTTGATCATTCCTTTCCTTCCTCCTGTGAGTCTACATTTTTGTCTCCTTTGTGACTCCCAAGGTAAACACAAACACCAGGAAATGGTTTAATTCATTCAACTAAACTGTAAATCCTTCATATTTAATTTATTGTCTCCTTAAACAACCATGAAAATGTTGAAAAACAAAGGACACTGGCATTAAAAGTCCCTACAGGAAATAGTAAACATCAGTAGAGTCATTTCTAGGGTAGTGAAATGCTAATTCCAAATGAAAATTAGAGTGGCTAATTTGATAAGCCTTGAATTTCTTCTTCCCCTTTGTCTCTTTGGATCCCTAAACACTTAAATTTTACCACTGCTGTTGGCCTCTAAAAGCCAATCCCAAACTGGTCTAAGTGGTACATGCCTGTAATCCCAGCTACTTGGGAAGCTAAGGTAGGAGGATCGCAAATTCAACTTACAATCCAGCTTGGACAATTTAGGAAGATCCTGTCTCAAAATAAAAAGAGCTGGGTGGTAAAGTACCCCTGGGTTTCATCCCAGTACTGCAAATAAATAAGCAAGTAATTAAAATAAAAGCCAACTTCAGTTTTAGCACTGGGCCCATAAAAGTTCTGTTCAAAGATGTCAGAACTTCAGTGATTTATGTTCATTCAAACACAATTCAAACCACATGATTTTTATGACAGTGGTGTCATTATAAATCCACTGGGTTTGTAGATGAGCTTATGACTGTAGACACACACACACACACACACACACACACACACACACACACACACACACCACTACTCTCTGGCTTATTAATAGTATACTTCCTCTGTAGTTGCTTCAAGGAAGGGCTAAGAAAGAACTTGTCTGACATAATACAAACATATTTTGTTTTGTAGGACCATAGATACAGAAGAGGTCATGGTTCCATTAATATCACCAGTAAAACCACTTACTACTCCCGTAGGGCACATTTGTTTTTGTCACAAAATTAAAAATGACTTTTGAACCCAGCTACAACTGCAGAGTGGTTTCCTGAGACCAAATTGGCTGGTTGTTAAAAGAGTGAGGAAGACCTGCTCCAAAGATTGCCAGTATACTGGCAGCTCAGACACACTGTCACCAGGGATGCATGCCAACACACAGCTAGGTAAAGGTCACACTGCCCTCACCTCTCTGAACTCTTAGAGCTCAAAGCAGTAACAGGAAACTGGCATAGAATATGAGGGTTTTTTCACCCAATGGGAGTATCTGGACTGTCACTTATCCTTCAGGACAAGAAGTGTGCTTGGACACAGGGAAAGATCAAACAGGGACCCTTGCTCAGAATGGAATTATGTCTATTTTTAAAATGTGTTTTTTCCTTTTGAAATCTGCAGTCATGGGCACATTAAGAAGCATCAGGGCCCCAGCATGCCATCCTTATTCTACTCTGTTTCCTACTGGCATCACCTAGGAATACTGCTGGGTTCAGAGCACATGAGTGACTCCTGAAATTTAAGGATATTTTTTACTCAGAAGGGTTCAAGAGTAAATATCTTATTTTCTAGCACATTTACATTTTTATGATCTTTATAAACTTTTCCCAGATTTCCTTTCCCTTAATTTTCATTTTCCTTACCTCCAAGTCCTAGTCATGAGGGTTCTTAGTCACTTTAAGAAAGATGTGTAAATTCCTAGAAAGACACAAACTATTTCATTTATTGAGGGTGAATATTATTTCATTTATTGAGGATGAATATTATTTCATTTATTGAGGATGAAATGGAGAGGATAAAAACTCATTAACCAGTCCCATGAAGACAGTTCCATCTAGACAGTTCCATCTTTATGCAATGGATCATCCCTAATAATCAAGGGCATGTTGTCAATTAGTGAAATATTTCATTTGAAATATAAGCGCCCCCCCCAAAAAAAGGAAAAGAGAAGAGAGGCAAGTTCTATACTGACTCATACTGTCCATCGAAACTCTTGACAATTCCAAACAGAGTTTTGAAGCAATTGCAACAAAGCTATAGTCGCTATACTAACATCAGGCAAAATAGACTTTAAAATGTTAGTAGAGATAAAAAAGAAAATTTAATAAGAATAAGGGGGTCAATCCATGAGGAATGTATAACAATTAAAAACATACATACCTAACAACAGAACATCAAAACTACATGAAGCAAAAACAGAAATAGAGTTGAAGGAAGAAATAGGCAGTTCAACAATAAAAATGGAGATTACAGTACCCTCTTTCAATAATGAATAGAACGACAAGACAGGAAATCAAAAGGGAATAGATAATTTGAATAATACTGTCAACCAACTATACCTGACAATGATCTCTAGAATAGTCTTCCCATCACAGCAGTATACACTTTTCTCAAGTACACATGAAACATTCTTAGGGACATAGCATATGCTAGGTCATAAAACAAATGTAATAAATTTTAAAGGATAAATAATAACAAAGTATGTTGTCTGTCTATAGTAGAATTAAATTAGAAACAAATAACAGGAAGAAACTTGGGAAACTCTCAAAAATGTAGAAATTAAATAACAAATAACTAGTGGTCAAAGAAGAAATCTCAAGGGAAATTAGAAAATGCTTTGAAATGAATGAAAATGTAAACAACATGGCAAAACTTTTGGGATGAAGCTAAACGGTAATTAGAGAGAAATTCACATGCAAATGTCTCTATTAAAAAAGAAGAAAGATCTCAAATCAATAATCTAACCTTTTACCTTGGATGTTGGTAAGAATAGCATACCAAGTCTAAAGCAAGGAAAAGGGAGAAAATGATATGTTAGAGTAGAAACTAAAGAGAAAAATAATAATAGAGAAAAACAGTAAACAAAAAGCTGATTCTTTGGAAACAAACACAAGTGACAAAGTTGTCAGATAAGCCAAGAAAAAAAAGAGGGAAGACGTGAATTACTAGAATCAGAAGTGAAACAGTGAATATTACTACTGACATTACTAAAGCAAAAAGTATTATAAATAATATAATTGTATGCCAATAAATTATATAACAGATGAAGTGGATAAATTCCTAGAAAGACACAAACTACTGTAACTAATTCAATAAGAAATAGACAACCCAATCAGACCTATAATAGGAGATCAAATTTGTAATTTCAAAACAAAACAAAAAACTGCTCACAGGGTAAAGCTGAGGCCCAAATGGCAAGTGAATTCTACCAAACTGAAAGAGATAATACTAATTTTTCACAAATCATTCCAAAAAATAGGAAGAGTAAGGAGAATTTCTGAATTCATTCCATGAGGCCAGAATTACTGATACCAAAACTAAAAAGACATTACAAGAAAACTACAGAGTAGTATATGGGTTTAGGAACAATAAGAACCACAAAGTAGTAAATTAAATCCAGGAACATGTAAAAAGCATTATGTACAGTGACCAAGGGGAATTTGTCCCAGGAATACAAGAAGACTGGTTTGACATCTCAATAGCAATCAATGTAATTAATATACCATATCAATACAGCAAAATCCAAAAACCATATGATTATCACAATAGGTATAGAAAGTATTTTATAAAATCTAACTGATCAAACTCACATAACTACAGTTATCTTATATTAGACAAAGTCTCCAAAAACATACATTGGAGAAAAGATAGCCTATTCAACAAATGGTGCAGGGAAAACTAGGAATCCATATGCAACAAAATGAAATTAAACACCTATCTCTCACCATGCATAAAACTCAACTCAAAGTGGATCAAGGGCCTAGGAATTAAACCAGAGATACTGCTCCTGTTAGAAGAAAAAGTAGGCCCAAATCTTTCCAATCCTGATACCTTTACTTCTTTTTCTTGTCTAACTGCCACGGCTAGACCCTCTAGTATAGTAGAATTGATGGAGATGAAAAATCCTGTCTTGTTCCTGATATTACGGAAAAAACATTCAGTATTTCACTGTTAAGTATGGTGTTCGCTGTGGGGTTTTGTTTTCTGTTTTTATTTTGTTTTTTAAGTGTAATTTATCAGTTTGAGAAAGTTCTGTTCTGTTCCTACTTTGCTGAATGTTTTAATCATGAAATCAGCTGGATTTTTTTTTTTTTAAGAGAGAGTGAGAGAGGAGGGAAAGAGAGAGAGAGAGAGAATTTTTTTTTAATATTTATTTTTTAGTTCTCGGCGGACACAACATCTTTGTTGGTATGTGGTGCTGAGGATCGAACCCGGGCCGTACGCATGCCAGGCGAGCGCGCTACTGCTTGAGCCACATCCCCAGCCCTCAGCTGGATTTTTTAAAAATTTTAATTTGTTATATATGACAGCAGAATGTATTACAATTCATAGTATACATATAGAGCACAATTTTTCATATCTGGTTTTACACAAAGTGTACATTTGTGTCTTCATACATGCCATTTGTGTCTTCATGTATTTAGGGTAATGATGTCCATCTCATTCCACTGTCTTTCCTACCCTCATGCCCCCTCCCTTCCCTTCCCGTCCCGTCCCTCTCCTTTCCCCTATCTAGAGTTCATCTAATCCTCCCATACCCACCCCCAACCCCATTATGAATCAGCATCCTTAAATCAGAAAAAACATTCGGCATTTGTTTTTTTTTTTTTGTGATTGGCTAACTTGACTTAGCATTATATTCTCCAACTCCATCCATTTACCTGCAAATACCATGATTTTATTATCTTTTAATGCTGAATAATATTCCATTGTGTATATGTAACCCATTTTCTTTATCCATTCATTACTGAAGAGCAGCTAGGTTGGTTCCACAGTTTAGCTATTGTGAATTATGCTGCAATAAACATTGATGTGACTGTATTCCTGTAGTATGCTGTTTTTTAAGTCCTTTGGGTATAGACTGAGGAGTGGGATAGCTGGGTCAGATGGTGGTTCCATTCCCAGTTTTCCAAGGAATCTCCATACTGCCTTCCATATTGGCTGCACCAATTTGCTGTCCCACCAGCAATGTATGAGTGTGCCTTTTCCCCCACATCCTCGCCAACACTTATTGATTGTAATCTTAATAGCAGCCATTCTGACTGGAGTGAGATGAAATCTTAGAGTAGTTTTGATTTGCATTTCTCTAATTGCTAGAGATGTTGAACATTTTTTCATAAATTTGTTGATTGATTGTATATCATCTTCTGAGAAGTTTTTTGTTCAGTTCCTTGGCCCATTTATTGATTGGGTTACTTTTTTTTTTTTTTTTGGTGTTAGAGTACTAATATCTAGAGAATATAAAGAAGTAAAAAATCTAACACCAAAAAAAAAAAAAAAAAAGTAACCCAATCAACAGAGAGCCTATATTTTGGGAGCAAAGTTTTACTACATGCACATCAGATAGAGTACTAATATCTAGAGAATATAAAGAAGTAAAAAATCTATCTGATGTGCATGTAGTAAAACTTTGCTCCCAAAATGTAGGCTCTCTGTTCACCTCACTGATTATTTCTTTTGCTGATAAGAAGCTTTTTCGTTTGAATCCATCTTGTTTATTGATTCTTGATTTTAATTCTTGTGTTATAGAAGTCTTATTAAGGAAGTCAGGGCCTAATCTGATATGCTTTGGAAAACAGTCTCTAATTTTGGATAACATGGTCTTGTATAAAGAAAATCCTAAGATTACAAGATACAAGATAAATATATAAAAATGAATCATATTTCTATAATTTGCAATGAACAATTTGGAAATGAATTTATAAAAACAATTCTGTTATCAACAGCATCAAAAAGAATAAAGTTCTTAGTACTAAACAAAAGAAGTGCAAAGTTTACACTTTGGAAAACATTGTAGAAAGAAATTAAAGAAGATGTAAATAATTGGGATAATGTCCCACTTTTGTGGTTTGGAAGACAATATTGTTAAGATGTCAGTATTTGCAAAAGTGATCTACTACAATGCAATCCTTATCAGAATTTCAGCTAACTTCTTTGTAGAAGTTGACAGTAATTCTAAAATTCTAGATGATTGCCAGAGACCAGAATAGACAAAATAATCTGGGAAAAGAATAATAAAATTGGAGGACTCAATATATCTCATTTTCTAAACTAAAACTATAAACAATAACACCAGGCATGGTGGTACAGTAACTTGAGAGACTAAGGCAGGAAGATCACAAGTTTCAGGTCAGCCTTAGCAACATAGGCCCTCAACTCAGCGAGACCCTGCGAGAAACAGAAAGTTAGATGGTCCATTTTCAGAAATAGTATTTAACTTTACCTGGGATGTAAAGATCCAAGTAACCATTTTAAAATATAGCCTTTCCCTTTGTCTGCCCCAATTTTAAAATTAGTTAATCATGTAGATTGTAACCCTGAGCTCCTCCTATCAGGGTAAGGGGAAGCACTGCATTAGGGATAAAAGCAGGTGGACTACCTCCCCAAAGCACTTGCTAGCCAAGTTTTGGTAGTACACCCTTCTCACAGAAGTAAAGTTTGCTTTATTGACCCACTTCTGACCATGTTTTTGATTTCTTGTGATACCTTGGTATTACTAATAACCTGTCTGAAGAAAGTTCTGGGGTTGTAGTTCAGTGGGAAAGAACCCTTGAGTTCAGTCCCCAATACCAAAAACTAACAAATAACAAATAAATAAAACTATAAGCAACAGTTATCAAGACAGATTTAGAGATCAATGGGATAGAACTGAGAGTCCAGAAATAAACCCAGGTCAACTGATTTCCAACAAGACCATTCAATGGGAAAAGCATAATCTTTTCAATAAATGTTGCTAGAACAACTCCACATGCAAAAATGGAGTTGGACTCTTATACAACACCATATATAAATATTAACCAAAAATAGATCAAAGACTTAACTGTGAGAGGTAACTCTAAATCTCTTAAAAGGAATCAGAGTTAAATTATCCTATGATATCAAAACTATAAACAATAAAAGAAAAAAAATGACAAATTGGACTTCATCAAAATTAGAAACTTGTGTGCTTTTAAGAATATTATCCAGAAATTGAAAAGATAGCCCAAAGAATAGGAGACAATAATTTGCAAATTATGTATCTGCTAGGGTGCTTATATCAAGAATAAAGAAAATATTTATATATACCCATATATATTTTAAAAATATAGTTGTATAATAGCTATATTTAGAATATATAAATCTAGACGTGTTTCATATCTCTAGAATATATAAATGTATTTACAACATATATAAAGTAGTAATAATTTAAGACCTCTTGCAACTTGATAATAAAAACAAATAACACAATTTAAAAGTGGGAAAGGGATCTGAACAGACGTTTTTCCAGAGACAAAATCAAAGGATCAATAAACCCATAAAAAGATGTCCAACATCATGAGCCACTAGGAAAATACTAATGAGAACCATAGTGAGATTACACTTCATACCACTAAAGTGGGCGTCGTAAAAAAAAAAAAAAGATACAGTGACATGTGTTGGCAAGGGCATAGATAAATCAGAGCCTTCATCCATTGCTGATGGTGCAAACACATTGGAAAACAATCTGGCAATTCCTCAAATAAACATAGGGTTACCATATGACCCAGCAGCAGTTCCACTCCTGGTTATACAAGAAAATGAAAACTTACGTCGACACAAAAGCTTACATGCAACGTTTATTGAAACATTATTTTAAAAAGTCAAAAAGTGGAAACATCCCAAATGTCATTCAACTAATAAACAGATAGCTAAAATGAGCTTATCTATATAGTAGACTATTATTCAACAATAGAAAGAAGTGAAGGACTGATACACAGTATAACAGATGATTAAAAAATATGCTGAGTAAAAAGAAGCCAGTCACAGAAGACCATATATTGTATGATTCTACTTATGTAAAATGTCCAGAAGAGACAAATCTATAGGAACTGAGAGGAAATTAGCAGTTGCTCAGGGCTGGAGGACCATGGCAGTGGAGGTGACAATGAGTGAGAGTCAAAGAGTTTTTGCGATAATGAAATATTGTGAAATTGCTGGTTGCATGTATCTGTTAATATGCTAAAAACCACTGAATTTACATTTTAAATAGATGAATTGTATGGTATGTGAATTACATCCCAATAAAAACTTATTTCAAAAGAAAACAAAACTTTGGGCTCTTTCTTAGAAATAGTGACCTACTGTTTTCTGAGCTGGAATAATTTCTGGATATCTTCCAGGGACAACTCTTCACTCTATGGGTTCTTCTGAGTAGTTCATTCCACATGGAACATGCAATTCAGTATTTTCTGGTAATTTATCCTGGTCATCTAAACGAGTATCACATAACAATTGTCATCACTACTGGTGGATCAATACCCAGATTCAAAAGTAGTGACCAAGGAATATTAATTGCCCATTTCTGCCACTGAGACCTTACAAAAATATTTCTGTTAGAGCAAGGTAAACAGAGAAAGGCCGTTGTGTTTTAGATTCAAGTTTCTATCCTAAAATATTTAAAAAACAGATTTATATGTGTACCACAAAATAAGAAGCAACAAAGATAACAAAGCTCTTTACTTACTACCTACCTTTCTTCAGATGTGATTTTTGCTTAGAAGCCTTATTGCCTTGCTTATCACAGTGGGTGGAATAGCAGGAGAAGAGAAAAGGGAAGGGTCAAGAGAGAAAAGAACGAGGATGATGCCTCAGCCTCTTTCCTGCCTCTATGAATTTGCCCCTTGGAAGGGGGCTCTAGCTTCAGGGGATCAGGATAATCTATCACCCTACCCCACACAGCACACAATCAACAGATGTTTATGGAAAGGAAATCAGATGAGGCGGGCAGGGGAAAAAAGGGGGGGAATTAGAATGTATTATGTACCTGGCAGTGTGCATCAGGCCCAGGCCAGGGACTCAAGGTTCTTATGGTCTAGCTGCATAGACAACACCTGCACAATGCCCCCCACCAGGATTGTTCATATTGATTAGAGGAAAAAGTAAATAGTAAATTTTGCCTTAAAGAGGGATAGGGACATAATTTTTAAAATTTATAGCTAAACTCTAGGTCACTTGAAGGTTTTAGTGAGAGTGAAATGCTGGATAGATGGTAAGCTTGATAAACTGTCAGGTCAAGAAAGTCCCTGGTTTTCTGTGCCCCTCAGGTCACATGAACCGCAGTTGGTAGATTTCTGTGTCCTTCTCTCCAGATGACTGACCTCAGTCAGATCTTCCAACTTCGTCAGTTTAGGCATTAGAGAGAGGAGAGAAGAGGAAGAAAGGAGAGTGAGGAAGGAAAGAATGAAAAAGAAAGGGAGGAAGGAAAATGAAACAAAGGAGGAAGGAAAGGAAAAACAAGCATCTGTAATAAACTGCTATAACTCTTCTACTGGCAAGATTTTTGGTCATGTTCCAAGTTCTATGATTCCTCTGAGTCATAAAATAAGAATAAGGGACTTTTAGGATGTCTGAAGACTGCATCTCATGAGGATGCTGAGTACCAGAGAGGAGAGACCTTCCACAGCACAGGAAGACTAGTGATGGCCAAGCCAAACCTGAATTTGGGTTTCCTAATCCTGGACCAGACTATATCCACCACACCAAAATCTGACCCTGCTCTTCCTGAATATCTTGGGAACAATTACACCTTCAATTGTCTACACCTAGTGGGAGAGAAGTGATGGCCCCAAGACAGAGGTAACATGAAACTTCCTGACGGAACCTAGCAATGTGAAAAAATAGACTGATAAGTTCCACGATTTGAACTGAGCTTGAGTCACAGGATCCCTTCTTAGCTTTCTGCTCTAAGGTTTTGGGGCCTCTAGGAGAGACTTTGTGATGACCACCTCAGAACAAACAGCCCTGGTTGGTTCATGGAGATTAGAGAGGACCTCCTCTCTCAAGGGCAGGGGAGGTTTTGTCAGAGTCTCTCGTTGGGACACTGGGTCTCCTGGAGAAGAGCCTCCATGAATTCCATCAGGACAGCCCCTACTTCCTGCTCATAAGCAGGGGAAGTTGGGAGCCAGAGTTCATGGAGGAGCTATGCTGATGACCTCTGCCACCGGGGGGACTCTCTGGGCCTCAGCTTCCTCATCTAGAACATAGGACAGGCACTGTTCTGTTCCCCAAACATGATTTGTTTGAACTCATTTGAAATGTTCACACTAGGTATGGATTGTTCTATACTGATGTCCCTCTGGGGCCAGGCAAAGAAGGAAAATGAGTGGAGGAACTGGAGGGAAGACAGTAGGATTGGTATTGGTGGCAGTTTAGTATGTGAGGAGTAGGTCTGAAAAGGGGAGCTCTTGCTCACTATAGTCATTTATTGCCAAGTGGGAATACAGGCCAATGTGGCTAGAGTTTCCAGTTCATAAAATAGGTAGGAAATCAGATTCTTAACTCTTCCAATTTTAAGTATTGGCAGCCAAATGTGCTGTGCCTGCCAGTCTGGCCTGAATCTGACATGCCTACTTCCAGTTTGCAATCCTGTACTGCACATGAAAGTGCAAGGAAGTTGGGGTGGAAGCCCAGGCAAGGCAGATTGGAGACCAGGGGCTTCAGAGGCAACCAGTCCTGGGCCCAAAGCTTGATTAGATAATTTATGAAGTATGCAACCTTGAACATCATATCGAATGCCTCCAACTTTTTGAAAAAGACTGATGAGAGAGTTTATCTCATTGGATTGTTTTGAAATGAACCTGAGCCAGAAATCAGTAAATAATATTGACATACACTGAGTACTTAAAGAATCCCAACATGGAAAGGTTCTGAGACATCATCTCATCCAGTCCCACCAAGCAAGCACCTTTCCTGTGCTAAATTTCCTACATATTTTGGGGACTCCCTCTTTCCCAAGACAGTTCATTCCATGTTTAGATAGCTTTAGGTGTTAAAAAGTGTTTCCTCATGTCAAGCTGCCTTCTTGACTTCTTTTGTTCTTAGATAGTTGTTCTGCCGCCCAGGATCATAAGGATAAAGTTTAATCTCTTTTTCACTTGGAAGGAGACCATCACACTCCCATCTCCTATTTTTATACCCACTTCTTTACTTTTTTAGATTAAACATTTCAATCCCTTCAGTCATTCCTTGCCAATGAAAATAAACTTGTGAAATTATTTAATGCCCATAACCTATGAGGCAGGTACCCATTTTACAGATGATGTAATATAAAGAGGTTAAATAATTTGCTTTGGAAATCCTATGTTCAGTGTTTCTCTTGAGGTGTAAACTAAACAATTATATTGGTACCACCTTTATTCTGGATACTATATGTTTATTAATGCATCCCACAGTTGGATTCATTCTCTCCATGAATGCTGAGTCATCTGAAAGCCTGAAATCTTTCTCGCAGGTGTGCTGTCTAGGCCACAAGTTACCCCACATAGAACAAGGAGAGTTAGTGAGTTTTTCCAGCCAAATATAGGCCTTTATATCTATTCCTGTTGAATCGCATTTTGCTAATCACAGTTCACTGTTCTAGTCTGTTGGACATTTTTTCGGCTTCCAGAGTTTTGGCTTCCAGATTGGGGTCATTTTCTCACTGTTCCCTCAATTTCCTCTTCAAAGTCAAGGAAGCCAGGCAAAACTAATATAAACTTAAAATCCCATGTTCCTTTCTCTCACTTAAAAAACATTTAATGGTTCTATGTGCCAGACCCTGTGCTGAGTCCTGGGGCTATCATGGTAAGCAAAATAGATTGAATTCTGATCCAAGCAAAGCTGGTGAGAGATGAGTTCTGTGTGAAAGGAGACGGTCAGCAGAAGCGCCCCTCCTATTTGGAGGAGCCTGGGGCAGCTTCCAGAAAGGCTGCTGTTTAATTTCAGGCCTGAAAAATGAGTAGGAGCCAGTTGATATAGAAGACCTGTGGGGAGGAGTGGAACCAGGTAGGGAGTTTCCCAGGAGAGCAACCACTTGTACTGCTCTTTTCCCATAATGCTCTGCTATCAAATTATAAGCTTCTTGAAAGCTGAGGGTCTCCTAACAACTTTCTGGTAGTGATCCTAACCTCATTTTACAGATGAAGAAAACAAGCCTCAAAAGATGCTAATAACAGTAATAGTAATAAACACATATAGTGAGCATTATACACCAAACAGTTCCAAATGTTTTATATATATGAACTCCTGACTATGAGAGGTGGTTAAGGGCAAAAACTTTGTCACTTTCTCTGTGGTGAGAGAAAGTGATAAAGTTTTTAGTTAATATGACCTTAGGCAAGTTACTTAACCTTCTGTGAAACAGATGAATACGGTAATGCTTCCCATTAAGGTGAGGAACAAGGCAAGGATCTCCCCTCTCTACTCCTTTTCAACATCATATTGGAAGTCCTATATAGTAAGATAAGAAAAGGAAATAAAAGTAGGAAGATAGGAAAGGAAAAATGTTTTTGTTTGCAGATGACATGATCATCTGTATAGAAAATCTGAAAAAAAAAACAATAACAAAAATTTCTGGATATAATATGTGAATATAATAAGGTTTCAGGATACAGAGTTAATATAAAAAAGCCAAATGCTGGGAGGGTGGAAAAGAGAAATTATGAGGGACTTCTAGGGACTGGGAGGTGTGCCGGGGGAGGAGAAGGAAGGGAGAGGGGCTTGAGGATAGAAGGAGGGTGGATGAACATGATCAGTGCACAATGTATGCATGTATGGAAATAACACAGTGAGTTCTGGTAATCTGTACAATCAATGTTAATAATAAAGTCAGCTGCTTTCCTATTAACCAACAATGAAAAAGAGTTTGAAATTAAAAACAATACTATTTACTTTAGCATTCACCAAATGAAATACTTAGGCACAAACCTAATAAAATATATATCAAGAATCTATATGTATGAGGAATATAGGAAACTAATAGGAGTAAAACCAAAAAGTTAAATAGATAGAGGGATGGTCCAGGTTCATACATAAGAAGACTCAATATTATCAAAGTGTCAGCTCTTCACAGTTCAATTTTTAGATTCCATGCAATCTCAGTTAAAATCTCAGATTATTTTGTGGCTATTGACAAACTGATTTTAAAGTTTATATGCGGAATCAAGAGACCCAGCATAGCCAACACATTATCTAAAGAGAACAAAGTTGGATGACTAACTAAAATTTAGTTCGATTCAAGACTAACTATAAAGTTACAGTAATCACTACAGTGTGGTATCAGAAAAAAAATAGACAAATAGATCAGTGAAATAGGATAGATCCACATAAATACAGTCAACTAATTTTTGACAAAGGAACAAAGGCAAATCAACGGGCAAAGATAGTATTTTCAACAAAGGATGCTAGAACAATGGGACATCCATGTGCAAACAAAACAAAAACAAACAAACAAACAAAACCCCATAGGCACAGACCTTACACTCTTCTTAAAAATTAACTCAAAAAGGATCCTAGACCTAGATATAAAATGCAAAATTATACAACTCCCAGAACATAGGAGAAAAACTAGATAACCATAGGTATGGCAGTTAGTTTTTAGGTAAAACATCAAAGTCATAATCCATGAAAGAATGAATTGATAAGAGGGACTCATTAAAATCAAAAGCTTTTGCTCTGTCAAACACAATAGCAAGAGAATAACAAGACAAGCCACAGATTGGGAGAAAATATTTGCAAAAGTCAGCTGACAGTTATTCTAAATATACAAAGAACCCTTAAAACTCAACAATAAGAAAATAAACATATTTAAGAATAGGCCAAAGATCTTAACAAACATTTTACCAGAGAAGATGTATTGATGGCAAATTAGCATATGAAAAGGTGTTCATATCATGTCATCAGGGAAATGCAATGAGATACCATTACATATGTATGTAGAATAGCCAAAATCTGAACTGTTACTGCTAATGGGAAGGTAAAATGGTCCAGCCACTTTGAAGGACAGTTTGTAATTTCTTACAAAACTAGACATACTCTTTTTTTTTTTAAAGTGAGAGAGATAATTTTTTAATATTTATTTTTTGGTTTTCGGCGGACACAACATCTTTGTTTGTATGTGGTGCTGAGGATCGAACCCGGGCCGCACGCATGCCAGGCGAGCGCACTACCGCTTGAGCCACATCCCCAGCCCCTAGACATACTCTTATAATCCAGCAATCATGTTCCTTGGTATTTAACCCAAGGAGTTGAAAACTTATATACACAAAACCTGTGCATGGATATGTTTTTAGCAGATTTATTCATAATTGCGAAGACTTGGAAGCAACCAAGTGTCCTTCACTAGATGAATGTTAAATAAACTGTAGTACATCTAGACAATAAAATGTTATTTAGCACCAACAGATCTATCAAGCCATGAAAAGACATGGAGGAAACTTAAATGCATATTACTAAACAAAAGAAGCCAATCTGGAATGGATATATACTGTATGATTCCAACCATATGAATTCTGGAAAAAGCCAAATTATGGAAACAGTAAAAAAGACGATCAGTGTTTGCCCTGGATAAGGATAAAGGTTGGGGGAAGAGATGACTAGGTGAAGCACAGAGGATTTTTAGGGCAGTGGAAACAATATGTATGATACTACAATGATGGATACATGTCATTCTGCATTTGTCTAAATTCATTGAATGTACATCACCAAGAGTGAACCCTAATGTAAACTATAAACTTTGGTGATTAACTTGTCTCAATGTAGGCTCACCAGTTATAAGAAATATACCGTATTAGTGGGGGACATTGATAATGGGAAGTTGGTGCTGATGCATGTGAGTATAGGGAATATCTCTGTACCTTCCTCTTGACTTTGCTATGAACCTGCAACTGAGCTATGAAAAAAGTAATTTTTAAAAATATTCATTTTATATATATACTTACGCATACAGACACACATATCATTAAAAACATGACAGTGCAATTTCATTGGGTTGTTGTGAGGATGAAATCTGTTCACGTGTGTAAAGTGTTTAGGATGGTGCTTCACAGAGAATAAAATCTACTTAAATATTAGCCATTATTCTTGTACAAATTTTCCAAAGTCAAAGACCTGGAAAGTATCATGAAGCTCAGGTCATGTTGTTTCAACTATAGCTTATTAATTGATATTTGATGAAGGAAAGAAGGAAGGGAGGGGCGTTTACTGTTTTAGTAAACCACAGATTTTGAAAAGCACAGTTAGTCACAATGACTGCCAGAGTAACTCAGCAAAAGGCTCCAAGTGACAGAACAATAAATATTTTAAATAATAAGGGAAAATTGAAGTGTATCAGAACTGCAAGGACCATACAAATCGAAACAGATTACCTCTACCTCTCTAGGCAGAACAGGCATTTAATTATCATTATCAAAGTTATAAAATGTCAGAAACTCAAAGGCTTTTCAGCTTAAGGGGATTTCTTCTGAAAAAGTCCCTTCCTCATTTTTTAAAACGATATACTTGGATATTTTTATAAATCCTCAAAACTATAATAAAGTTTTGATCCACTGTTTTTCACACTTCTTTTTTGGGGGAAATGAGAGCATATGGTGAATTTTATTGCCTTTGGACTTCACTACCATTTTGAGATTTCATAATTCCATCCTAGTCATCAACTTTTCAGAGTCTTAGATTGTATCCAAGTGGCTTATTCAAATTATGTTCATTCTGATTATTTTTGAGTATTTGTGTAGTTCTACTAAATGCCTACTGATATACAATTGTGTTTTTTCTAGCAAGGCTCAGCCATGTGGCTCTACAGAACTGGCATGCCAAAATTTCCTATTATGAAGCCTAGGGAGCACTAGGAATTGCTCTCATTTGTAAGAGAATGGCTTGAACATTTGACTGGTAGTATCAAGTGCTGAGGATGACATTCCTAAGAACATACCAAGTGAACACAAGATCTGGGGTAGGGGCTAAGGAAAGAAAATGCAACAGGTCTCACTGCCAACAAACCCACTATTAGTGGCTTGCATCCTAATTACATGTGTTTCCATACTAGAATTGAGGTCCCTTGGTGTTCAATACAGAAACGTTTCTGGAAGGGAAATATGAAATGGCAGGGCTTAAAGATATCAAGAATGTCTTCCATCAAATTTTCATGTACTGGAAAGGAAAATGGTTAAGAATTAAGTTACTCTGCTCTAAACTCTTGCCATGTGGTCCTAATCAGCTGTGATGGATAGAATGCTTCAGTATTAGAGGGAGCACATAGCCAGAATATAGTGCAGTCTCTTTCCCAAGGAAAAACCTGTGATACCAAACAACATTCAATGCATATGTTAAACCTCAGACATATTTGTATTCTCCTCTTTCACAATTTCATCAAAATGGGGGACAAAGAAAATCCAGCAAAACCTGACCTTATACTAGGTTTTTGATGAAGTTGTATACAGATAAACCAGAAAATTCCTAGAGATTTCTAGTAGAAGATCATTTGAAGTAGAATTCTATAAGTGCAAATCAGCCTGCTACCGTGTTGGGAAAGCCACCTGGGTTTCAGAAGTGTGGTCCAGAGGCTGAGAGTCCAGACTTTGTTCACTCCAATGTACTCATCTGTCTCTTGAGCAAATGCACAGGTAAGAACGTGAGGAGAAAAACAGGATCCGTTACCCAGCCTGTCTACATTCCCTGCTTCTTGGAGATACAGGGCCTCAAGTGACTACTATGGTAGAAACCATAGATAATCCCTGGGACTTGAAAACTAACTCATACAGGAAGACCTGTACTAGAAGAAAAACAAGTATCAAGAAATAAGTGGAAGAAGCCAAGTTTAGGGAGAGTTGCAAGGAATAAGGAAAGGATAGATTGTTGTGGGGAAGGGGAGATGAGTACATGTTGAAAACTAAAATCTAAAACCAGAAGACTAGACATTAGCCAAGCAATAACAGGTAATTGTCATAGATTTCCGAAAAAATCCAGATCTAAAGAATTCAGCCAACTAGTATGGCCAAGTGTTCTTTTTATTTATTTTTTAAAGTTGGTATCTTGATTATTTTCTTCCTACAGAACATAAACTGTTTTAGTCTATTTTCTCTTGGAGGAAGATTTTGATGAATAGAAACTTAAAGTTTCTCTCACAAAAATAAAAATGATCCCACTGAAATTCCTTAGAGGCTTTGACACCCTGTTCAGCCATGCCATGCCCTCGCTGCCCATCATGACTTCTGCATCGCAAGCATCACTACCTGCTTAGGATGAAGAGCTTACATCAGAGGACCTTAGAAGAGTCATTTGATCATTACAGAGGGAAGTGGACACAGAGAGGCTCTGTGAGTCAGTCTACAATTGCTAGTTTTACCACTGATGTCCCTGCTTGTTATGTTGGCCATTTTTGGTGGGGGGGGGGGGTTCCACTTGCCATACCCACACAGCAAATTGGGTGACACACACCAGCTATGCAACCTTCCCATCATCAGACAGTACTTACTGAGCACCTCCTATGTGTACCCAATTGTGGAAAATCTGGGAAGAAATCTAAAGGAAAGCAATGTTGTGACAGAGTGTCCATGCTCCATACAATACTAAGAGGGGTCCTTGTTAAGGTCTAGGAGGAGTCTTCTTCATTCTTCACAGAGACCCATGTTTGAAGAGTAGTTATTCTCTTAAAAACATAAAACCTGTGTTTTTAAAAAATATTCTTAAAAATGTGAGTTATAGTTGTAGAAAGTAACTGAGGAATTTCAAAATTACAGGATTCTACATCTTTGCTTTTTTTGTGTCTCCCCCCATAGGGCTTTGCACATAACAGATATGTTACCAGATTCTGTAGACAGACTGTTTCTGCCCATAGAAACCCTGGGTCAAAGGCTCTTGTGGTAAAATCCACTTTAGGAATGGAGTGAGTATTTTATACAGTAGCACACAGTGGCTCACATCAACTAAAGGACAGGGACTATTCTTTACTTTTAGTGTGGATATTTATTCTAATATCTACTACTAAGTTTTTTCTAGACTTCTGTTTCAGTATTCCTGTGCCCCGCCCCCCAAAAAAGTGTTTTCAATTGGCACTGCTTTCCTATATGTAAAGCACAAATAAAGCCTACCTTCTCACTTTAAAACTTACTATAATGAGAAATATGTTTTTACATCAGGTCCGTTAAGCACATACACACATGCATGGACACATATACCTATGAACTGTACATTTGTGTGTGTGTGTGTGTGTGTGTGTGTGTGTGTGTGAGAGAGAGAGAGAGAGAGAGAGAGAGAGAGAGAGAGATAATATATATGGATATAGTGGAAACGATAACTAAACAAAACTTATCCTTACTATCTGCAGTATACATGGATATTTTCCAATTTAGTCTCTGTGTTTTTAATGCTGGTTGCAACTCACGAATTTGATTGCACAGCCCACTGATGGGCCAATTTAAGACGTAAAAATTAGCAGACACATTGGGGTCAATAACTGAATTTTATGCACATTTTAACTTTTAACTGTGCATATTTTAACTTTTTGGGAGAGGGGGCGGGTACTGGCGATTGAACTTGGGGGCACTCAACCACTAAGCCACATCCCCAGCCCTATTTTGTATTTTATTTATAGACAGGATCTCTTGAGTTGTTTAGCACCTTGCTTTTGCTGAGGCTGCCTTTGAAGTCACAGTCCTTCTGCCCTAGCCTCCCGAGCTGCTGGGATTACAGGCATGCATCACTGTGCCTGGCTTGGGATACACATTTTAAAAAGCCCTGCTCAACTTTGTAGATAGAGTTGTGTCTTTTTCCCATGTTGTGTGAGCTAGAATATAGCAGTGAGACAGAGTGCAGGGAGCAGATGCCAAAACAAGTCTTTTTCCCATCAGGCCACCATACAAAGTTCTTCAGAATCAGGATTTGCCTCTGTAAGGTCTGTCACTGGGAAACATACTGAAATCCAGCCATACCCCTATCATTACTCAAAACAGAAAGAAAAAAATTAAATTGAGATTTTTAAAAATGTAATAACTATATGTTTTCAAAGATGATAATAATTGGATCATAGTTTGAGGTCAAGAGCTGAAAGTCCAATGTAGGAGAAATAGCCTAAACTTAGGGATCTGACCTGGATCCCCATCCTGACAAGTGACAACTTTATGAACTCTGTCTCTCCTGTGCAAGTGTCTGAGAATGTTTCTCTTCTATAACATGCAGGCAATGCCAACTCAGCTTCTCTTCAGAAATAATTATGTAAAAGCTCTTAAGAAAAATTTTAAGAAAATTTGCTATACAAATGAGTGCACTGAATGCTTCTCAGAACATCTGTACTGTTAAGATTTTTACTTGCTCAGGGTCCCCTAGCCAGAAAGAGCTTTTTCACAACTAAATACATTTATATAAAGGCATAATTATTTCTCTTTCTAAAAATATCTGTTGTTAGAAGTTCTGCTACTATTCAGTTATTGACCCAATGTGTCTGCTAATTTTTTATGTCTTAAGTTGGGCTATTATGCAGAGCTCATCAGTTTTATGCATATGAGAAAACAATTGGAAGGAAAAAACTCATGAACATACTATAGCCCATTTACTTTAATGAACTCAGAGAGAAACATAGTCAAGAAGAGATACAGAGGAAAAGCAGTGTGTTTCTTTCACAGCAAAGAACTAGAGATGGCCACCTAACCACAGCTTCACCCCATTTTTTTCACTTTGCAATTATAATTTTCCAAGAGAAAATATTTAAATAGCCCCCCAAAAGGCTCAAGGCTGGAGAAGGGAGGGATATAGGCTAACTTCACAGTGTGGGGAGCTCAACATGCAAAGTTTAAGGTCTTACTCACTGAATTAGACACACTCACAGTACTAAATCATTTAGAGATGCCATTTTAAAACATTTCTGGTCATTTTTCTTACTTGCCATTCACAACTCATATATTATAATAATAATTTTAACAAAACCCTTTTTTCGAAAAGGTTGTCCCAAAGACAATATCTTATGTATAAATTCACCATTTCTCCAGAAATCCTCTGTAATATGCAACAAATCAATGGTAGTGGTGGTGGTTTTTTCCCTTTTCTTTATAACTCAGAATTTTATAGCTGTAATTACTGGGGGAGGGGGTTCAATTTTTCAGCTATGCTCATTTCAGTGCCTAGACCACTCCAAGGGTGTATCAGGGAGGATGCCAGTGTGATGATGTCTTCACATCAGCGTCATTTAGTAGGGTAAAGCTCCATCTGGCCATACAACCCCTACCAGAAATTGAGTGTCACTTGACTCTTCACTGTCCTTCACTCACCTGCTGGCTGGATCCCACAAGCCTATCAACTCTCTCCCTCCCCAAAAGTCATGAAGTAAATAGGGGCCAACATCTGTCCTACTGGTCCTCTTGCTTTGGTCTTGCCCCTTTCCATCTCTTGTGGCCACTGAGACTCGGAAGGGAAATTGGAGCACCTGATCTTGTAGTCAATACTTTTTCACTGTTCCCCACAGAGCCTTGGTTTTTACAAGTAAAGAACCAAGAGCCCTGAGTAGATCCTGGTGAGGGATAAATGGCATGATATAAACAAAACCGATTGTTTAAGTGAAGAGGAATGGAACAAATGTAAGAAGCTATATTAGTGTAAGAAGTTCATTAATTTTAATTTAACCAGACAATTTAGTAATAAATTCAAGTAGTTAAATATATAATCACTTGAGTAATTAAATTGATATATCAGAGGATTGGTGGATTTATATAAAATAATAGTGATAAAGAGAGTATTAGTTTCTCTTTAATATGCAGAAAAACTTATATCTGTATGAGACTCAGATGGGAACTGTGCCTATTACATAACAGGCAATCAACGTCTAAAATATTAGTTTGTTCATAATTCATACATTGGATCTGGTGATACATAAACAAAGCTATATACTGCAGATTCTTTTTCTCATCTATAGAACCAGGTGCAGTAGAGCACGCCTGTATTCCCAGTGGCTCGGGAGGCGGAAACAGGAGGATTGTGAGTTCAAAGCCAGCCTCAGCAATGGTGAGGTGCTAAGCAACTCAGTCAGACCCTGTCTCTAAATAAAATACAAAATTGGGCTGGGGATGTGGCTTAGTGGTCGAGTGCCCCTGAGTTCAATCCCTAATACCCCCAAAACAAAAACAAAAACCAAAAAATACTATAGACTACAGGTTTGCTTTTTCAGAAGATATCAAAAGATGGTTTCCCCTCTTTTTAAAAACTAAAATGAAATGTCAACACATCTGCAGATGCTGTTCAGGGATAAGAAATCCTTCAAACAGAACAACATGTTCTGAAGTAAATATTCAACAATAAATACATGATAGCCAGTTTGTATTTAGTGAGGAATCACAGCTGTGTATCTAGTGAGTAATCAAAAAATGGTTGGAGTTATATTAATCCCAGAGATAATCCTCTGAGTCAGTAGAGACCAAGTTTTGTGCCCCTGAACTAAAATAAACCTGTAATGGAAGTGTTTGATAAAAATGAAAGCAGAAGACCAAATTTGCTCCAAAAGGGAATTAATAAAATAATAAATACAGAAATACATAAAATGTTGGGCGATTTGGAAACATTATAATTGTTTAAAGAATTATATCACAGCTACTTTGGACTTTTATAAGGTATGATTATGAGACTAATAACATTCTGCCAGGAAAAAGATAACAAAATAGGTGTCACTTCTCATAGGAGGACAGCTATAGGCACATAGCATGTTCCCTAAATATTTGTTGATTAATTAGTAAGCAAGTAAGATTCAGGATGCTCCTCTGTGACTACCATTATTAGCCAAACATCTTTTAGTATTAGTGCTATTTAAAAATGATCAATCTCATGATACCTCCTAACAATTTTCCAGTGATCTCATAATATTCTTACTATGGACTGTATTTGTATGTGTTTCACAAGAAATGCCTATGAAACACTCTGCATTTCACAATTCTTTCTTCTCCTAGAAGAGTCTTTGAAATAGACAATTTCCTAATGTCTAACAAATTGTGCAGAGTTTTGAGATATTGGAACTTGTAACCTGATGCTACTGTTACAGGAGAGCAGAGGCTGTGAGTCCATGAAATAATGGCCACTACTCTCCAATCTCATGGCACTCTTTGTACTCGACCTGGAATTTAGCCTCAATATCAATTTTAACATAGTATTCCACAAGCACCTATTAACCAGTTCATTCATTCATTTTACAAATACTGAGTTTTTGCCATTTGTCAGGCACCGTCCTGGGGAGGCACATTACAGATAAGAAGAGTCTTCAGACAGACACAGATCTGCCTTCATGAGGCTTAGATTAACAATTGATTTAACACTCAAAGTCATGATTATCTGCCAGATCTGCTTCGTTGGGTAGTGTAAATAATTCTAAGTAGCTACATATCTGTTCCGTCATAGAAGGGGATTGGAGTAAATCATGTACTCCCTGTTTCTGTAGGAGTTAAAGGGAGAATAACTGAATGTTGTTTTTAGAAGACACATTAAGGTCTTCTTTTATTTATTTGTGTGTCTGAATTGTAAGTCAGACTCTGATAAACCCACAGGAGAAAAGTTTATGCAAATTTTAGTATTAAAGTCCCACTCCTCCAGAGAGATAGGAGTCTCTAGGAAGCACTGCAAAGTGCTTTCTTTTCTATTCAAGCACTGGAAAAAAAATATAATAATACACTCTGGAACCAGAAAAAGAAAACAGGTGGCCAAGTATAATTCCCCCCCACCACCACCACCACTATCAGGCATTGTGTCTTCTTTCCCTCTGAGCTGCAAAATTGCCTCTCTCAAAGTCTCTATTCTTCATTCTGTACCATCTCCAACTCTGCCCCATTTTCTGCCCTTTTCCCTCCCACAGACGTGTGCTGACTTTCTATACCCAGGTCCCTGTCTGCAGCCTACTCTATGTGTAAGTAGGCTGATGCATCCCTACAGTGGCAAACCGCTAGGATGTGTAGTCCTTACAGTTAGCTACCCAGGAAAAGTACAGGTCAGAACAGTTTGAAGAATAGGGATATAACACTGGCTCAGTCAACATCAGGCTGATAGTAGCTAAAGAGGTAACTGTCAATATCATGAAACTGTTCAGTCTCCTAAGACTAATCCTAAATCTGGAGAGTTAGAGATTATGCATGAGTAAAACATTGTCTAGTTACCTTATTTCAAAAATTAAAAAAGAATCGCACCAAGATGTTAAATCTACTATATTGCCTACTAAGCAAATATCCTGTTCTTTAGTTCATGAGGAGGAAGACCCACCATATGTACTTTTTAAACTTAATTTTGTGCCTGAGGTGTCTACCAATTTTGCTTTATGGTGTCTAGATCCCCCTCAATGATTTTGGAAATTGACTGGATTAAACAAAGAGAAACACAACAGGGCACTTTTAT